>NW_028274822.1:16945555-17252916 GCF_037043125.1 Eumetopias jubatus
GAAAACATTCGACCAGTTAAGAGGTTACAGTATGCACTTCTTGTCTGTACCTGGCTAAATTTAGTCACGGGTTTACTGAGAGGTGAAGCAATGACATCCTGATACATTTTAATATCAATTATTAACAGTACAGTTGTCAGCTCTTAAATACTTCATGGAGAACAGGGAAGCTTCTCCACCCCTCCACCCACTCCTTTTCTGCATGTGCCCCAAAGCAGGGATTATTATAAGCAGATAGGTTGGAATAAAAACCTCCAAGCAGGGCAGATTTACTGGTGTTACAAAGTCAAGTGGTTGTGTGGCTCCATTTTCACGGACTGCTTGGTTCCCCGCGGCTGGGCAGGGAAATGACCCACCCAAGATTCCCTGCCATCCCACCCTCTCCTTCAGCTGCTTGCTGCTCTGGGAGATCCGCAGACATGGGCAGGGCAGTCCAACCCCGGGCTAGGCGTGCCTGGGGTCCTGTCCCTATCACATGTCAGAGTGTGACAGAATTCCAGGACTTGGACTCTGGCTTGGCCCTGAGCTAATAAACCATACATTCCAACCCAGCTCCTAGCAGAGGCCTGCACCAGCCGGTGTGTTGAGCAAGGGGCCAGTTGTGAATAAAGTGGCACTCCAATTCCCTCTGGCAATCATTACGTTTGTATAGATGGTCCACAGAACATTTGGAAGAGGAGTAGTAACTGGCAAATGCCACCAAAACTTCCTTCATCCCATTATGTTCTCGTAAGTTCTGAAAAGGCTGAACATGCGCATGTGGGGAGACGGTGGGAGGAGATCCAGCACGGGCGGCCACAGTTGGGGTAAAGAGAAAAAGAGACCCTTTGCTAGGTTCCAACAAGCACTCTTGGGAAAATCCCGGAAGGCCCCATTCCAACAGCAACGGGAGTCAACATCTAAATGCGGAGGAAATGAGACATGAAAGGGTAATGGTGACTGTGCTCAACCGAGAAAAGACGGTTCCAGAGAGAAAGACTGTGGGGTCTTTGGAGGCTGGGCTCCACAGACGACAAAGGGAAAAGAAAAGATTCACCACCTCATCCCTAACTGCTTTCACAGGTGGGCTAAGGGCAAGGATCTGTGGAAATGTCTGAGCTGGAGGGAAGAGACCAATCCTGGAGTGTCAAGTAGGATGCTGTGCTCCCAGGACACCTAGTTCCAAAAAACAACTGAGAATCATAGGCTGGAAGGCTCAGGCTGAACCTAGTGATAGAATTACGGAATCTCTCCTTGAAGACACAGCAGCTACAAAGGATGTTTAAACAGACTGAAACTTCCGGGAAAAGGGAATAGATGTACCTTTCCCTATTCCCTCCACTAAATAAAACTGAAAACTCCTGGGCATTATATATAAAACAGACACTAAAAGACTCTGAGAAGCAGAGAGAAGGCAGGTTGGCTAGAGAGCTCAGGATCCTAGGAATGACACAGTGATGAGTTCTCTCGGTTTCTTTTTGCCTCATATAACTCCCACATCTGGAGCTGAAGAAACTGGCAACCCAGAAACACCAAAAGGTAGAGACCAAAAAAAAAAAAAAAAAAAATCCCCAAGAAAAGCCTGCTATCTATCACTAGCCAAACGACCAGGAGAGGGTCAGGCTAACAAGAGAGAAAACTTTTTAGACAATGACTGCTCTACTCCAGCCAACCACCACAGGAAACACCGTGGCCCCACACCCACCACGCCAAGTCCAGGTGCGGCCCAGACTTCCAGCCTCTTGCAGCTATACTAAGTTGTCCCAACAGCCCTGCCCGGATGGTGTCAGAGAAAGCCAGCAGGGACCTATCACACCACGTGACAGAGTCCTTCTACCAGCCCAGAAGGTATTTTAAGAAAAATCCCCAAAGAAATCTCCAGGACCAGATGCTTTCACTGAAGAACTCTACCAAATATTTAAAGAAAAATGAACACTAATTGTACAGTCTCTTCCAGAAAACGGAAGAGAACACTTCTTGGCGCATTATATAAAGCAAATATTAACCTGCCCAAAACCAACCAAAGACAGTACCAAAAAAAATTGAATATAAATGTAAAACTCTAATGTAAAATATTAGCAGATAAACTTCACAATATATAAAAAGAACCATACAGCCTAACTAAGTGGGATTCATTCCAGGGATGCAGGGCTCGTTCAATATCTGAAAACTCAATGTAATTTATTCCCCCAAAACACTGAATCCAATAAATGAGTTCAATGGTAAATATAGAAAAATTAACTGTATTTCACTATGTCAGTAATGAACATGTGAGCACTGAAAAATATACCATTTACAATTGTTAGGAAGGAAAAAAGAGCAAAACAAGACATTTGGAGGACTTGTATGATGAAAACCACAAAACGATAAAAGAAATCAAAGATCTAAATAAATGGAGAGGGGAGCCTCGGTGGCTCAGTCAGTTGAGCATCCGACTCTTGATTTTGGCTCAGGTCATCTCAGGGTTGTGGGATTGAGCCCCACTCTGAGCACAGAGTCTGCTTGTCCCTCTCTCTCCATTCCTCCCCCAGCTCACATATGTTTTCTCTCTCTCAAATAAATTTTAAAAATCTTTAAAATAAATAAATGTTCACAAACTGAAAGATTCAACATAGTAAAGATATCGATTCTCCCCAAACTGATATACAGGTTTAACTTAATTCCTATCAAAATCCCAGAAGATTTTGTAGATATAGACAAGACTGTTCTAAAATTTATATGGAAATGTAAAAGAACTAGGATTGCTAAAAACAAGCTTGAGTGTCAGCTACACTTCAATTAAAGAAAAATAACTATTTTGAAAAAAAGGACAAAGTTGGGCACATCAGTGTACGGGATTTCAAGACACTTTATGGTCGCTATAATCAAGACTGTGGTACTGGTGGAGAGACAGACATGTAAGTCAATGGAACAGAACCCAGAACCCAGAAACAGCCACACACAACTACACCCAACTGAGGGGCACCTGGTTGACTTAGTAGGTAGAACATACAACTCTTAATCTTGGGTTTGTGAGTTTGAGCCCCACACTGGGCATAGAGCTTACTTTAAAAAAAAAATGTGGGGCACCTGGGTGGCTCAGTCGTTAAGCATCAGCCTTCGGCTCAGGTCATAAGCCCAGGGTCCTGGGAAGCCTGCTTCTCCCTCTCCCACTCCCCCTGCTTGTGTTCCCTCTCTCACTGTGTCTCTCTCTGTCAAATAAATAAAATCTTTAAAAAATTTAAAAAAGTTTGTGTGTGTACACACACACACACACACACACACACACACACACACACAGCAACTGATACTCAACAAAGGTGCCAAGGCAATTCAACAGAGGAAAGACAGCCTTCTGGACAAATGGTACTAGAGGAAAAAGACACGTATGGGGAAAACAAACCACCACCACCACAACAAAACTCAGCGTAAGTCTCATACCTTATATAAAAACGAACCCGAATGGATCATGGGCTTAAATATGAAAACTAAAAGTATAAAACTTTTAGGAAAAAACACAGGAAAAAAACTTTCAGGATATTGAGTGAAAAACAGGCTTGACACCAAAAACGTGAACTGTAAAAGGGAAAACAGATAGACTGGACTTCATTAGAATTGAAAGCATTTGCTCTGCCAGAGACATGTTTACAAGACGCAAAGGCTCAACTGCACTTGAAAAAAAACTTTTTAAAAAATGGAAAGACAAGCCACAACTGGGAGAAAAGACTTGCAACCACATACCCAACAAAGGACTAGTATCAAGTATACAACAAGAACTCCTACAACTCAACAGCTAAAAAACACAAACATGATCTAAACAGAAAACGGGCAAAAGACTTGAAGAGACATTTCACCAGAAAGGATGTACAGAGGACAAATAAACACGTGAAGAAGGATGTTCTACATCATTAGCTACTGGAGAACTGCAAATTAAAACCACAACAGCTATCACACACCTACCAAAATGGCTGAAGTGGAAAATACCACCACCAAGTACTGGCGAGGATACAGAGAAACTGGATCACCCATAAACTGCCCATGGAATATAAAACGGTTCAGCCACTCTGGAAAAGAGTTTCTTAAAAATATAAATGTGCAACTACCGTACAACCCAGCAACAGTACATGTAGGCATTTATCCCAGCAAACTCAAACTCATGTTCACCCAAAAACCTGTACACAAATGTTTACAGCCACTTTACTCATAATGACCCCAGACTGCAAACAATGCAGACCGTCCTTCAAAGCCTGAAAGGTGAATACCCTGTGGGACAACCTCACCCGGAATACTACTCAGTGATTTAAAAAAACAGACTCCCGGTACGTGCCACAACCTGGATGAATCTCCAGGGAATTATGCGGAGTACAAAAGCCAATCCCCAAAGGTTTACAGATGGTATGGCCCCATTTACAAAGCACTCCAGAAACAACAACAGAATAAAAATGGAGAACAGATTAGTGGTTGCTGGGGGTTAAGAAGCAGGTGGGAGTGGCTCTAAAAAGGCATCATGAGAGATTCCTCTGGTTACGGAAATACGCTGTAGACTCACGGCACCGATGTCAATATCCTGGTTATGATATTGTTCTACGGTTTTGCAAAGTGTACTACTGGGGGGAACTAAATAAAGGGTACATAGAATCTCAGTATTATTTCTTACATGAATCTAAAATTATCTCAAGGGGCGCCTGGGTAGCTCAGTCGTTAAGCATCTGCCTTCGGCTCAGGTCATGATCCCAGGGTCCTGGGATCGAGCCCCACATCGGGCTCCCTGCTCAGCGAGGAGCCTGCTTCTCCCTCTCCCACTCCCCCTACTTGTGTTCCCTCTCTCGCTGTGTCTCTCTCAAATAAATAAATAAAATCTTAAAAAAAAAAATTATCTCAAAATAAAAAGTTCGATTTTAAAAAGTCAGTGATTCAAGAAGGAAGACCCAGAACATCGCACAGAGCACTGCAGCATTACCAGGCAAAATTTTTAAATGAGTATGGTAATTATAAGTAGAGGTGCGCAGCAGGAAGGAAGTGGGGGGGGGGGGAGGACAGGCAGGAAGAATAGCCCCGCTGCCTGTGAAGGCCTACCCGTCCCTCTAGGCCTGGTGGAGTCAAAGGCTGGCAGGTAAGGAAGGAGGGGCAGCAGGGCCATCAGTCCTGCTAGGGCCCTGTGGTCACACCCTTAACTTTCAGAACCAACAGTGGCAGCAGGGTCAGTGCCAGCATCCGCTGTGGACGGTTCCCTAACTAAGACTACTCCGCAGACCTAGGGAACCCTGCCCAGGGGGAAGAGCTCAGTTAAGCCGGAAGAGAAAAAGGGCAACTTGCAGGCAGCAGCCACAGGGCTAAACCTTGCGCTGGATTCCTGCTCCAGAAGGAACAGTCAGAGGAGGAGGCTACAGGGGGTTCTTACAAAGGTGAGGCAGTCCAATCTCTCAGTCCACCGAAGACTTACCAAGAATGTGGAGGTCTACAGAGAAATGGAACGTAAATGTTTTAATAACGACTGTAGTAGACAAGAAAGGAAAGACAGGGTTCGGGAGAGACTGGTACTTGAGGTGCCCCAACTCAACTTCTACATTTTATTAGAAGACATAAGTGTTTCAGGTGTCATTCTCAGGGAGGTAACAGTTCATGCAGGTAGATTTTTTTCCCAATTGGATTTAAAATCATAAATTTTAAGTTGTCTGACAGTCATGTGAATGGCAAACTGGAGAAGATGAAAGGAAGAATTTTCCCTCTTCTCTCTTCTGTTCTTCCTGGCTTCAGCCTCCACCTCCAGGTACCACCGTTACCTGACGCCACATCAGGTGACTGCAATAGGTGAGGACACCCCTAGCTTCCACTACATCCAAAGCTGGTACAGCAATAGTCATATGGATCTTACCAACGTCCCGGACTGGGGAAGGGACTCCAGGCTGGCTTAACTGAGCGCTGAAAACGTGGCAGCCCCCTCCTCCCCCCGCCACTGAGAGCCCCACAGACTGGGCTGCTGAGCGAGAGACCAGGCTGCCTGCCTAGGTCTGCAGGAGAACCCTCCTCTGGCCTAGTCTGGGAAAAATGGGAAATTACGGGAGGTGGTAGGGGGGCGTTCTGGGCAAGGCCTCCAACAAGACAAGGGGAAGTGGGGCACAGGCAGAGTATACCAGGGGGCACATTTGTGTCGCCAGCCGGTCGTGCCTGGATATGCAGGCAGCTGAGGCTTATAAGTATAAATACGACACTTACACGTCTGGCTCAGTGTACATTTGGCCCCAGAGTTAACGTTACTCTGCCATGACTCATTCCTAAGTATCCCAGGTGAAATGGGTGAGCTGCACTATACACTTGTCCAGGCCAAATGCAGAAGTCAAGGCAGAGCAACCACGTGCACGAGAAGAGATGTTAACCTCCTTCCTTGCGGGAAACCTCCATCCTAGTTTGACCCTAGTTTGACCCTCGTTTGGCGGTTGAGCCCGAGCAGTCCACAGAGAAAAAAAAGCTGGGAGAATCCGTGGAGGAAGGGAAAGTCCTACCTCCTTGCCCACGTCCTTTCTCCTTCCTAGAGAAGAAGAGATTCCAAAGAGAACAGACTACGGGAGGGCAGCTCAGAATGCCAGACACTGAGCAGCGCACACGACACGGGAGAGGTGGTGAGAGCCCTCCGAAGCCAGGGCCGGATCTGCCACCCCGAGCAGGTTACCAGCAGACGGAGAAAACAAGGCAACGGAACACACACAATGAAAGAAAGGGGTTTTGTTTGTTTTTTTAACGGCATCCTTTCAAGATGGGGAGAAATATTACCTTTCTAACGAAGCCGTGACAAGGTAAGAGGCACCTAGAAAGAACCCAGGCCCTATCACCAGGATACCCGAGAACAGCATGTCAATCACCACCTTCCTGAACTAGTTAGCCACTCCACTCTGAGTGTTTCACCATCCGAGCCAACAAAACATTTAGCATCCAATGCCACAAGAATGCTCTCAAGACTCTATCATTTCCATCTCCACTAAACTGAAAATCCAAAGAAAAACATGATTGCCGTATTCTTGATCTTTTAGTCCCCAAACTCAAAATCCCAAGAAGAACTTGACTCGGTAGTTGCCGTTGAGGAACTGATCATGGCAACTCTACCTGACATCTGGAACGCAGCATCAACCCCCTGGTCAGCAAGAGGCAATAAAAGAGGCAAATAAAGGAAAGATCAGCTCACGGCTGGGTCTTCACAAACAGAAGTTCGAGCCAGCATGTATTAGCTCAAACTAGCACCCCTCCCCCTTTCCAATTTCACAAGTTCTCTGCTTTGGACAATAAATCATATGGTCTCTCCAACTTGAATCTGGTTCATTCAACATGTCTAGTTACCTCCAAATAAGGATCATGTATCTGTAAAACACGTTGATCTAGTGGCCAAATGCTGTCTCATGGAGAAAAGCAAATGACAGAAGATAAAAAGGACTCACTGATGCCCACTGTGACATGTACTTCACCAACATCAACCTACACTTCACCACCACCAAAAAAAAAAAAAAAAAAAGCTTCAAAGAAATGCAAAGATATTCTATTCTAAGGGAGAGGGTTTTCCATCTGCAGCTTAAATTCATCGTACTGAGGACTATTACTGAACAAACTTCTGGACCAACATCCTAAGTAAGCGGGCACACCATATTAAGTGGGTACCAATTAAGTCTGTTTAACTGTACAAAACAGTAATTCTAAGTAACATGAGGAATTTTTTTTAAATCCCAAAAATGTCATTAATAACTCAAGAACAATGGTGATGTAACCTGACTTGAACCCCTAACACAATGGCACGATACCCTTAATTAGCCAGATCTCAGACTTCCCACATACATACCACTGACCCAACAATTACAAACTCATTTATCCTAAATCTAAGGCACCATAACTCAACTAGTAGAGTTACTGTCTACAAAAAAAAAAAAAATCGCCTTCCAAAAAAATTGTTTTTAGACTCCTATTACAACACTGTGCAAGTCTATGAAAACAATCCTGTCTCTCGCGCGTCACACACACACACACACACACACACACACACACACACACACACACACACCCCCCACACCCATTTGCCTGAGCTCCCACCCCTAAAATCAAGGGCACTGTATAGAGCACTCATGTCTACAAATTCGTCCCCGAAACACCAAAAGGTAAGTGATACTCTACTTGTCCACTCGTATCTGCAGCCTGCTGGAAGTGTGTAGCCAGCGACGTCTCGTCCTGGAAAACTTCATTACACTCCAAACATTTCAGACTATGCCTGCAGAGCTTGGATGGGTCTTCATCTAACGGCATAGCTGGAATGATGGGTGTGCTTGAGGGAGCGGATATGACTGTCCCCGTTATGCCAGACTGAATTTTCGTTACAGTGTGTGTGCCGGCTCCCACGGAGCTTGGAAGAGCAGACGATAAAGTAGAAGTATTGCTTGACGGAGAGACAATCATTTGATCAGCTGGGACTGGCTTTAAAATCAAGTGGGAGCACTGCATCACAACCCCCTTTTCCTTGTGCCCGCGGGCGTGGGAAAGGAGACTGCACTTGTTGTAAAAAACGAGGTTCTTTGTACAGTGGTTACACGTTACTTCGATGCGCACGCTGCGCCGGTCATAGTGTTGGGTCAGGCTCTTTTCGAGGGCAAAGGAGTCCCCGCACTCCAAGCACTTGTACCCGCGGGTCGGTAACGTGATGCCTGCATTGGCAGGAGGACTGAGGTTGGGGATGTAAACCGGGACTGGGTTAACGCTGCTCAGCACCTTGTTGAAAGCTTCCACCACGGAACTCTGCAAGGAGGACACCACCTGGACTCGAGACACCTTTTTGGGAGGTTGCGAGGCTGCTGCGTTGATTATTGCCTGCTTTATTTGCTGCTGAGGTTTGGTTAGCACTTGGCGGAGCTCCGAGGTGGCCTGGGCGCCCTGAGGCAGAAGGTTAAGGTTGGCGAGGTGCACAGTCTTTGGCACGAGTTTGGCGTTGGCCAGGCTGGATGCCGGCACCACAACGGTTTGCTGCTGGATGGCGTTGGCGGCTTTGATGATGGCGCTGCTGGCGCTCTGAACCGAGGCAGCAGATATGACCGTGGCTTTGACCGTCGTGTTGTTAGCCAGCTTCAAATTGATGACTTGAGATCCCGCCGTCTTCACGGCGGACACCGGGAGGAAGGCAGTGGCCACGGGCTTAATCGTGACCTGTTTGGGGGCCAGCTCTGCAGGGGCGACCGCGTTGGTGACCACTGCCGACTGCAGAGGTGCTCTGGGCGGGGAGGAGAGGACGGCCGCCGAAGCCGGAGAGGACAGGAGAGACGTCACAGACGCCATCACGGACCCGGCCTGCTCAGAAGGCTTTTTCCCCGAGTCGAGATCGACCTCGGGCAACACCCTTGTCACTGTTCTCTTTATTTCCCCAGAAGACGTCTTGATGGTTTTGATGCGGACTTTGGGGATTGCGGGGGTCGACCCTGCGGGGGAGGACGGCGACCCCTTGCTGCTGTTCTCACTGGAGATGCTCCGCGGGCTGTCCGGCTGCTTCAGGGACGCTTTCTTCGTCCCGTCGATGAGGCTCTGGGATTCGGGAGACTTTTCCATGGCTCTGGGACTGTCATTCGCTTCTTTAGGTAATGGAGAGGACCCCCGGGAGTCAGTCACCGGTTCCTTGCAGGAGTCGGAAGCGGCCTTTTTAGCACTCAGGGCTGCTATTGCAGCTATACACGAGGACAGCTTGGACGACGGCTTTGACCTTGACAGCACGCCGCCACCAAGGCCGGGGTCGCTCTTCTCTGAGCTTGGCTTCCCGTCGTGCGCCCGGCTTTCAAGCACCTTTTCAGAGTTTTCCTTCAGCTTATCCTCTGCTTTTCTGGCTTTAAAAGGTTCGTAAACACTCAGATTTATGGAATTTGTTTCCGCTTCTCTCTTAACAACTCTGTTTTTGTCTAAATTGCCTGCAGGAGAGATTCCGGTTTTGCTCAAGCCGTCCCCGCCGGGCGCCTTTGGCTTGTCATAGTCCTGCTGGGCAGACGACGACCCTGTCAACACGTTTGACCGAAAACCGGAACGCACGTCCTCTTTGTCTGGGGGGTCGTCCACTTCTATCTTCTCGTCGTCGTCAAACTCTTCCGCACTTGAGATGGGGCTAAACTGGCTGAACGCGGAGTCTTTCAAAGTCACCTCTGAGGTAGGTGCCTCTCCTTTCAAGGCCTTGGATCCGTCTTTGCCGTAACTGTCAAGAGAGGACGTGGTGAGAAACCCGTTGTGTAAGCCGTTGCCGGTGGGATTGTGGCCGTCTTTCTCCGTGCCCTCGGATGAATCGATGTTCCGGACGTTCTTGACGATAACGCTGACGCCCACATCAGAGGAGGACGGGGTGTGGGAGTCCTCGTCTCCGTGGGCGTTCTGTTTGATGTGGCTTTCCTGGTCATCGTGCGCAGACTCAATAGCTGCTTTTGGATCGACCATATCTGGGATGTCAAATGCTGCCAGGAGGTCATCAAAGTCTGGGGTCTTCATATCCCCCATGGTCATGAATTTGATCAGATGTTCTGTTAAAGGAACAGAAATAATGCCATCAGCAACGAACACTGCGTAATGACGGGATAAATATCCCTCCAGGACTTACATGAACATAGTGATGACCAGCAAGAAAGAGCAGGTTGGGAACTACGCTTCCTACGACGAGGAAACTCTGAGTGACAAGCATCCGGAGAACACGCACAAAGTCTTGACAATTACAGCTTCGAACTCATTTCCCCAAAATGCTGCACAGTATTACCAGCATGGCACCTCTCTAACAAGAATGAAGTTGACCAGAACAGGTACAGCACAAAAAGTAGGTTTTGATGTAACAACTAGAAAAATTTGTCATTTACCACTGGATTCATTGCATGGTTTTCACAAAAAGCTACTCCCAAACCTATTTTAATCTCTACAGCATTCAATTCTACTGGCAAAATGAGCACGACTATGGTCCCTGTCACATTTGGCCTATCAAATTAAAAGGAATATATGACAATCAAAAAACCAATTATGGATTTCAATTCACCCACACAACAAATGAGCATCCCAGCCCACCACGGGCTATCTACTGCTAATAAAGTTCGGCCTGAGATTTAAAAAAGAAAAAAAAAATTCCCAAGAAGCTTATTCCATCAGTTTTTATTTAATCCTAATTTTCTCTATTATGTTAGGGGAAAAAGTACTCTCCTGATAGGGAAAAAAAAAAAAAAAAAGGGATAGCATCCCTTCCTTCTCCCTCCCTAGTTCAGCGCTTTTAGTGGTGAAGGTAACACACAGCCGTTTCCTAATTGCCATTCATCCGACACAGTTGTTCTCCAACTGACTGTGGCAGCTGAGTGCGGCCCTGCCGTTGACCTTGCTCTCGGCGTCTACCAACATGGACCCAGGGGCATGGCAGAGCCTGGGAGAAGGCAGGCCTTCTCCTCTGCACCAGGGCCAGATCGGGGTGGGTGACATCATGTGAAGTGCTCCCCATTAATGGCGGCAAAACCCTGGGCGGTAGGAGGACAGAGAATCTGAAGAAAAAGGATGGTCACGGCTATTGCTAAAGATGAAGGATTACAAACGCCTGAAATGCTTGGGGTCTTTAAAGGGGACCCTTTGCCCCACCTGCAGAGGACATGGGATTGTGGAGATTACATGAAACTCCACACAGGAGAGATCTTCCTCCTGCCTGAACCCCAGAGCACTCCACCTGTGTTTCTATGATCTTCTGGTATGCACCACAGCACATGTGCATACTTGTCTCTTTGTATCTACTAGCCTGTCGGCTGACTGAACATGGCAATGTCCCACTCACCTTTGCACCATTAAATGCCACATGAATAACACACTTGTGAGTCAGGGGCCAGCACACGGGACTTCTCGGAAGGATGGGCCTAAGTCCAGCTCCGTCACTCACTAGCTCTGGGACACTCAGGAAGTGAGGGAATCTCTTTGGGCCTATTCCCTCTTTCTGCAGTGGAGGGAGGCAAGCAGCCAGGAAGAGCAGGAAAATAGGAAGCAAAATTCAATGCCGGAAGGGAAGAGGCTTACAGCTGATTTTAGGCAATTTTCAATGCAAGAATCAGCCTAAGTGATTTGTAGATATGTGTTCCTAAGACTCTTTCATCTTCAATACTTACTACTGTTCCTCCTTTTGATCTCCTTTAAATCACTGAGAAATTGTCTTCCACATTTTACTGAAGTATTTAATGATTTTTCTTTTTTATACAAACTGCAAGAGATCGTGCATTCCTTTTTTTTTTTTTTTAAGATTTTATTTATTTATTTGAGAGAGAGAGGCACAAGCAGGGAGAAGGGGCAGAGGGAGGGGGAGACGGAGACTCCCCACCGAGCTGGGAGCTCACGGGCTCATGAGCTGGGGGCTCATCCCAGGACCCTGGGATCATGACCTGAGCCGAAGGCAGATGCTTAACCAACTAAGCCATCCGGGTGCCCTGATCATGCATTCTTAACAAAAATATATGGGGGTCAAGGTAGACTTCCTACTGAGGTGACAATATGCGTACCAGTGAAAACTCAAGTCCATCTGCAGGTGGTAACACACCCTCCTCAGCTTACTCACGGACTGTGGGACACATCCAAACACTTCTCATTGTTTGGATGGGAAAAACTACTATTGAAGAAGAAATCAGCACGCTTGGGTCAGCTATAGAACAAATCACCTTCCATTCACATAAGTCTCGGTTAAATAAGAATTAAAGAAGTCACATCTACTTTTCCCTAGATGGTTTGCTTAGCCTAAAGAGAAAATACCCCGGGCCCACCATTCTCTCAGAAGGACGCCTGACAGACCCAACAGGGGATAATGTATCCCCAGCATCAAACTACAGCGCAGAGAAAACATCAACACTTCTAAGTTGATATCGTTGTGAAAGTATCTATGACTGAGTCATACACAGTGCAAGTCTGTGATTATGATTTTCTTTTTAGGAGGAAATCGAACATTTAAACTGCAGAATACAGGGAATGAAAAATCCACCTGTCAGATAATACCCACGTAAGAGTCCACCCACTTAGGAATAATCCCCGAATGTCACTATTTTTATTTTTAAGCAGCAAATGGCAGTTTTAAGTGAAAACTCATGATAAACTCACGATAAAATCACCATTAACTGGGAGCCTAGGTGGCTCAGTCGGTTAAGCGTCTGCCTTCGGCTCAGGTCATGACCTCGGGGTCCTGGGATCAAGTCCCACGTTGGGCTACCTGCTCAGCGGGGAGTCAGGTTCTCCCACTCCCTCTGCCCCTCCCCCCTGCTCACGCACGCATGCGCTCTCTCTCTCCCTCTCTCTCTCAAATAAATAAAATTAAAAAAAATAAATAAAAAATAAAAAAATAAAATCACCATTAGTGAAGCATCCAGCCCCTGTGGTCAATCTCTACCAACCATGTTGATCCAAGTTTATAGATCGTGGTTTTTAGAGAAACTCAAGACACAGAATCACCAACTACTGCCCACCTCCCACCAGAGTTGAAAGGGTCTGAAAAGAGTTGAAACACTGAGAAGTGTTTTTTTAAGCCACCACTTATCCAAAGCTTGGACGCAGGCTCTAGACGTCCCCAGAAGTAGATAGGCTCTGTCTAAATCTCTCCATCCTTTACGGTGACAATGGATTTATGTCATGTGCGCTTTCCTTATAATGTGGGTGAGCAAAGAACATCACCCAGTTTCACATCATTCATTCCAGAGGGTAGTCGGTTCCGCGACAAAAAGAACATAAAAGGCCATGCAACGACTCACGGGTGGTAGGCCCAGGACACACAATCACCAGTAATGATAAAAGGTCTCACATAAAACAAAGCCTGTTGAGGAACTGACAGGTCGGATCTGCAGTGCAACTGGCATGTACTCTTAGGAATACAAGGAAGATTAATAAAGGAATCTCAGTCATCTTCCTCTCCTGGAGACACAAGGGACCTGTCTGACTCACCCACACGCAGGGACTCACGCACTGCGGCCACAGCGTCCCATCACCCGATCACCGGCAGGCCAGCAGGCTGGCAACCCACCTCGCTGCCCGAGTCTTTTCCTATCTGCCCACCTAAAGTAGAGTGAAGGCTTGGAAAACCCCAGAGAGGATCCTCCAAGCCTGCAAACATCCCCAGGGCTTGAGAGACCATTCCCCATGCAGGAGCAACTCTCCCTCCATCATACTGTGGCCACATACCCCACTCTCCCACCCCTCCGTGTCACCTAAGATTTGTACTTTCTCTTGCGGGAAGAGGGTGGACCTCAGGGTCCACGTCGCAATAATGGGACGTTCTATAGAGCATTCGGGTGAGGGCGAATTAGCAGGGGCTTCGAAAACTGGAGTCAGCCCTCCTGGTTCACCTGAAGGAACCCAGATGCGAACATCGCAGACGCAAGACAGGCATGAAAGCCCAGCAGGAGCACACAGCACTGCCTGGAACCTAACACCACCGGCGGGTGGACCCGCCTCTGCGGGACTGTAGAACAGACATAAGGAATGGCGCTTTCTGTAACTTCACACTTCTTTCTTGGTTTCCAGAAATGGTGGCATGCTCACAACCCCACTGTCCTATGACCCGCTCCCTTCCCGCATTCTGGAAGGCAGGAGCAAATTCTCCTCTTGGGGGAACAAAATGTTTTAACTCCCACTTCATTTCCCAGTTATATCAGGTACAAAGAGAAACGTTTATGTTTAAAAGTTTTCTCTCCATTTTTCACCCCAGTCCCGAAGTACCACTTTGTTGAAAACATTACAAAAATAAATTTCAGGGGCGCCTGGGTGGCTCAGTCGTTAGGCGTCTGCCTTCGGCTCAGGTCATGATTCCGGGGTCCTGGGATCGAGCCCCACATCGGGCTCCCTGCTCAGCGGGAAGCCTGCTTCTCCCTCTCCCACTCCCCCTGCTTGCGTTCCCTCTCTCGCTGTCTCTCTCTCTGTCAGATAAATAAATAAAATCTTTTTTAAAAAAATAAATAAATAAATTTCAGTCTTCTCTTTTAAAACATAATGGACAGAGAGCTCTCTTGAGCTTCTCTTTCCCTGGACAGCTTGATTTTCAGACAGAATTAGCTTTAGTTGTTGTTAATAAAGTCTTTTATTTCATTTGTACTCCATAAAACATACGTTCCTTCAAAGGCACTAACAGTCTTTTAACTTAAAACTAAACCCCATATAAATAACCTATGATTCACTAATAGCATTTGTGCCTAATGTAGAATGTCCTTTCACCCAAAGACATTGAAAAACTTGGCGGGGGGAGGGGGTGAATGCTAGGCCTATTTACAGAAACGGAAATTGAAAGAACTTGAGTCTGTCAGGCGATCACTTTATTCTCTCCCATGACACGGACAAAACATTTCCTTTCTTACCAAAGCCTCTTAAAATTATAGAAAGCTATTTCGTCTTTGTTGGCAAAAGTCAAAAGTTATCATGTCAAAAGAAAAACTTAAGAAAAACCTATTCACCCCCTCCCCATCGTACTTCTTACACTTTATGATAAAAGAAACTGCTCTTGGGGTGCCTGGGTGGCTCAGTCGTTAAGCGTCTGCCTTCGGCTCAGGTCATGATCCTAGGGTCCTGGGATCGAGCCCCGCATCCGGCTCCCTGCTCCACGGGAAGCCTGCTTCTCCCTCTTCCACTCTCCCCCTGGCTTGTGTTCCTGCTCTCGCTATGTCTCTCTCTGTCAAATAAATAAATAAAATCTTTAAAGAAAACAAAAAAGAAACTGCTCTTTGTGGAACTGTTTCCCAATTTTTAAACTGGAGACCAGCGGTGTAATAGGCTCAGGCATCACTCACCCAGTGAACGCTAACTTCAGATCATCCCCGGAGACGCGCCTGCCCGTGCCTGACCTAGCCTAAAGCCAGGCCTGACCCGGCCATGGTTCTGCCTCCAAAATGACCGTGCAAAGGCCAATCTGAGCAGTGAAAACACAAGAGATTCACCATTTCAATGAAGAAACTAACATTTGCTTTCGTGAAAACCAATAAACTCTAAATTGTAACAATCCTAAAGAAAACCATAGTACACTTTTGGCTTTCGGCTCAGGGAGGCAAAGGTACAACTTTCTTCAGTCGTCCCGAATCCGGGTTCATCCGACACCAGCCACCTCCGCCATGCCGCCTAAGTTCGACCCCAACGAGATCAAAGTCGTGTACCTGAGGTGCACCGGTGGCGAAGTCGGTGCCGCGTCTGCCCTGGCCCCAAAGATAGGCCTGCTGGGTCTGTCTCCAAAAAAGGTTGGTGATGACATCGCCAAGGCAACCGGTGATTAGAAGGGTCTAAGGATTACGGTGAAACTGACCATTCAGAACAGACAGGCCCAGACTGAAGTGGTACCTTCTGCCTCTGCCCTGATTATCAAAGCCCTCAAGGAACCACCAAGAGACAGAAAGAAGCAGAAAAACATTAAGCACAGTGGAAATATCACTTTTGATGAGATTGTCAATATTGCCTGACAGATGCGACACCGATCTTTAGCGAGAGAACTCTCTGGAACCATTAAAGAGATCCTGGGGACTGCCCAGTCTGTGGGCTGCAATGTTGATGGCTGCCACCCTCATGACATCATAGATGACATCAACAGTGGTGCACTGGAATGCCCGGCTAGTTAACTACAAAGGAAAATGTTTCAATAAAGGATCATTTGACAACCAGTGGAAAAAAAAAAAAAGAAAAGAAAACCATAGTACATATTGACCACCTTGACAGTCTTACACAAACTTTCCATAAAACAACTGTAATAATACAAGGTCTTTTATTCTTTGGGGGGACTAAGTCACTATTTTCTAGCACTATCTGGACACTGAAGCCCTTTTTGAAGGAATCATTCAATAGATAATGAATTTAACTCATATTTCCTTCAAATACAATTTTTTTTTTAAAGTAGGCTCCACACCCAGCTGAAGCCCCAACGTTGGGCTTGAACTCATGACCCTGAGATCAAGAGCTGGTCGAGTGTCTGACTTTTTTTTTTTTAAGATTTTATTTATTTGAGAGAGAGAATGAGAGAGAGAGAGAGCATGAGAGGGGGGAGGGTCAGAGGAAAAAGCAGACTCCCCGCTGAGCAGGGAGCCCGATGCGGGACTCGATCCCGGGACTCCAGGATCATGACCTGAGCCGAAGGCTGTTGCTTAACCAACTGAGCCACCCAGGCGCCCCGAGTGTCCGACTGTTGATTTTGTCTCAGGTCATAATCTCAGGGTCATGGGACTGAGCTCCTCATCAGGTTCCACGCAGGGAGCCTCTCTCTCTTGGCCCCTCCCCCTGCTAGTGCTCAGTCTCTTTCTCGCTCCCTAAAATAATCTTTAAAAAAAAAAAAAAAAAAGACATTTCACACACAGGGTGAAGAGAACAGAATATACATTTTGCTAATTCATAAATTAGTAAATATAGTTGCTATTTATCCATAATAGATTTACTTGTTTCACTGAATCCTCCTATCCATCTCGTTATGGATCCTTTTATCAATTCCTGATATGCAGATACTTTGGCCAAGGTAGTGTTTCCTTTTTTAGTTAATATTTAGTGTTCCTCATTTGAAATATAACTGATGGGAAAGTTCAAACCCCTACTTGGAAAGATAAACACAGGACCACCTAATCCCAAGGCCACAACCCTGGGAGACACAACCAGCCCTTCCTTGTGGTTCTTCTCTGCACTGCCCTCAGGGCCTCAAGGCAATACACTCCAGCACCTCCCTGCCCTCCTGGCCCATCCACTCTCCCCAGCCCTGCAGGAGAAACCAGGGGAGCGCCCCGCCACAGCAGCAGAGGATAGGGTCCCTGCAAACTTCAGCCCTTCCAGAAGCTCAACTTGCGATCTTCAGTCTCCTTCCTGTGTCACCCCCCTAAGGAAGGTCACCCTTAGATTCAGACTCTCAAAGCTCAGCCATAAGGAGCTCCTTTGCTATTCCCCACTGAGGCTCTCCAACAGCCAAAAGAACTTCTAGAGAAGACCGCAGATCTCTGTCCTTTGTCCCCTGCCCCTGGGAGCCCCAGCTGCACTTGGCTCCACGATGCGCTCTTCCCATATTGCTGATTCCCGGGCTGCCAATAGTCAGAAGCTGTTCCTAACCTTCCCTCTTACTTGCTTCATGCTTTCTTCTCCTGCAGTCAGTTTCAGGGATGGTGGGCATCAGGCGAGACCTTCCTGCCTTCCAACATTTCCCACTCCTACACGGCAAGCCATTGCAAGTCGGTCCCCCAAATCCACTGTGAGCTGGCTGCCGCTCTCCCATACTCTTGGGCATGCCTGTCATCTCTGCCTACTGGCATAAAGAGACCTCCCCCTAATCTCAGCCTTCAGACCCTACTCTCAGTGCCCTGACTCACGGGCATGCCGCCTTCAGGCAAGCGCTCGAACGCTGGGACAGACTATGGACCTCCAGCTCCCTCCCGGCCCCTCTGCTATCCACCCTCCTGATACCACTGCTAAAATCCAGGCTGTAGGAAGCAATCTGGGGGTGAAGGAACTGTTCTGTATCACCATTTTGGGGGTGGATACATACTTCTTTGCATTCGTGGAACTCCAGAGAACATTACTATATATAATGGGGGCGGGCGAGAAGGCAACCAGGAATAATGGGAGGCCCAAAATGAAAGAGCGCCTCTAACAAAGAACCTAATTGCATCACAGTCAACAGTACCAGCGTGCAGGAAGAGGGAGGGACGAAAAGAACCAGCTGAAGTCCCGGGAACACAGTTCTGTCTGTGAGGCCGCAGAGGAAGGAAACTTCCACATACTCTCCACTACTCAGTACAAAAACTGCTGAAATCGGAATAAGGTCTGCAATCCAGTTAGTAGCAGCATACCAATGATAACTTTCGTTGGGAGGAGCGTGTTTTAATGATGCAAGGTGGTCAGGGAAAGCAGGGTAAAGGGTACCTTTATGTTATTTTCACAACTTTTCTGTAAGTTATAATAATTTTAAAATAGTTAAACGAAGATAGTGCTATCATTTAATAGTTATAGCTACTAAACGAAATCAAGCGAGCGCACTGCGGCCAGAAAACACTCTGTACCACGGCCCCGTTCCGTGGCCTGTGTCCCTTCCCGCCATCGTGGTCTTACAGCAGAATTCTACGCCCCAGCTGTCCTTCCCTCTAGCGAACCTCATCCAAGAGCCCACCAGACTTCTCCGGACTCCCTGGCTCTCCCCTCCCCACTGGTGGGTCCCATCAGACTCTGTATCTCCCTTTGTTCAAGGGTGGCTACAGCAACTCCCATGGTCCCAAACATCGTGGCCACTCACAGAACTCAGGCACTTCCACATTCGGCCCTAATTCTACCTGAAAAGCCACCTTTCCAAACTGCCAGCTTCATGTTCCACTCAGCTCCCCCAACGGCGTGTCAAAGTTAACCTAAAGCCCTCATGTTCCCTCCCACCTGTTTCTCCTGAGTCCTGTCTGTGTTATGTCGATGACATTCACCTTCTCTGTGAAAACATTAAAAACCCTCAGGCAGCATTTCACACGCAATGAAACAGACATGACTTCTGTAGGATCTTATTAGGCTTTTCGCAAACACAAGGCTGAAATATACATAGTAAATGCTGGATTTTTCTACACCAAACAGACTCCTTCCAGCAGGACAGCTAATTATCATGTTAATGAATATTCTAAATCTCTGAAAGGAAAAATGCAGTAGTCCCTAAATTCTGATCTAACCAAAGGTCCTTTTTCCCTGATCCATGACTACAAATGCCAAAATGATTTCCCAAAAGGCTATACCAATTTTTGTTGCCGCCATTATGCATTGTAGTTATTTTAAGTGCATCCTGCCCCTCAACTTTATAAATATTTATTAGCAAATGTCTAAGGCAGCAAAAAGATAACTTACTATACACCAATTTCTACATTATTATTAGAAAGTTTGAACTTTTTCCCTTATGGTTTGCTTACCAGTTGTAAGAGAAGTATTTGTTCACTGAATAATGAATGGATGCACAGAGGGAGATGATGAATATCCTATTTACTTTCTGCCGCTCTATGAAATAACTTACCAACCTACGCTCTTGTCACTTAGTGAATAATAATCAGCAAAAGCACAGAAAACCCAACCATACAGTTCCCTAAAATAAATTAGTTTCTAATTTATTAGAACCTGACAAACCCTGATGAAGAGAATGAGCATTTAACGTCCCAGCTATACAACATAACAGACAACAGGTGGGAAGGCACAACACCCCCTTCCAGCACTGTTCCATTCCAGCACCAATGTTCCCTTTGCTCTGACTTCTTCGTGTCAGAAAATTTTCCACCTACAAAGTAAGGGTAACAGTATATACCCAACCCAGGGGATACGCGGAGGACTGGTGCTTAGTTAGATATTTAGAGAGAACATGGTCAAAGTCAAACACACAGCACAAAAAAGCACAGAAAGTATCAGATTCAAACAAGGAGTGGCCACTGGTCAGAGAATTTCAAGGAATATTCCTCTTCCTGTCATTCTACAACCTACACCCAGAGCCAGGACACCTACCTGGCCAAGCATTCAGGACCGCATTGTGGAGAACGGAGGCTGGTCCTGAGGGGCCAGGGGGATGGGAGGTCCCACACAGAACCCACGGGCCAAGCTGTGAGCCTCAGTTGGGGTCAGAGTTAGAGGCTGGGGCACAAATCAAACCCACCAGATCAGAACCGGGGAGGTGGACGTAAGAGATGCCCAGACAGAGACATCCTCATCTGAGCCCACCTGCTCCCTACAGCCCCCAAACCACAGCAGAACTACAGTTTACCCGGACACAGCACTTTAAAGTTTGCACAACTTCCCACAAACAGCCGCTCTCTTCTGAAGATGGATGGAAGGTCAGTGAAGGTCACACGTAAGAGATGTGTCTTCCCCAAATCCTCAGAACTACTGCAAACAAGGTTTTCCCAGGGGAGCTCCAAGAATTGTCTAAAACTCCTAAGTTTTGGGCGCCTGGGTGGCTCAGTTGGTTAAGCGTCTGCCTTCAGCTCAGGTCATGATCCAGGGTCCTGGGACTGAGCCCCGTGTCGGGCTCCCTGCTCAGCATGAGTCTGCTTCTCCCTCTCCCTCTGCTGCTCCTCTTGCTTGTGCTCTCTCTCTCAAATAAATAAATATCTTAAAAAAAAACTCAAGTTTTTAATCTTAGTTAATTAAAAAACAATCAATAATTAATGTGACTTGAGGAACAGAAAAGAAAATGATGTATACCTCCATCTGTCTTGAGACTCACACTCAACAAGAAAGTGGTTTTCATACAGGATTTTCCATGAAGGACAAATAGAGAAGAAATTACATCCTGAAGATGTGAATTTTCATACTGTTCCAGTTGCCTACACTTTGCTTTAATCTCCTTCGTTTAACTCTGTCACTACCCTTGGCAGCCCCTATCACCAAAGCTACACTGTACATTGGGAAAAACAAACGCAAACCTCTAGTTCCCAAGTCCATTTTATTTCATCTATTTGTTTTGCCTTCATAAAACCAAATGCTCAAAATTTAACATTAATGAGTTTTTAACTATCTCCCAAAGGCTCACAGATCTGTGAAAATTTCTGAGAAGTGTAATAAAAAGATACAAATCGCAGACCAAAAATATCATCGACCCAAATTCAATCCTGTTTGCCAGATGCCTGGGTAGTGTCGATACTGGAACTTAGGCCACAGAAAAAAGCAGCTTAACTCCCCATCCAAGGAATAATGATTTTTTTTAAAGATTTTATTTTAGAGAGTGAGAAAGAGAGCGCGTGCACATGTGTGCATGCTCGCGAACAGGAGAGGCAAAGGGAGAAGGAGAGAGAATCCCAAGCAAAGTCCGCTCAGCCCGATCCCACAGCCCGATCCCACAACCCGATCCCAAAACCCGGAGATCACAACCCAAGCCGAAATCAAGGGTCAGACACTCAAGTGACTGAGTCACCCAGGCGCCCTAGAATCTAATTTTGTACTGATGTAGTCTTTCTAAAAATCTGACAGCGAGGGGTGCCTGGGTGGCTCAGTTGGTTAAGCATCTGCCTTCAGCTCTGGTCATGATCCCAGGGTCCTCAAATCGAGTCCCATGTCGGGCTCCCTGCTCAGCGGGGAGTCTGCTTCTCCCCCGCCCACTCCCTCTGCTTGTGTTCCCTCTCTCGCTGTGTCTCTCTGTGTCAAATAAATAAATAAAATCTTTTTAAAAAAGATTAAAAAGAATAAATGCAAGTAAGATAGAGAAATGAACAGCTAGCTAAGAGGGTGGGAGAGCTTTAAAATGTGAAAAGGGGACTGGGATGAGCAGAAGTGCGGTAACTGCCACATTTGTGCGGGCCAACAGGATTACAAACAAGGTATTCCTAAAATGTTTACGGCACAGCTCTCTGTATGTGGAGATTAAGTCTCCCTTCTATCCTCTTACCAATAAGCTGCCTCAAGGTCAGCCACTGACTAATCAAAATGACTTAACACATTTTTTTAAGATTTTTATTTATTTGTCAGAGAGAGAACGTACGCGTGCACGCGCATATGCGCGCGCACACGAGCAGGGGGAGTAGCAGAGGGAGAAGCAGGCTCCCCACCGAGCAAGGAGACCGAAGAGGGACTTGATCCCAGGACCCTGGGGTCATGACCCGAGCCAAAGGCAGATGCTTAACCAACTGAGTCACCCAGGCGTCCCTGACTGAACTTTTAAAGCAAAGTTTATTAGAAATAGGATCTCCAGGGGCGCCTGGCTGGCTCAGTCAGTGGAACGTGCAATTCTTGGTCTCAGGGTTGAGTTCAAGCCCCATGTTGGGTGTAGAGATTACTTAAGAAATAAAATCTTTAAAACAAATCAAAATCAAAGACAAGACAAAACAAAGAAAGAGAATTTCCCAAAGTTTACATATCCCATGCTTTCTGCACACAAAATGACTGGGATGATCTTCCACTACCACTGCCAGCCCCAGTCTGTGGCCAAAGATGATAAATGACTTATTTGGCGTCTCTTTTTACCTAATGGCAGACAGTATGACAAGTGGATCACTGGTAATTTAATATATAAAACAATAGCCTATAAAAAAAAAATAGGTCCCTCTCGGGCACCTGGATGGCTCAGTTGGTTAAGCATCTTCCTGATTTCAGCTCAGGTCATGATCTCAGAGTCATGAGATCCAGTCCAGCATCCAGCTCTGGGCTGGGCATGGAGCCTGCTTGAGATTCTGTCTCTCTCCCTCTTCCTCCGCCTCCCCGCCTTTAAAAAAAAGTCCCTAAATAAAGGTTTGGTTGTGCAGGTCACGTGGAAATAAATGAATTGTTTATGCCTCTCACCATGATTTAGGTATCTTCTAACAAAGCTAGTCTTTCCTTCCACGATAACATTGTAAATGGGGTCTGCCGTTCTAAACTTTAGCAGCCATAAATAGAAACTGCTGCTTCCCTTTAAATAAATTATATGCAGAGTAACTTCCCAATCATACACTAAAATCCACTTTGCGAACCCAATGTAATTAATGGCCCATATGCACAAAAACAGAACAAGGTATACATTTATTTATTTTTTAATTGCGGTAAAATACACACACCACAAAAGTTACCATCTTAACTAAATAATTTTTTTTAAGTAGGCTCCACACCCAGTGGAGCCCAACGCAGGGCTTTAACCCACGACCCTGAGACCAAGACCTGAGCTGAGGTCAAGAGTTGGACACCTAACCAACTGAGCCACCTAGGTGCCCCCTTAACTGCATAATTTTTATATGAAAAGTACATAAAAATAATAAAAGCAAAAAATGCTACCTACTATTACTAACTGAAGACCTGCGGAGGAATAAAAAGCAATTAGTTGAGCTGTCCCCAAATGCAGGCTGAAAGTGTCTTAAAAACCTCTAAATGGCAATTTCTAAACTCACACATTCTCCAAGGTTTGGACTTCAGACATCGGATAGACACATGCACACACACACTCTCCTGAACACACAACTGATTCACTAACCACTTGCGTATCATACAACAGCTACTCACTTAGGAGAGGTTCAGACCTAATTTTTGTTTTTTTCTGAGATATGCAGTTAAAGGGCCTAGAAGAGATTTACAATCGTACATCAATCACTTCAAGTCTCTTCCACTGAGCTCCCCCCATCCATCTATTCCTCAAAATCAGACTCTCCTCTCCCTATACTGTTTTTCTCTCAGACACTCAAATTAAGAGTATCACCTCTACTTCTCTCACTGAGTCCTGCCCATCTTCCTCAGTCATGTCACACTCATCCTCTCTGTAACGCCTTCCCTCCTCTACCTGTGGACTGTGTCACCTGCTACCTAGACAAAGACAACACCCGTGACTCCATCCTCTCATTCGGAACTGCCTGACCCGTCCTTCTAAATTCCATTGTAACTATATTTATCACTCCCCTCTATTCAAAATCCTCGAATCACGTTCCAAACTACAGCCAAACTCCCTGGCCTGACCCCAAAGGCCCTATGCAGCTGAGTGAGGGCCAACCACTGCCCTGCTGCACCCAGCGGGTATCCCCTACAGACGCCCCTCTCCTTACTGGGTCACGCAATATCTTGGCCCAGAACCCCCCGCCACACACACCCCTCCACTGGCCATGTGTAAGAACCCATTCCTCAGGTTTTTCTCAAAGAGCCTCAACTTCATTTTAAAAATGGGAACCAACAGTAACAGCCATTGCACAGGACTGTTGTGTATGTGAAAATAACTAACATATACGGAGAGCACCAAACACATCAGCATTAAAATGCTATTTACTTTCTCTCTTTGTTGATTTGTTAGAATAGTAAAACGAAGTAGAAAAAAAAAGGAAAACTAATTAAGTGTTTTTCAGGCGAGAAAGTGAAGTAGACCGGAGGTAAAGCTGGTTTGGTCAGAGGAAAAGGAGGAGGGCACCTTCCAGAGTGAAGGCACTGGCTCCTTGCTGCATCTCATTTCACTTCCCAACGGACAGCCTTTCTCCCCCTATGGAGGTGCCCCAGCCCCACCAACAGCCATTGCTAGGGTCACCTGGAGTTCGCATCTGGAAAAGAATGCAGTTTCCTCTGAAAAGGCAGCAGAATTTCAATTCACAAAGCAAAATACCTCAGTAGGGCTGACTGTCCCATAACCCTTTCTCCTAATTCCAAAACTGTCTTCCCAGCCAAGCAAGACCAAGGACTAGCTGCGATTTCAACCACTCCTTGCCCAAGCTTGGCCCAACCCACACCGCTAGACCACGTTCACACGCCGACACGGCACCAGGCCCTGGCTCACAGACTGGGCCCCACGGAAGGCCAAGGACCAGCATGAGTAGCCACAACAGGTCACGGCGGATGAGAGCCACGCTAGGAGCCCTCAGTAGAATCCCCCCAGCCAGGAGCCCCATCCAGAGGAGCGGTCCCCAAGTCCTACATCAGTGAACCACTGTACAGTCAAGAGAAGCTAAAGAAGGGGAATGGACAGACTGGGCTCAGAGAAAAGTCAAAGCAAAAGGGGGCTAACAAGTCTTCATCACACTGCAGAGTCATCCACCCAGAGTCATCTAGTTATCTGGAAAGTTGAGTGGCTGCCCTTTCTTTGTGGAAAGACGAAGGGAGGTGGCCTTGGAGGCGGGGAAGAAGACCAGGGTCTGGTGGCTGTGAAGGCAGGGTGACACAGGGAAAGGGCTCCCTGGCAGCCATCCCAAGAAGAGGTTAATGTCCACTCGGGATGACTTCTGAGGTCATGCTAACTCGTGACCCCGCTCTTGCGGGTGTGCTGGTCATCACTTCTAATAGGTGCTGCGTTTGTCTGTTTGTCCTCTCTACCTAACTGGTTCCATCCATGGTCTGCAACCACCCATCAGCAATGCTCTCCCAAGCGCAGGTCTTGACTGAACAATGATGTATGAGAGAAGTGACTGAGGGGCACCTGGCTGGCTCAGTCGGTGGAGCGTGTGACTGCAGGTCTCGGGGTCGTGAGTTCGAGCCCCATGTTGGGTGTAGAGATTACTTAAAAAGAAAATCTTAAAAAAAAAAAAAAAAAATTAGTAGGTGACTGAAAGTCTACTTTCACAAGCACACAGCCTCCATTTCCTCCACCCAGAAAATACCTGGGGGCCTGGATTCAAAGGCTGACCTTCCAGCTCCAGGTCAACTGCCCTGGACAACCACTCCTCAGACACTTGAAAATTGCTGGAAGCCAAGAAGACATGAAGGCTTAGCAATTTCCAGCTCCAAAAGATCCAAGTTCAGGTCAAGCAAAGACATTAAACATGGGAATAAAAAAGAGGGAAAGAAGAGAAAGACAGAACATGGAGGAAAATTCCCATGTCTGACAGGGTGCTTCCATCAATCCCTGGAATGCAGGAGTAGAGAAACAGGCAGGGTGTTTTTCTATCTTAATATTTTGTACAGGGCAACAGTTTCCCATGAAAGAATGTTGATTGCATTCATGACTTTCTTTTCTTTTCCCTTCCCTCCTGAAATCCTACAAAAATGACATTAGAAGTATTTTTAAAAAGATAAAAATAGAAAATACAGAGACAAAGTATCTCGTACTGCTCAGGGCTGGGGGCGCTGGGAGAAGTGAGGAGGGGCAGTTAAAGGGAACAGAGCTTCTCTCTGGGGGATGGAAAGTCCTCCAAGTGACCGTGCAGATGGTTACACAGCCCTGTGAGTACACTGAAAACCACTGACCTATACACTGCACAGGGGTGACCTGCCTCTCTAAATAAAGTCCCTACCAAAAATTACCTACATCATATACCCACAAGGAAAGGATAGCAAGAATGGAGTCAAACCCAACAAAGTTTTAGGAAAGGGAAGAGAAGACCGGGGAGTGGCAGCCGGCTCAGCAGGGTCAAGAAGTTACATCCCAAGGTCATGCAGGAGGCTGCCATGGAGACAGTTAGTCCTAGGGAACTTCAAAGAAGCTCAGGCCTTGGACTCAGCAAAGGAGACAGGGCGTCTGGCAGGACAAGTGGGGTGGGGGCTCCAAAAGGGAGTGGATAAAGCGCCCTTGTACCCTTTCCTGGGCCTCCAGCAGGCTGGGACAGCAGGGGAGGGGGTTGCAGGGGGAAAATGCTCTGGGTTATCGGAGCCACGGAGGATTGTGATTCAGAGCCCCCCTTGTGAAGTATGAGACAGAAAGCCTGGCCTGTGGCCTTCCGTTTCCTCCACCCCTCACACCAAAAGCCAAGTTTATTCCCCAGGCAAGAGCATGAACGAGTCTCCTAAGAAACAAAAGCTGCAGTGTGAAGATCCCAGATGCTGGCTTGTGGGATCCTGCAATGAAGGGTCCAGCTCCATGAGTAATCAGAGACCGCCCCCCCCCCAAAAAAGGGCCATCTCACCGGGAAGGGAGAGTTTCCAATCAGCTTTTCATGGCCTTGTCCTTAACTCAGACTGCCAGACCTGAGGGAAAGCCTCCAACAGGAAAGAGCCCAGAATAAATACAGAATTAAAAAACAAAAAGAGGACAGAAATGCTGCAGAGAGTGGAAGGATATATACACAAACAGCATCCTCGGAGAAAACAAAACAGGACGTTATGGAAAACAAGACCCAAAGAATAAGGAGGAACTTTCAGAAACAATAAATAACCGAAATAAAAGATAAAAACAGGTAAAAAAAAAAAAAATAAAGTCAAGGAACGCAGAATTTAAAAAGAGATCCAGACAACAAAAAGGCAAAGGCATGAACATGGAAAGTTCAATCCAGTTGGTCCAACATCTGACTGTTAAGAGTGTTGCAGAAAGAAAACATAAAGAGAGGATATTATCAAAGAAAAAATACCGGAATATCTCCCCAAGACTAAATGGGCCAAGTCTCGGGACTCAAGGGCCTGTACAGGGTGGCCAGATAAAACACAGGATGCCCAGCTAAATCTGAATTTCAGATAAACAGTGATTTGTCTTTTTGTAGAAGTATGTTCCATTGTTTATCTGGGCATCTTGTATTTTCTGTTTGCTAAATCCAGCAACCCTCTACCTCTGATGGCCTAGCACATCACATGAAAACAGTCCACAGCACGGTGAAATTAAAGTAACACCAAAAAATTTAAGAGGTACAACAAAGAACTGGACAGTGCTTCCTGGGCCCCTCAACGGCTAACGGGGCACTCAGTACCTCTACCTACAGACAACAGGAGCCCCTGCCCGGGGCTTGTGCTTTAGACAGCCATTTACCAAAAGTACCAAACACAGAGACTTGTTTTTTCTCTTTGGTCTCTTTGTTGTTTGTTTCTTTAATTTTGGCCACTGGCTGAGTGAATAGGAATTATGGGAAAGAGACAGGGGAGTGGCGTGCCCTGGGGCCCCAGAGCTCCTTGACTCCCAGGGGCACGGAAGGCACAGGTTTACAAATGCCTGAAAACCTTCAGTCACAAAAGTTAAGTGGGAGAGAAGTTCGAGAAAATTATGCTGGATGGAGCCTCCACCCATCCGGGCTCCCTGGGAAGCCTGAGCTGCTGTCTGCAGCTGGGTTCGGGCCTCCAGCCCGGCGTCCACCAGCTCCCTGGGCTCACAGGGCTGCTCGAGGATGACGCCTTCAAGCTTTGGGTCTTGAGGGGTAGGCATCAAGGCCCTGGGTGGGCATGGGGACCAGACCAAAGATACAGCTTGATTTAAACCTTTCAAATATTTAGGCATACGGTATATACCTTTTAAATATTTAGATGTATCTTTTAAATATTTCATTATACCTTTTAAATATTTAGCCAGCTGGTCTCCTTTTGTAGTCTTGCCTCAGGCTCTACTCTGCAACATCAAGGGCGGCCCAGGGGCCATTGTGACTATTATGACTATTATTATTATTCCTATCTTATATACCAGGCAGAGAAAGTTTAAGTATCTCGCTAGAGAAAGTTTAAGTATCTCGCTCCAGGACACGTGGCCAGTAAATGTTTGAGGATGGACGAGAACCCACACCTTCTGCCTCCGCAGCCCAGGCCTGGGACCTCCACCAGGATAGGCAGGAGGTAATATCTAAATGAGTAAGTCGGAAGGTAACAGTGTGAGTTTATTACTTAGAAACCAGAGAGTCAATAGCGGAAGATCAAAGAGGTGAAATTAACTGCCCACAGGGATGAGGACTAGAAAACACTGTTAGATTCTTTCAAATACATAGGTACATGTATTACTTTGACAAAAAATTAAAACTGCTAGAAATCGTTAAGTAACGTCACACCTCTCCCCTCAACAGAAACAACTTTAAAAAAAAAAAAAAATCACACTGCTCCTCAAAGCTGCTTTCTCTAAAAAAGCATAAAACCTACTCATGGCTTTTCCTAATGCAAATGCAAATCTGTCACAATTAGAAAGCAGTTCACTAATTATAACCCTTAGGGCATTACTGCATTAAGTGTGGTCTCAAAATTGTTTACAGTGAAATATGGCATACTCCCTTACTTGTTGGAAAAATGTTACATAACCGAAAACCCAAAACAGTCATTTTTTATTGCAAAATTAGGCTTCATGAATATTCAGGAAGAATTTTTAAGTGTATTTTTTTTAGGTCTCTCTCCCCTCAACCTCAATGCATGGAGAAGACCCTTACTCAGTGACAGTTAAAAATAAAGAAAGGAAAAAGAGGTGTGGAGGAGGGCTCAGCATCCAACTACTTTTAGATTGTGTATGTTCTAGAAAACTGCACAGCTCATAAAATTACTTGCTTAATTCGGAATCAGCTGAACTGTTCTGCCAGACCTACCAAATCTAAGAGCACACATAATGAAATGTGAATAACAATCCCCGCTTAGAGACCGGGGCCAATATCAAAGAGAAAATTCCAACCTGGAGAATTTTTTTGTTTTCTGTGCAAGCCCTGGGGAGGGAGAAAGAGAGAGAAAAAAGAAAACGGCTTACAACCTAAGACTTGACCCCAGAACAAAACCATGGCCCTTTGAAGAATGCAGTCATGTAGCCTTTTATGTCTCTAGCTAACCAGGCTGCCCATTTTAAAAATGTGAGGTCGCACAGGGCTCAGGTCTTGTCTCCCAGCTTGCTCTCTTGCTGGCTTACCTCCATTCGCTCTATTCCTGAGCCTCATCTGACTTAGTCCTGTTCAAAGCCTCCTGAAGACACCTCTAACTGAGCAAGCCCGACCTGCTTCATTCTGTCCAATGGATTGGCCTTTCTAACGTTTATCTCCACCATGCGTCATTGCTTTATTTATATGATACCTCTGAACAAAGGAAGGATCTCAAGTGGTTTATAGTAAGAGATAGAAAAGGACCCAAAACTGCGGAGGGAGAGGACCATAAAGGCATCCCCTGTGACGCATGTGTCTGAAGGTGTTCTGGGCGTGAGCTGCAGCCCTCCTTCCTCAGCTTCCATCCCACACCGGGGACGGCTCCGCTGGATCCCGGCAGACATGCCGGATAAAAACTGCTGTGTTTCCACTTAGAGGAGGTGCCTGGAACAGGCAGATTCATAGAGACGCAAAGCAGAAGAGAGGTTACCGGCGCGGGGGAAGGCGGAAAGGAAAGTTATCACTGAACTGGTTCAGAGTTTTTGTTGAGGGTGATGAAAACGTTTTGCAGACAGTGATGTATTTAATGCCATTGGGCTGTATACTTATGGATGGTTAAAACAGTAACTATTATGCTATGCATATTTTACCACAATTTAAAAAAAATTTGCGCTGAACAGAGAGGAACAGGGAGGACAAGTAACGACGGATTTTAAAATGAAGATTTTAGAGGGGCGCCTGGGTGGTTCAGACGATTAAGCGTCCGACTCTTGATCTCAGCTTAGGTCCTGATCTCAGGGTCATGAGTTCAAGCCCCACATTGGGCTCCACACAGGACATGGAGACAAAACAAAGGAAGAAAGACAGAAAGCCAGACAGAAAGAAAAAAAGAAAGAGAACGAAGATTTCGGAAATGTATTCCAACGTCCAGTACCCTTTTGTGACCATCTTTAAGGAAATGGGCTGATAAATATCGGCAGAGTGCTAGTAACCTTTAGCAAACAGCAGTCTGAGGGGTACAGAGCCCTGATCTTTAGCATTTATCCATTTCAGTGTTTACATACCCCCACCACAATACAATTCAGGTTACTAATACGACAAACATCACCAGTTTGGCTGAGAAGAGGTGCATGCAGTGGGCGAGTGAGCCAGTGAAGGGCAGCTCCAACCCACCAAGACATCTCCACGTCACTGTTTCCCAAAGTATATTCTGTGTATAGACATTAGGAGGGAAGGAAGATTCTGGAGTACAATGGTTAAACATTTAAACTGGTTTCCTTACCACAAGACTTCTCTAAATCTTTATCCCCAGCATCTTTTGAGATTTTTTTTTCTTTTAAGATTTATTTATTTGAGAGAGCAAGAGAGAGCACGAGCGGGGGAGGAGCAGAAGGAGAGGGAGAAACAGACTCCCCACTTGGCAGGGAGCCTGATACAGGACTCAATCCCAGGACCCCCGGATCATGACCAGAACCAAAGGCAGCCGCTTAACCAACTGAGCCACACAGGTGCCCCATCTTTTGAGATCTTTAATACATTAATATATATTTTGAATCACAAAGAGGGGTTGGAGTATGAAATGTTTACCAAACCTATTTGTCCTCCAGACCCTTTTTCTTCTAAGTGCAACTCAGAGGTGCCCCATGTCTTTTAGGAAGTATTGCCGTAAAGACACGGGTCCATCCATTTGCAGCCTGCAGGCAGACACCAGCACACAAAGCACAGATGGCCAAGTATCCAGAAGATGCCCACCCCTCTGTAGAGCACCACTAACACCGGGTGTGACGGGCGCACCCTGGTAGACAATCCAAGTGGGACAAGCCAATTCGGGTCAAAGTTTCAGGACAATTTACACAGAAGAGCCCAGACAGAACCTCTGCTCACTGGTCCCCAAGCCACAGGGTTTGAGGGAAGAAGGGGAAAGTTTGAGTAGTTTCTCTCCATGACCCACAACACATCTCTTATGATTCCAGTAACACCCAACGCCTTAAGGTACATTAACTTCTAAAATATTCCAGGTAGGGCACAGTATGAATCTAGATAAAGCTGCCAAAATATCTAGAGAAAACTGATAAACGAGCCCAGTTCACAGAATGCCAAGGAGTGCCTGAATGCAGGGGAAGACCAAGTCTAAGGGAAATGAAGCGGGTAAAAGGAGGATCAGAACTGCAGAAAAGGCAAATGATTAATTAATTCCTTAGGGAAGGATAAGGAGGTCAATAATCTTAAAGCCTCGCAAATTAACAGCCAGAATGAGCCACGGTTTATTGGATTTGATTAGTAAGAATATTATTTTCACTTATTATTTCAACCCCTCCTAAACAGAGGGAAGGCCTTCCGTGATGAAAATCACGTATTTATGCTTCTTTGCAAAAGTGCTGAGAATGACAAGGCCAGTGATGGACAGTAAGAACAAGACAACTGCAATCTGCCACCAAGGGGCCAGCAAGACACAGAGGGGCCATGGTGCTCTTCCTTCTCTGGAGTCTAGAATCAGAGGAGATGGCTTTCCTACCTTGCTACCAAAGACAGTCAACACAGGACAAGGAAAAACCTACAACAAACCCAGTGAACATGGTGGGGGATTTTCTGAAGATTCAGGATATTCTCAAACCATCCAGCTGACCGACGGATAAGTAAAAATGAGTCTGCCATGATTCCACGCAATCACCACTCTCTCTGGCTTACACACACAAGAAATGTAAGCCAAACCCTTTAGAGAGAAAGAAAATATTAAGGCCAACCATTTCACGGGTAAGCCAGGTCTTCAGACAATTCTAATAGATCAAGTCATAAGCACTTGGGTCCAAAAATGTATACAGCTTCCCAAGTAGCTCATTTCTAAGAGTTAAGGGTTAATGTACTCCATGATAGTAAGAGATTCACTGAGGTCTGAAGTAACTCACAGAAACTTCCAATTATTCTTTTATTTTTCCCTTTGAAGAACAAATCAGGAAATGCTGATGTGATCACCTGTATTAACCAACCTGCTCCCTTTATTGACAAGCATTCCTTAAGACTTTCTGTCTACTGGGGGACCTGGGCGGCTCCGTCAGTTGAGCGTCTGACTTTGGTTTCGGCTCAAGTCATGATTTCAAGGTCGTGAGATCAAGCCCACACTGGACTCCACACTAGGCGTGGAGCCTGCTTGAGAGACTCTCTCTCCCTCTCCCTCTGCCCCACCCTTCTCTCTCCCTCTGTCTACTGAATGCTACAGAAACAACAGGTCAAGAACCCCACCAATTCATCCACCAGCTGCAGAACCCTGAGTTCTCTCACGGGAGTTCTGTTACAGTAATGGTATCTCACCCCCTCCAGTTCTCTCACTTCCGGCTCCCGGGACCTTCTAGCCAATAAAACCTCTTAGATTCAAAAATCTCTACGTAAACATTGCCACTCCATTAGAAGCACTCTTAACCTGAATGCTCAGGTAGCGTCTTTGAAAAAAAAAAAAATTTATTTAGCCAACAGGCTGCCATTTAGTCAAAATGCCTTTCTTTCATCCCTGGATTTTGAAACCATTTTTATTATAAGCATAGTAATATGCTCTCCACCAATCCTCTAAAACCCAAAGATATAAGCAAAAGTCTCCAGGAGGCCCACTAGTCTGAGGTAAGCTCTGATAACATTTGGGATACAGACTTCTAAATGCATTCAGAAGCATAAATATAAACACACACATATATTTTTAACATAATAGGTCTTATCACATCCAACAATATCTCTCCATGTCTATGCATGTTTCCATCATGTCAGACATATGTTCATGTGAATTCAGTGCATATATTTGCTCAAGAATACCCTTTTAAATTTAGATTTTGATATTTTCCAAAGAGATTTTTGCCAAGGCAAGGAACCACGAGAGACCTTTCTTGGAGAATTCTTGCAAAAATAAGAACACTTCAAAAAATAACCTTTAAGATATACAGTGTTGAGTTTCACCCATTTGCTTTAAAATTCTGAGGATTTATTTTTAACTCATGTGGTAAAATGGAAAGAGGGAAACAGACATTAAAATCATTTACTCGTGCTCTTAAATCATAACCCTTATGTTTAGCTTCTGTCATTCCATCCATCGAGAGACCACATATTCTTGATTTCACAGTAAACTAGGCTTCTCTGTGGATAAGCATTTATCCATAAACGTTTAATATATTTATCTGTATTTATCCATGTCTGATATCTCAGTATGCTTTCACTTCCACTCTTGAAGGGATCTTAGCCTGAAGGAATCTTAGCCGGAAGGAAGTCTCATCTAAACAATAAGCCACTTCCCCCAGGCTCAAGGAAAGGATGAATCCAGAAGTTCACCAAGCTTCCGGAGAAAGGGCAAACTGGTTGAGGCTGGCACGTAACAGCATATCATGCTAGGATGAGAAAGAAAATCATACGGGTCAACAATAAAAAAAAAAAAAAAAAAAAAGCTGGTCAGAAAGACATACTGAGGTCACTAGTCAACTTTCTAAGGTACCTTGAGTCAAACTGAGTATAAATCAAATTCTTATTTTAAGAGATTTCGTACATATGCAAAAACACAGACGAAAACCCAACTGTAAGAAAGTTTTAAGATTTTATTTATTTATTTGAAAGATGGGGGGGGCGGGGAGAAGCAGGCTCCCTGCTGAGCAGGGAGCCCCGATGCTCGGCTTGATCCCAGGACCCTGAGACCATGACCTGAGCCAAAGGCAGACGCTTAACCAACTGAACCACCCAGGTGCCCCATAAGAAAACTTTTTAACCCCATTTATAAAGCACAATCCACTTATCTGGCCATTTTTAAATGTGCATATGTACAAGGGTCCCAGGTCCCTCTAAAAAGGAAGGAAGGAGCCATTTGCCTATGTGGTCCAAGGGAAAAGGAAGAGGAAGAGGGTGGAAAGGAGTCAGGGAAAGGGAAGGGAAGGGGAAGGGAGGGGAGAAGGGAGGGGGAGGGAGGGATGAACAGAGGAGGAGGGCAAGGGAGGGGGAGGGGGAAATGGTAGGACGGAGACCGAGGGAACAGAGTGTGCATACAGACATTCACATAGCAGCCGGTGACATCGCAGGTAGCACTTGCTATGCAATTCATATTATGCTTTTTGTTACATTTTACATTTCTCAAAAAAGAGAGGAAGGGAGAGAGAAAAGAACTCTTTTACCAGGGCAATTGAGACTGATGGGGATTTTAGCAAGCAGATACCAGGGACCATTAAAAGTAAAAAAAAAAAAAAGAAAGAAAGAAAGAAAGAAATACCTAGAAGTCACTAAAGAGGTAATAACCACCCTTCCAGGGAAGAAATGGGGCCCTGGGCACAGTAACTACCCTCTGGGTAGAAGGAAAGCAAATGTTTGGATAAGCCCAGGTTTTAACAGTTAAGTACTGACAAGGGTAATTAATTTTATTTAGGAGTTTATATTTCTTAAGCACCTGCTCTCCTTCTGGAAAAATATCCTTTTAATAGAAAGTTCAAGTTAATGTGAATGCTGTTCTTAATAACTATTTTATAGAAAATGTAAAATATATATGAAGAAGCAAGTAAAAGCAATATGAAGAAAGAGACATAACATATGGATATTCGTTACATGGCTCAAGAAAGACAACCTTGGATTTCAGGTAAAGCCTGAACAAGCACCCCTTTATTTGTGCTAGCTACCTGGAAACAGGGAACCTCGGGGCTTATTTACCTCTACCTAGTTAACTTCAGAGCTTTTAACTCTTGTGTGTTATCTAAGTGCTTGGGAAGAAGGAAAATCAAGAAAAGAGAAAATATGGTCCACAATATGCTGAAGGGGGGTGCATGGGAGGAAAAGACTGAATCATATGCATTCTCACCTTAAAAAAAAAAAAAGACTCGAAATGAAAATTTCATATTTACAAAATTAGAAAACAAATGATATCAAGCCATGAGAGGGCACATTAGAAATGGCCCTTTCGTGTGGAGTTAATGGATTTAATATTTAATTTTCCTTCGTAGTTTGCTAAAATCACTTACAAATTCCAAAATGCCCAGTTTCCCACATTTTCCTCTATCAAAAACTATCCAAGGGGCGCCTCGGTGGCTCAATCAGTAAGCGTCTGACTCGGTTCGGCTCAGGTCATGATCTCAGGGTCGTGAGACTGAGCCCCACGTGGGGCTCTAGAGCTGAGTCTCCTTGGGATCCTTTCCCTCTGCACCGCCCCCAACTCGCACACACATGCTCTCTCTCAAATAAATTCTTCTTTATTTAAGTATGAAAAAAAAAACCCTAAGAATTCCATCCTGAGTCTGCCTGTATAAAATTAAATATCCCGTAAAGATTGTTTTATTATTCAAGCGATTAAAGTCCTTTAAAATACACTGGGTTTCTTAATTCAGACCAGAACATAATCCCAGAAACCCTTAAGGAAGACACAGAAAGTTCTGCTCCTTCAATGTTCTGATTTCCCAGTGTATAGGACAGAAAGACAACTACAATAGAAGAGCAGTTAAAATAATTTTTGAAAGCAAAGCACTAACCTAACAAAAACATCTACGAAGGGCTTTCATTTCAAAGCCCCTGCTCAAAGGAAAATCAATGTGCATGTGATTTCTACTCCTCTGGGTTCCTGGGGCTCCAGGGTGAAGCAAAAGCTGGCTACCTCAGTCACTTCCTCAGGAAATGGGACTGACCACAGCTCGCCCCCAGCTCAGCGTGGTCGCCGACATTCAAGAGAGGGTCTAGGATTTAGAAGAAGACATGTTCACCCCAACTAGCAATACTGGCAGGTCCCGCAGGACACAGATGCTCCTGCACACTCAAGCCTGGGGTTTCTGCTTTGCTTTGTGGCTTTTGTGGGGCCCAGGTGGACGGTGACGGGTCCCTTGTTGCTGCAGCTGCTCAGACCCTTTTTGTATCTCCCTCTTCCCCCACCAGACCACCTCAGCGACCCAAGAGGCACAGGACACAGGGTGCATCGAAACCCGCGTCTAACATACCCAAATTAAGCCCCTCCAGGCAATCCACATGACCACTATTTTCTTCTTCTTGCTCAAGAGCCAAAAATAGAATTGTGCTGACTTGCCCAGAGTGCTAAGGTTCTCGAGCAGTGGAATATCTACTTACTGAATATACAAAGCTTCCAAAAATACCTGTCTCAGGTTTTTCTTTAGAAAGCAGAATGTCAATTTAAAGGGCAGGGCTGCCCTCAGGTTAGCATTTAAAAGCGACGGCTCCGCTTGAAAAGCTCCAAGCAGAAGTTAAGAGTTTACTCAATACCAAACCACTGCAGGCGACCAGAACCCGGGCTAGCCAAACCTGGCTATCAGAACTCAATTATCTGGCAGCACACGTCCTCCCTAGGGCTGTCCTTCATTTCACCTCCAGGAATTCCTCTGGAAACCAGGTAATCCACCTGGCCTGACGTCTCTGCAGGTATCTGGTATATAACAATAAAAAGGTGCTCAGGGCAAAGGCTTGCCCAAACAGACACCCACTGAGCTTGCGAATAATGAAAAAGAACTTTCAGCTAAAGAGATTACCTCAGGATTCTCACTCTCCAGCAGCACACCCACAACCAATAAATCCTTCAAGTCCAGAAAGGGAAAGAAAAAAAAAAAAGGCTTTTTTCCTTAGTTCCCCCCGCCAAAAGAAAAAAAGGCAAGGATCCTATTTCCTGTATCTGGACGACATGTCATAGACCTTAGGGCACAGGGGCAATGTTTTAAACCAAAAAAATTAAACCTTCCAAAGTGAGAGGCATCGGTATAAAAAACCTTTGGTGCAGCAGAATCCTGGAAAAAATGTAAATGTCCATCAGTAGGGAAATGATTAAATCAAATGTGGTAATCCTCTTAAAAAAAACTGCGCTAAAATACACATAATGTGAAATTCACCACCTTAATCATTTTTTAAAGATATTTATTTGAGAGAGTGAGCAAGAGAGAACACAAACTGGGGAAGGGGCAGGGGGAAAAGGAAAAAGCAGGCTTCCCACTGACCAGGGAGCCCAATGTGGGCCTCGATTACCAGGACCCTGGAATCATGACCTGAGCCGAAGGCAGACGCTTAACCTATGGAGCCATGCAGGCGCCCCGTCTTAACCATTTCTAAGTATACAGTTCAATAGTGTTAAATACATTCACATTATTTATGATACATCCTTTCTTACGGAGTATTAAGCAGTCATTAAAGTAAGGTAGATGAGGGACATCCGGGAGGCGCAGTCGGTGAAGCCTCTGACTTTTGGTTTCAGCTCAGGTCATGATCTCAAGGGTCCGGGGACAGAGCCCCACCTCCCCGCGTTGGGCTCCTTGCTCAGTGCAGAGTCTGCTTAAAGATTCTCTCCCTCTGCCTCTCCCCCCACTTTCATGTGTTCACTCTTTCTATAGTAAATAAATAAGTCTTTTTTTAAAAAGGTAGATAAGGGCACCTGGGCAGCTCAGTCAGTTGAGCGTCTGCCTTTGGCTCGGGTTATGATCCCGGGGTCCTGGGATCTAGCCCCACATCTGGGTCCCTGCTCCACGGGGAGCCTGATTCTCCCTCTCCCCACTGTTCGTGCTCTGTCTCGCTCTCTCCCTCTCTCTCCCTCTTTCAAATAAATAAAATCTTAAAAAAAAAAGGTAGATGTGGAACATCTGGAACATCGTGGAACAATCAAGGTATAATACCATTTAGTGAAAAAAAATCAAGTCATAAAACAGTATCTAAATTACATTAAAATTAAAAAGAAAAAACAAGCATACTGCATTTTACATGCTTCTACATAGATATGTAAAATGAAGAGCTATGTAAAATTCATAGAAAGGGTTAGGATGCACACCAAACATTCTGTCACTTGAATCCAGAAAAGAGGAGGGGATGATGGGAAGGCAGGGGGAAAACAGTTTTCAAAGTTCACCCGCCAGGTGTAGGTGTGCATTTTCAAAATCTCATACCTACAGGGAAGTAGATGAAAGTTTGTATTTCCTATGAACTTAGGGATAGTCAAAGTCATCAATCTTGGTAAATTCTGTCAAAGGCGCTTTTGCTCTAGCCCTATTTCCCACTGGATTTACGTTCTTTTAACTAAAAGACCCTGGTGCTGGCATTTGCTAATTCATCAATGAGTTTATAGAAATACTGAAAGGATCTGGGCTAAACCTGTCACCACCAATAAACTTCAGGAAAGTTCATTACAGCCTCTGCTTGAAGTGGGTTATTCAAAAGATTTTGCGAGAAAGCAAAAAAAAAAAAAAATTAAATTTTTTCACTACTAGTTAGTTGTAAAGTGCCCTTTTTTTTTTAATATGAAACATGTTTGGTGAATTCCAGTATATCAAACTTAAGAAATCACTTGCCCTTGGGGCGCCTGGGTGGCTCAGTCGTTAAGCGGCTGCCTTCGGCTCAGGTCATGACCCCAGGGTCCTGGGATCGAGCCCTGCATCGGGCTCCCCGCTCCACGGGAAGCCTGCTTCTCTCTCTCCCACTCCCCCTGCTTGTGTTCCCTCTCTCGCTGTGTCTCTCTCTATCATATAAATAAATAAATCTTTAAAAAAAAAAAAGGAAAGAAATCACTTGCCCATTTAAGTGCTAAAACAAAGGATTCCTCGTTCAAGAGTAAAACACATAAAAGCTTTAGCATTCCTTTGGCATTTTATAAATACCATTTTTTAGTAGCATCTCTACAATTCTGGCTTGAAGCAAAGGATAGATTTTCTAAATTAGAAGTGATATTTTGAGTATTTAATAGAGAACTTCAAAGTAATTTTCCTTTGTCACCTGTATAAGCCTTCTCAGTTTTCGCACATAAACCCTAAATCCTGCGTGGAAGCCTTTGTCCCTGAAATGCTACAGTTAACCAGCAGATCCGTTTTCTGCAGTTTCTTACTCATTTTACCAGCATTTATTTTCATCTTAAATACTAAATTTAAAATATTTGCAAATATTTTTGAGACTTCTAGCATTAGACAACACGGAAGAGAAAACTAGCAGCTCAAGGTATCTTGCATTTCTTGGGGGATTTGTACAGTTTCAAGATGCTTGCTTGCTTCCCTTGGAGGTCTTTGCTGGGAATTCTTACTACCCAAAGTTTTGAAGTACTGCTCTTGCTATAAGGCTTTAAGTCCATGGTTCTCAAGTGGGGCGATTTTGCCCCTTCTCCTCCACCACCACCAACACTGATATCTAGCAAGGTCCAGAGACATCTCTGGTTGTCACAAGTTGGCGGGGGGGGGGGGTGAGGTAAGGGGTGGGTATCAGTGTCAGGGATGCTGCCAAACATCCTACAATGCACAGGACAGCCCCACAACACAGCACTTTGCAGCCCCAAATGTCAACAGCGCTAAGGTTGAAAATCTTGCTCCAGGTAAACAAGAGATTTTCCCCTCATCACCCTGTCCCCCTCTCACCAAGACCTAATCCTCTTCAAATCACCATAAACCTACCTTCCCCCCACGCCCCACGTCATCCAGGTGGAGATGGTGGAGGTCACTGCTCCGGCTACCCCGGCCCCCTTCTCTCCACCTGCTGAGGAAGGGTGTGCGCGAAGGGTTTCCTGCATCCTGATCACAACTGCTCTCACATTCATTCCAAAGTGAAGCCATCACCTGAGCATCAAACGAGTCTCACCAGACACCAGTTTCATTTAAAACGTGTTTGGAATTATGAAAGGTACTACTTTCAACTATCACATACAACTAAGAGCCTCCCCCCGAAGTTATCACTCGCAGCAGGCTACTGGCTGTTGGCCTTATATATAAACTCACTCACAAATTCTCTTCCTGGGGTAGACAGAAAGCAGAAAAACACACAATGAATCACATCATTTCACCAATCAGTATATTATACTAAAAGGAAGAGATCGGAGGAAGCTCTGGCCCTACTCCTCTCAAGGCCCTCCCATGTTTCACTAAGTTCACATCAGTGACAGCCAACAGCTTGAAGGATGTTCACCCAGGAATGTACCACCAAAAAGAAGGGATTCCATAGCCCGGGAATGTGGGAAATGCTGGGTCAAATGCATGCGTGCATGCACACAGACTCATGCACACAACACTTTTCCTTCCTGAACTGCTGCTGTGAACTCTCCGTGAGAATCTTCATTCTGGGGACCCAGGCTGGGAACCCCCAAGAGTACTGGGAGGCCAGAAGCTTTTGGGTGAGACATCTTTGGGACATGCTTGAAACAAAGTGTAAGCAGCTGTTCTTCCTGGGAGATGGTTATTAGCAAATAGGAATGCATTCTGAAATGGAGTGTGAGGGAGATGCTTCTGGCACATTTTCCCAGACAACATTTAACTCCGTGTTTCTCCTGGTAGCTCCACTCCACGGGCACCTCCACATCAACCCCGAGGACAACTCAAGAAAGAGCAAGCGAACAAATCTCCAAATACAAAGGGAAGAATAATAAAATTTAACACTGCAGAAGTGAGGATAAAAACATTGTTTGGCTGGTTCTACAATTACTGCCAAAGGATGCTACTTGTGTTGTAAAATGCAGAGGCGCACAAGTAGGTACACATATATGTGGTCAAGGAAGAAAAATCAGGAAAGGGAGCAAGGTATCTCTCAATGTTTACCTACTTTCAGTAGCCAGAGCCACATCAGCATCATGGAGCAAGCCCAAAATACCTTGCAGATCTTGACAATAGGAGAAATACTGGTTGACCCAGAAGCAGCAGCTTTGAACCTCAAAGATATTTGAGCCTGCCATCAACTGGCTGTAGAAATGACACCTATAAACCACGGTATGCTGTCGTGGTTAAAAGCATGGGCTTTGGAGTAAGACAAATTTGGAGCACGTCCTGGCTCTTCCCCTTATAAGTTACAAGACTCTGGGCAAGTTACTTAACCTCTTCAAGCTTCTGTTTTCTCATGTGTAAAATGGAAAAAAATAAGATCCACTTCACAGAGTTATTGTGAAGGTTAAATAAAACAATCCAGGGGCGCCTGGGTGGCTCAGGTGACTGAATGTCCGACTCTTGGTTTAGGCTCAGGTCATGACCTCAGCCGTGTCGGGCTCTGTGCGTAGCACAGAGTCTGCTTGTCCCCCTCCCTCTACTCCTCCCCCTGCTCTCTAATAAATAAATAAAATCTTAAAAAAATAATAATCCAGATAGGTACTTACTCCTACCCGGAATACCCGGAATATAGTTAAGTACTAATTACTGTGAGTTACCGTAACATCAAAACAAGGTCAGCGACAGGATTCTAGCATAGAGAAAGCCCTAGAAGAAATGAAGCCACAGCTCTGGTGCTCTCAGTCAGGGGATAACAAGATCGATGCCATTAGAATTCCCAACCACTACCTGGGATATAATGAGCACCCTTAAGTGCCTCTTGCAGATAGGCAGCCCCGCAAGGTCTTCTAAGAAGCACAACAAATGCAGAACAAATGTTTCCTATCCTCAATGACCTGAAATAAGAGCACTGTGTAACCAAAGAGGTTAGAGCTACACGTGAAATTCCAGCGGAGGTTGACAATATCCTAACACTCCAGACGAGGAGAACAGAAAAGTTTTACAATTCTGTGAGTCATCTAAAATCAAAAGCATTAAAGCCTAATTATTACCACTCAAGTACTGAACTATGTGTTTCAACTTTCCCAAAATTAACATTGGCCAGATAAACCAGACTTGCCTTTTGCCAAACAGGTATGTACCTATGAGGGGCCCCAAACACGAGTGCGTGCACGCGCACGCACGCATGCACACACACACCCCTACCTGGCAGAGGCCTCAAATACACATCTATGTACACATGAGACTCTAAACATTAGGCTTGAATAACTCCTCCAACCATTTGGCCAAATTTCCTACCTCCAGTGTCTCATTCCAATGCATAACTCAGACAATTGGCCTTTGCTATGCATTTATGGAGCAAATGCTGAAAGCTGAACACATTGTTCTTGTGATTTTGAGTAAACAGAAAATCAACAAAAGAGTCCAGCCCTACACTCAAAAGAGCTCCTACACCTTAGCTACTATACTGAAGAATGGTAAAGGGTGTAGAAATTGGGATCAGAAAGATCCAGGCACGAATGCCAATTCCCAACAACTTAGCCTTGGCATATCTGTTAACCACTCAGAGCCTAAAACAGGGTAAGACTGCCCCCTTGTCGGGTCGTAGATGTTTCGGTAGGGGGTGTTTCACTAGCCCAATGCAAACTACCACCCGTGTAGGGTTAGCAGTAACCCTAACCTCCAAACCACAGCTGAGTAGAACAAGACCAATTAGCCCACGGTCTGGAGAACCAGAAGTGGGACTGAGCAATACAGGTGATGTTACTAGTACTGTAGACAAGGATGTGGGAACACAGGGGCTGTGGGACAGCCATGTCTGCCAAGTGCACCAGAAAGAGAACGCAGTTCTACCAAATGAGAGGCACAGACAGCAGAGGCCATGTGATCCTGAAAAGAATGCAGAGCAAGCTCAGTACGAGAGGACACGGGAGTTCCCTCTGGCAGCAGTCATGGCCTCATCATCAGCTCCTTTTCTTCTGGTGTGAGTTTGAAAAGCTATGTCTTGATCACATGTCCTGTGAAGGTGGGCAAACTCCAATCAATCTAGTGTTTTAATGCCTTCCCATGTGAATTTTGCATAGAAGGAGCCACTGCTTCTCCCAGTCCATTCTCTTAACTCCTCCAGCTGAGCAATGCGTGTCCTCACCCGCCATATCACATGGAGGCTGCCATGTAGAGCTGGTTCTGATTCAGTTATCCAGCGATCACCGGCAATAGTAGCTCATCCTGCCCTCACCCGTCCACCTGTTCACATACCCCACAGTCATTCTGGGGGCCCTTCCTCTGAGCACACACAGTCCCCATCGCCCAACCACTGCTGTCCTGTGCTTTCACAGACCCACTTGTTCCTGCCTGTCCACTAGACTCGTGACCATCTATTTTCACTCTGCCTTCTGACAACCGCTGAGCGCCTATCTCGTCTCTGACTCCTAATTTCTCCTGACACTTGGCTTGCTCCAGAAAGGCTGGGGACTTACTACCCCACTGCATTCTGAATTCACCTGCAACTCAGATAACTTCCATAGTTCCAACCCCTTTCTCCAGGGCCGGCCCCATGGCCTTGCCCATCCTGAACACCCAGCCTTGTTTCTATTCCCCCAACCCCACCCCACTGCCCTTCCAGCAGTCTGTGACTCCTCAGCAGCTACACTCACGGGCCAGGCAGGCACCCCCATCATACCAGGCACAGGATTCTGCACCAAGCAGGGAACTGACAGATCTAGCCAACAATTAAAAATCCTATTCAGTGTGCCAGATTCATATATCATACAACTCTTGAGTCCAAATTTCCAGCAAGATCTGAAATTCAACTAGGATTTCTGTGAAATGGAGATTTCTTATAGAGAGATGGGGATGGTAAGCTATCTCATGTAACAGAGATCATTTTATCATTAGCTTACTTAATCAATGCACATCCCCAAATTTAAAAAATACACTGGGAGGCGCCTGGGGGGCTCAGTAAGAAGAGCATGTAACTCTTGATCTTGGGGTTGTTAGTTCAAGCCCCACATTGGGTGTAGAGATTACTTAAATATATATTTTTTAATTTAAAAAATTATGGGGCATCTGGGTGGTTCAGTCATTTGAGTGTCAGACTCCTGATTTCCACTCAGGTAAAGACCTCAGGATCCTGGCTCAGCAGGGAGTCTACCTGAGGATTCTCTCCCCTTCCCTGCTCGCATAAGCGCATGCACTTTCTCTCTCTCTCAAATAATCATTTTTAAAAAAATTAAAAGTTTTTGGGGTGCCTGGGCGGCTCAGTCGTTAAGCGTCTGCCTTCGGCTCGCGTCATGGTCCTGGGGTCCTGGGATTGAGCCCCACATCGGGCTCCCTGCTCAGCAGGAGGCCTGCTTCTCCCTCTCCCACTCCCCCTGCTTGTGTTCCCTCTCTCGCTGTGTCTCTCTCTGTCAAATAAATAAATAAAATCTTTTTTAAAAAAATTAAAAATTTTTAAATGTTTTTAGAACTTTTTAAAATGGCTCTTAAGAGTTCAAACACAATACCCCAAGCTCCATCCCGAAACTCAATTTCTTATTTGGCCAAAGACCAAGACCTTCCCCCAAGGCCTCCTGATCCAAGGACTCCGGGGTGGTTGCCTTCACTGTGTGCTGGAGAAGGAGGTGGTGTTGATGAGCCATCCTTCCACACTTTTGTGTGAGACGGCTCACTGGAACTCCTATTCTAAGGAAAAGTCTTAATCAGAGAAAGACATGTATCATATGATCTCACTGATACGAGGAATTCTTAATCTCAGGAAACAAACTGAGGGTTGCTGGAGTGGTGGGGGGTGGGAGGGAGGGGGTGGCTGGGTGATGGACACTGGGGAGGGTATGTGCTATGGTGAGCGCTGTGAATTGTATAAGACTGTTGAATCGCAGACCTGTACCTCTGAAACAAATAATACATTATATGTTAAGAAAAAGAAGATAGTAGGAAGGGAAAAATGAAGGGGGGGAAATCGGAGGGGGAGACGAACCATGAAAGACTATGGACTCTAAGAAACAAACTGAGGGTTCTAGAGGGGAGAGGGGTGGGGGGATGGGTTAGCCTGGTGATGGGTATTAAGAGGGCCCGTTCTGCATGGAGCACTGGGTGTTATACGCAAACAATGAACCATGGAACACTACATCCAAAACTTATGATGTAATGTATGGTGATTAACATACCATAATAAAATTAAAAAAAAAAAACAATGAAGCAAAAAAAATAAAATAAATAAAAAGAATGTTCCAAACCATAAAAAAAAAAGTCACAAGTCACCTCGATTCCCTGTCAGGCATGGAGGCAGAAATAGTGGCAGGCCAACTGCTCTTAGTCTTCATCTCTCATCAGATACTGACTCTCTGAACCAAACATGGCATAGTCACCCCCAAGTGTCAATTTAAGGCCAGTCTTCATCACAAGGACTTAAAATAGATACCCCTGCCACATTATCTCAATATTACAATTATCTTCTGTTTTATCAGACTACAGGTGTCAAAGGGATTAAGATACTAAAGGAGGAGTAATGCAGTTATGCAGCAACAGGAACACACGGATCTGGTCAGATCGTGTGTACACAGAAATCAACAGTCATGCCAGTGTGGGCACCCGTGACCGAAACCGGTTCTGACCCCATTTGTGCTCATTGGCATCCCATCCAAAGCCACAGGGTGAGCCCCTGCAGAGTGAGGCAAGTTTTGGAGAATCAGATCACTCTGGAAGCAGAGGAAGCAGGTCCAAAACCAAGGGAAATGATGGAGACCCTTGCTACCCAACGTGTGGTCCAGCAGCAGATCACCAACCGGCGAGCTTGTCAGACGTGCAGAACACCTTGGGCCCACTCAGCCCTACTGCATCACTATCTGCATTATCTAACACATTCCCCAGGTGATCTGCATGCAAACTAAAGCATGAGAAATGCTACGCAGACAACAAGGGCACCCAGGACCAGGCATGGGACTCTGAGGAAGAGGTACAAGACACGAGCACCAAGCAGGAGCTGTTATTTGGAAAAGGCAGTATGACCTCAAAGCCAGCTCATCCCTGGCCCAAATCCAAGGTCTGTCACTCACAAGCGTACCACCTTGGGCCAGTCACTTCACCTCTCTCGAGTCTCACCAGGGATGGTAATTATATTTCACAGGGGATGTTAAGTGTGAGCATCCAGCACATGGTAAACTTGTGATAAACACTGGCTCCCTGTCTGTTCGGAAGCAGACACCAGCCTGGCACGACTGTCTAGACCCAGTAGTGCAGAGAGATGAACTAGGAATATGTGGGAGAGAAAAGAGGTCCAAACCAGAGGAGTGTGAGTTTCTCTAACCAGGAGACGTCACACCGTCTGTACACGATCTTTACCCACCGAAAGGGGAACTCAACATCAATGACCATGAATACTTCAGGGCACCAGAGACATTTCACTGCTAAATTTCATTAGATGTCCATCCAACATTCCAGAACAGCCCTGTCCAATAGAAAAAGAATGAAAGCCATATATATAGTTTTAAATTTTCTAGCAGTCACATTTATAAAAGAAACAAAGGGGGCTGCAGGGGGGTGGGGTAAATACATTTTAAGTTAATAATTCTAATTTAGTAATAAATTGTATTCCACCAAAATAGTCTTGCTTCAACATGTAATCAATATGAAAAAGTATTAATGAAATATTTTACATCCTTTTTTTTTTCTTTTGTATAAATCTTCAAAACCTGGTGTGTATTCTATGCTTACAGCTCATCCCAGTTAGGACTAGCCACATTGCAAGCACTCCACAGCAGTATGTGACTAGCACCCACTACATTGACAGAGAAGTTTTAGACATTAAAATATCACCCATAGATTCCTTCTCCACTCCATCTTCTATCACCACCAAATCCCAGTGTGCAAGATAATGACTATCTGGTCACTGCCAAGCAAATGTGGGAAGCAGAGTGCCATGGGAAAAGGGATGGAGCAGAAGCTGTGGCTAACCTACCATATTTTCACAATCAGGTTTTGTTTCTTTTAACTCTGGTTAACATAAATTACATCAACTACACTATAACCATCACTGATTGGGCTGGATTTTTCTGGAAGCAAAGACAGTCGAAGTACGAGATAATAAAGACAAAATTCTTCCAGCTACAAGTGAATGTCCAGCCAAGTGGGAACTAGGACCCTACCCTCCTGCTTACATTTCCCCCACTTTAAACCAGGTAGAGGGCAGCTATCACTGAAGACATTACAGACCAGGCAGGAGACACTCAACTGCGGATTTTCATGGGCCAAAACAAACCAAAACAAAACTACTTAAAAATGAGCTAAGAGGCAGGACAGGAGAAACAACACCCTCTACGATGAGAGAAGAATGTCAGCGCAAAGGCCCTTTCCCTAAACCAGGGAAGCTGAGGAACATAGAACAGCTAAGATTTGAGGGAGGACTTACCCCGTAGCAGGCACTCTGCTAAGCACTTTATATGCACTTAATCTTCGCAACAACCCTCAAGGAAAGCATGGCCTAGAATTTAAGGAACTTGCTCAAGGTCCCAGGTTGGCAGAATGCAGCTCTAGGTCACCAAGGGCTAGGCAAACAGGTGTATGTCATCACTGAGAGCCAGGCAAAGGCCACTGAAAATCCCTGTGGACTGAGCCCCCCAGACTTAACTAGAACACTAGGCATGATCACGTCTCAAACTAGAGACCTCAAACTACCTCTCCCACTCTTGCTCTGTTAAATCAGCAAAACAGTTAAAGAGCAGCTTACCAATGAGCACCTGTGTGGTTCACAGGACATAAGGACTGTATTTATGAGCTGCTGCATACACCACCCAGCACATAACACTGGACGGCACAGAGACAGTCCGTAATGACGCAAGCTGCTTTAGACTGGGAGTCCAGCGTGCTGGGTTCTAGGTCCACCTGCCCACCCCTCCCTCTCCCCAGTTTGGGCTCACTGTAGAAAAGGAGACAAGTAAATCTTTGAAGTATTTCCAGCTAAGGGATCTTTAAAAACAAAAACAACACAGGGCTTTGAGTTTTCTAACTCGGTAAGTTTTTCAGCCACCTATTACAATTCAGATCCCTAGAAAGAATTTGTTCCTCACAGAAGAAAATGATCAAAATCAATACCTATAATAAGACCAGTGAGTCAGCCTTTGCAAAGCCAGAGTTTGTGTCCCAAACAGAAAAAAAAGGCTGACTTGAGAAAACATTCAAGAACTACACCTTGATTTTATCTTTAGGCCTCTCTAAATCCTGCAAGATGCCTGGAATCTCTAATTACGTCAAGTTGTACTAATATCTAACCGAAAACAATACAGAATCTGCATTTTCCGTCCCTAATAACCACTGACTACAGGCCACTTAGGAGGGAATACTTGGGGTAGCTAAAAAGGCCACTTTGAGTTTGTCTAAAAATGACTTAGTCTCCAGATTTAGATCAAGTAGAATTTGCTCTCCCCCTCTCATTCTAAAAGAGGAAAAATTCAGAACTTCCTGTCTGCAGAAGATGATTCAAAGAATTCTTTAAACTGTATTTATTATTGAGACAAAAGATTCTTCTCAGCACTACTTCCAATTTATTTTGAGTTCATCCTTCTCAAAGAATAAACAAAAACAAAAACATCCCAGTTCCATCTTCCTTCCTTTTTATATCCTCACCCTAGAGTGCCCAGTAAAAATGTACTCTTTTCAACCCGCTTTCTCCCACTGCCTCTGACGTACCGACTCTCTTCTCTCCATGCTGAGTAAAGTCAGGAAAACGGGGCTAGTTACAAGGGAACCTCAACTGTGTCCCAAACTTCTCCATTACGCATTCTCATCTCAGCCGTCAAATGCCACCTCTAAATTGAATCTTATTAGTGCCCTTACCGTCTAGCACCTACCTCCTAGCCTCCACACCCCTGAACACCTTCCGAGGTTTCCTCATGCCCACCAATTCTGCTCCCTGAAGCAGAACAGCCTAGTGGTGAGGAATAGGCTTCAAATTCTGCCTCTAATATCGTTTATAAGCTGGTGGGCCTTGGCCAGGGTCTTCATTTCCCACCTGTACCATGGGAATAAAAGTACCCAGCTCCTCTCACTGCTTCAGCATTACATGAAATAACAAGAGGAAAGGCCTACCATGAGCTGCCGTGTATGCAGATGTCAGCTACTAAGATCACTTTCTGCCTCTCTGGAAATGTCTTGCCCTCCCATTTTCCAAAGCATGCAGCAAGTTCTTCAGCCCCTCCTTCTTTAAGGCTTTAACTATATAAACCATTATCTTATGGAACCCCAAACTCAACCTTTTTCACATCTTTCTTCTATCATTTCTGTTGTATGCCCATTCCTCCCAGTTTAGACCTCCAGCCCAAACAGATCCAGGCAACAAAGGACACCTCCAAGGACAACTCAACCCAAACGTGAACTCACTGTATGGAGCCCCTTCACGTCCACCCTCCCAATCTATTCTGCCTTCTGAATGCAGTATTTCACAGAAAAAACAACCAGCGGCAAGTAACCTCAAGGAGCAAACTTGGCACCGTCCTCAGCTCCTCCCTACCACCCCCCCTTCTCATCGGGTACACACACCTGCCCCACCTACCACTCCATCCCACTGCAACGCCTGGGCTCAGGCCCTCTTCTCTCCTGGATTTGCTACGGTGGTCCCCTCATGTGACCTCCCTGCCTCCAGCCCGGAGAGTCTCCATTCCCCCCTCAGACACTGCCCCAAGACCTCTGTCATTTCAAGTAAGGCTTTCTGCTTCTACCGCCTACACAAGGAAGTCCCCACTTGAGTGCACTGTACAGAATGATCTTCAGAAGTCTAGCCCTTGACTGCCTCCTGATGTCATCTCCTACTCTCCCACACCCGCCCAGTTCTCCCGGCCCCGCTCTCTAGGCCCCACTCTCCCGGCCCCGCTCACAACACCAGGCTTGCTCAGTGCCTTTCCATAAACTGCCCCCATCGGACTCGCGCTCTTCCCCTACTCTCGGCTAGCTGTTCCTACTCTTAGTGTCTTGCACAGTTCAGCACAAAAGCCACCTCCTCAAGGGCTCCTCCCTCTGGACATGGGCATTAGGGAGCCCATTCACATTCCTATCATAGCATCTGTAGGCTAACTTCCCACTAGAGTGTTCTCTCTGGATTCCTTTTCTCTTGGTACTCCCAGTGCCTAGCACAATGTCTGGTGCTTAGGAAACATTCAGTACCTGCAAAATGGATGAAATAATCCCCAAATTAAGATCACTTCCCACTTCTCGGGCTCTCCTCTGTACCGCACCATAACCTTGGTCTGTTTGTTCTTCCCATTCCTAAACGCTATTTTATCCTCTAAAAAAATTTTTTAAAAAGTTAAAATAAAAAAAAAATTTGAAATAAAAAAAAGCTCCCCAAATCTCCCTACTTCATTGCCTAGATTCTGCTTAAATATTTTCATTTCCTTAAAAGGCATCAAACCTGAACAGTAACTTCAGATACTAAAACAACACCCATATTTTGGCAGTCAAAAAATCAGACGAATTATAATTAATAGTACGTTGTTTACGCAACTCAGATTTCAACAAAGGTCTTCGGTACCACCTTCCAAAACTGTGATTCTGTTATCATTTGGCGTGGTATTGAACCTGAAGACAAATGTAAAAATTAAACTGCCAAATGTTTCTGAAGAGATGAAAAATAATTGCTGTAGGAAATAAAGGATATTTTACCACTGGCAGTCTTCTGTTCCCACTTTTGGCTAATTCCGATTAGTTCTGGGTTATAAAGCATGTCATCCCGTTAGTGAGTGGTCCATTATCATAATCATCTCTCGGGTGTCTTCAGATAATGCTCCCTGCAATCTCTTACTTGGGAAGTCTTAACTGCAGCTGACAAGGCCAGATTGCGCTCATGGCTGCGAAGAAGAGCTGAAGGTGCTTTCATTCGGACTTCTAATTCTTACGTACTGACCGTATGACCCTGCCATGCCACTTCTCCCAAAGTACTGAGGGCAGAGACATAAAAACTTACATTCAGACAAAAGCCGGTAAGCAAACGTGTACAGCAGCTTTCCTCGCAAGCACCCACAGGGAGAAGCAACCCAAACGTCCTGGGGAAATGGATAAACAAACTGTGGTATGTCCATATAGGGGTCTACAGCTTGGCAACAGAGAAACGGACAGTACGGATACACGCGACAACATGGATGGATCTTAAATGCACTTTGCTAAGTGAAAAGAAGCCATTTGTATGGCACTCTGGAGAAGACCAAATATAGGGACAGAACACATCGTGGTTGCCAAGGGTTGCGGTGGGAAGAATCTGCCTACCGATGTACAGCAGGAGGAAAGTTCCGGGGGTGATGGAAACATTCCCTGTGGATAGTGGTGGTGGATACACAGCGCTATACGCTTGTCAAAACCCATAAAACTACACACCAGAGTAAATTTTACTGGATGTAAAAGTGAAAAAAGTTAATTATTTAACCATGACTCGGTTAAAGATCATCCCTCGAATATAATTAACACACAGGTGTAGATTTCCTCAATGTTTACTGCAGATGTGGTTGCTGTACTGATTAGGAAGAGATGTTAGGGGGATGAGGAGGGAGCAACCCCAAATCTTTTCCAGATACTTCCGGTTTCCCTTGCACTGGCAACCGTCCTGGGGTCCCACATCAGGACAACCTCTGCTCCAGCTGTGAACAGCTAGATGGGGAGTTCTAGCAAGGAGATGAGGGAGGTTATTCAAACCCAACAGAAGACAGACCCAAGAAAGCATTTCAAGGGAAGAAAAAAGGGAGGACGGGAGACACAAATTTGAAAATTCTAACTCATCCTAGTCAAAAGTTATGTAGAAAAATTCCATCTACATGTTGGCTGCCTCCCTCCTAAACCCCCCTTCTTTAAAAAGGAATCAAGGTGGATGCGGGCAGGGAATCTCTTTGTGAGAAAAGGGTAGGGGGAGAGAGAAATAAGCCTCCTCTCCTGAACCAGGATGCTGAAGAGTCCTAAAAGCCCTGGGTCTCGTGTTTCTTAACGTGGTGAAAATAATTCCAAGTAAGCAAATGATGAAAACAAAGGTTCAACACCCTGTGACACTTTCCAGTGTACCCTCATCAGCCAAACCCCCACATTCCTCCTCCAGAGGGGATGGCCAGCTTGTCATCCTCGGAGCCTGCCGCAGGCAATCCCTGGCAGGCTCCAGGTGTGGCCATCCGCATGGCGACAGTGACAGCAAGGACACAGGCCTGGCCCCAAGTGTGGGTGCCACCCTGTTCCCTCCTGGCTCTTCCAGGAAGGAGAATGCTGTTGCTCATTCTCCACACTCACATTCACATTCCCAAACCCAGAAAACTCTCCGTTCCTGTCCCCGGGAGACCTAGGCCTGCTACATTGTTATACCTCAGCAGGAGACCGCCACCTGAGACAAACCTCAGTCCACAGATGAGCTCCTGATTGCTGCCCGGGAGAACCAGCTCTCCAAGCTTAAACAGCCCTTGCAGCTGGAAAGACTGGCCTAAATGCAAAACAAATGCGATTTTCCAGGAGCCTTCTGCGGGGGGGGGGGGGGGGGGGGTAACAAAGCTAAAAACGACGGAGAGAGTAAACCAGAACATTCTGTGACATGCAATGCCTTACAAAAAGGGCTCTTAAAACATACTATCAAGAAACATTCATTGTAAGGGGTTAGCTGTCAAAGTTAAATAAAAATCACTGACTTTCTAAAGACAGGAGTGAAGGACTAAATTATAAAACAGCTTATTGTATTAAGCTAATTAAGGTTTATCATATCAGCCATCTGAGTTTTAGTTGGCACCAGAAAAGCAGGGGCAGCATATCATGCAACGTGGATTGCGATCTGCTTTGCAAGCAGATTTCTACCACACTCAGACACAAAACCTCTGGCAGTCGAAAATGATGTAGAATTGAAAACCAATTTTAGCACAGTGATTTGTAAAGAATTTTGTTCCATCATGTAAGCTATTTATTGGTATATCAGGCCGAGATTACATTTATCTTTATTAAATACTACACAAAGTATTCTGAGCTAACCATACCCTCGCTTCCCTTTTGCCAGCTTTATCACACACTGGATGCTCTGCAATCACATGAAAAAAATCCTTAACAATAAAAACCCTTGCATACTTGACACCCTTCACTGCAGACACTCTGCCCACCAACTGCCAGCACACAACTTCACATATTCTAAGATCCTCGGCATTTCTGAAAAGACTCCACTCTGTGCAAATCCAGGAGGAACAAAATCCCCTCTTCAAAGTAGGGGACAAATGTATTTTCAATCCTGTCCTCTATGGGCTCCTCTTGACTGTACTTCTACCAAACCAGGACACAGACCGAGTTCTCTCTGTCGTTGAGATCATACTGGATAGGATTCTGGAGCTGCTGGCTTCCTCTTTGGGGAAGTTGCAGCTCTTTGCACCAGGAACCCCAAGGCAAAATGTTCAGTGTTCCCCCTGTAAGCGCTCACTGCCTTTGTTCTTCACTTTGCTAGACTCCTTACTGCTTTCTTCTCCCTGCTCCTCGAATACCTCTGGTTTTGGGGGGATGCATAAAAATGCCAGCTCGAATCTAACTGCAAGCTCTCTAAGACATCAGACATTTTCCACCATCCACTGCTATAAACCTTTGAGTTAGCAGGCATCTTTACACAGATGAAGCCAGACTAGCCGGTTTCCTCCTGGTACTGCATTAGCATTCCACATTAAAATGTATGCCACAAATAATCCAATGGCAAACTCACCGTCAACAGCCCCCAAAATCAATAAAAGCCATTCCACCACTTGCCTCGGAGTTGACAAACCTTTCAGGTTAACACAGAGCACAAGGTAAAAGGAAGGTGATGAATGAACAAAAGGCAAATCTACCTTCAGACTCCTCAAATCCTAAAAAGGAGGCTAGGCTGCCTCGATTTGGCCAAGTCCTTCCTTTTTTTTTTTTTTTTTGTCATCATCAGGATAATGCTACATGTGTGCTGCTTTAGTCTTATGCAAAGCAGTGCATTCCCCACAAGGCCCTGATGCCTACCATTCTCTAAACTTGCCTCTTTCCAGGCCTGCCTCTTTCTAAAGGACTAGCCACATGCGAGTTAATGAAGTCATTCTGATTTTGTCTTGATAGCAATACCATCATAAAGTCACTCTAATCCCATTAAACTTGGATAACATTAAGAGTATTCCTTCTCCACTCTGAGCCCCAAATTATCTCCAGGGTACCAATCCACTGTCCATCTGTCTCTGCATGGACCTTCAAATAAACACTTAAATTCATGCTCAAAATATCGTATCTCACCTTGTGAACCTTGACCTTTTGGAAAGACTTTGGCCCAATGTTCAGTTACTGTCACACGGTTGCATTCTCTGCAAATATGAAAGGGTTAAAAGCAGCCCCAGTCAACAGGCCTACAAGGAAAAAAAAGACAGCATGTATGCCTTACAGCATCACTGGAACGCATTTATGCTCATTTCCTAGAACAATATTGTTACCTTTTGGCCTTCATAATAGTCAGAAGTATCCCCAACACCCTTTAGTAGCTTCTAAAAGAAAAAGCACAAAACAGAACATACCCTGCAAGAGAAAAAAAAAAAAGGCATGCAAAGTAGCATTCTCCAGCAACAAACAAACTACCATTACAAATCCATCAGTTCATTTTGGTTTGGTTTTGTTAAAAACACAGAGAAAGAGAGAGAGAGAGACTGCATAAACCAAGTGTCCCCACCCTAGCAAGGCACATTTTTTCTTTAATAAGGGTCATAAATCTCAGCTCCTTGTCCATCCCTTAAGCAAAAGAAAAAGGCAGGAAAAGCCCAAGTAATCTCAGACCTTGCAAACCTGCACATTTTTTTCCATCTTCTCTACACAGACTCTTTTAGGGCTCCATTAGTCACGTACCAGTGCTGTGTGGTGTCTAAGTGTGCATTCACATACTGTGTTGGGATGGTACCTTCCTGCAAGCTCCTCTGCTTTTGGCTGCCATGAAGGGAGGAAGCTGCTATCCCACTGTAGTAGCTCAGTGACTGCATTGTGTTCAGGAGCTGATCTGCCTCAAACCAGTTTCAGCCGGTTCTGGTCACCCTACATAAAAAAGCTATGGCAACCCTCGCTGAGTTGCCAACAAGTCCCTGAAAATCATCAGCGCAGAGGGGATCTCGCTAGGGGTTGCTTTTCCCTTTTAGGTCTTCGTGAGGAGGGGAAGGTCATCGTGTGTCGTCCCCCCCCCCGACCACCACACAAGCACACAGCCTTGGAAATGCTCACCTCGCAAGCACCCCAGAGCCCCTCAGGGCCCATCCCCCCTGCCCCTCCACCCCAAAGCCCACCGCAGACACTGTTTCCCCCTCCTTGTCCTTGCCCCACTTACCTCCCACAACCTGGCTCACATCTTTGTGTACGTGTGTGTCAGTGTGTGTTCTCTGTGTTGGTGGCTGACAAAGAGCCCCCAAGAAAGCAATCTATGTGTGTCTCCTCACACTGGGCGCGTCGGCTGCAGGAGCGGCCTCGGCCTCCCAGCAGAGCGGTGCTGCCTTGTTGACCAGGCTCTTCTCCGCCTGTCACCCCCACCCCACCCAGCCCCCTCCTCCCGTCCCCCTCCTCGCTCTCTCAGCCCTGTCACCACCACCAGCAGCCCCCCCCCCCCCGTCTCCTCCTCCTCCTCCAACCTTCTCTTCTTTCAAGCACCTGGGGGGGGGCGGTGGGGGGAGAAGTCCAAATCCCTTCACCTCGGGGTAGGAAACTAGGGATGCCTGGGGTGGGGAGGGGGGGCAAGTGAAGGGGCAGTGAGAAAGGGGCACAGAGGCCTTTAAAGAATCCTCTGCGCACCGCCAGCGCTGGAGGGGGTAGGAGCGAGCTCCTGCGCTCACGTGGCCCCCCTCTCTGAACCTGTGGGGCCTAGCGAAACCGGCTCGTCCTCGGCCCCCCCAAGGAAGCTGCCGGGGCGCGAAGGCCAGCCGTCCCCCAGGCCAGGGTGGGACAGGCCACTGCGGTCAGGCCAAGGGGCCTGAGCCTCACGCGCTCGCCCCGGCCCGCAGGGGTGGGCCCGAGGGGCCGGCGCGCGCGCCTCTCTCCCGCAGCCCACCCGCGCGCCCCGTCCGGCGCTGCCCTCGCCCCTCGCTCGCCCCCGGCCGCCCCTCGCTCGCCCCCGGCCCCGCGGGCGCACACCCACCCCCTTCCCGGGGTTGGCCTTCGCGGCGGTCAAGCCCGGGCGTCTGGGCCGCAGCTCGGATGACCTTTGTTCAGCGCGGCGCCGCCGGCTGCTGCTGCTGTCGTCGGAGCGGCGGCGGCGGCTTCCATGTTACGGGCGTGTCATCTGCATTCCCGCGGCCGGGCTCTGTGTGTGCGCGTGCGGTGGAGCGGCCTCGCCGCCGCCCGCCGCCACCGCCGCCGCCTGCCGCCTCCCGGGCTGCCGGCTCCCGCGCCCCCGGGCCGCCCCGCCACCGCTGCCGCCGCCGCCGCGGCCTCGCAGTGCGCCCGGCCCCGGGCCCCGCGCCTCCCCGGGCGGCGCGCTCTAGGCCGCGCGGCGGCGGCGGCGACGGCGGCGGCGGCGGCGGCGGCGGCGGGGCGGCCCGCCACGCCGGGGCCTACGGCTGGGGGTGCGGGCCCTGCGGCGGCGGCGGCGGCGGCGGCGGCCCGAGCGGCGAGCGAACAAAAGGGAGCGCGGCAGAGGGGGAGGGGGCGGCCGGTGGGGGGAAGGGAGGATTCGGGGAGAAGGGAGGCGAGAGCGCGAAGCCCCGCAGCCGGCGGGCGCGGACGCCCGGCCGGCGCCGACTCCGCGGCTGCGAGGGGAGCCCCGTGGACCTGCCAAGTCTCGCCCATATGGGGCTGCTGGATGGCAGCTTCACCCCGGAGAGCGGGCTGGTGATGCTGAGGGGATGGAGGGAGGGCTGCTTTTTTTTTTTCCAAACGACATTTCGGGCTCTCACCCAGTCCTTTCCATGGCCCCAAGCCGCAACTTACTCGAGTGGAAGGAAGCAAGGCCTCGCCAAAGATGGTTGAAAAAGACCGTGAGCCTCTACCCAGGATCTTGAAGCCAAGGTGGTGTTTTGTTATCCTCGTAATGGTGGCAAATAAGTAAGAAGAGAGCACGCTATCTTCAGATAAATTAAATCTGAAATTCTCCCTGGAGGTGGAAGAAGGGGTCTCCTCTGTTTTAGTTAGTGGTTTGGAGCCCTTTTCGCCTTAAACTGAGCCACAAAAGAATGGAAGACACCCCCTGGGGTGGGGAGAAAGCCCTGGTGTAAAAGACACACGTTTTGCTTTCAGAGAAAAAGCCACTGGGGCCAGATTGAAACATGGCATGTTCAGTTCTTGTAGGATTTTTTTTTTTTTTAATGGGGGAATGATACTGAGTAAACAAGATGTAATAGCTCGGTCTTTACATTCAAGAAGGGAGATGGTACAGATACATACAGCAAGCACGTATTGTACATACAGCAGGTGGTCATAGCCTACAGAACGCAGAAAGATACATATATAAACCCCGTTGCGACCACAAAGGTGTGTATAATCGTTAACACGTCCAAGAAGGAGACAATATGTTACAAACAGATCAGGTATGCTCTTTATCCAGCCCTTGGTCCTGGGTGCTACCTCTTTCACGGAGGTGCACTCAATTGAAAGGCTTTTTGAAAGGAGAGAGAAACCCCATGTCAAGCTAATTGTGCTTGCCCTGGAACTAGGACAAAATGGAAGGGTCTGAAAAAAAATGTCACCATAAGCTCTTAAAAAGGCTCACTTGTGTGTGAACCGGGCGGACTCTAAAGATAACTATTACTCGACTAGCACGGAAGACTCCCAGCATGGGAAGCTGTTGCTGTGTACTATATTTTAAATTAGATTAATTGGTTAATATTTGCAAAGTATGCTGAAAAGTTGTTATGGTTGGGGGGTTTTTTTTGTTTTGTTTTGGGGTTTTTTTTTTTTTAAATCTCAGTATGCCTCTCCTTCGCATTAACTTCCATTGAGGAAGCCATTGTTCTCTATTATGGGGACACTATGATGTAAATTGAAAGTAGCATTTTTGCTATTTAAGACTTTTCATGTAAATGAACCGAATGATTGTCTCACGGAAGAGTGGTTGGTCTTTCATTGCAAACGGCAAATTGTTTGGAGTTGCACATAAATTGGCACACATATTTACACGTGTTTAGAAAGACCTCTGTAATCTGCAAATTTTGTCAGCCAGGGCATCACATTTATCGGTGTTACAAGACGATGAAACTGAAACTCTCATCTTCTTTTAGCCTGAAAACCGTGCCAGAGCTCTGTGGGTTGAGTTTCAACTTTACCTGGGCTCGATTTCATTTGAAAGGAGGCCTTTTTTCTTCTCCCAAAGGTGGGCCTTTATTAGCTTGCATGTAAAACCATTCCAGGCGTTGAAGAGTATACAAGGACCTACTTATCTCAAATCTTGATGCACTACACATATCCTGATATATGAAATTTCATAATGCACATATCCTAGTAAATCCTAGGTTCCCTAGATTTGGAATCTTCGTTTCCTTAAAATGCTCCCTTGCCCTGCCCCCATTCCTTCTCTTAGGAGTTGAAAGCACAGCACAGCAGTCTTTGAATGGTTACACGAATTGTATTACCAAACTAAAGTCTGGATTTCTTATTTTTATCATAAAGAGGCTTCAGTTGTACAACTGCCTCGTGGCCTCGTAATGCCAAATACTTTTTGAGCAGAGCTTTTTACAAAGCCCAGTATTTTGGTCAAACTCACTGGAGGAAATTAGTTTGAAAGCACAACTCATCATTTGCACAAACGGCGGCAGATAACATTGCATCTGCTTTTAAAAACCATAAACAACCGAAAACAAAAATAATAATTTCTTGCACATTGTCTCAGTTCTATTTTTACAAAGAGGATTTTAGAGAAACCCTTTTGCCAGGTAGACCAACAGTTAAAAGCAAAGCACCCATCCTACCCCATTCTAGAAGATCACTGAGTTTCACAACAGGAAAAAAAAAAGCACTATTTAGTGTAAGTTTTTAAAAAATGACACTACCCCTCTACCAAAAAATCAACACAAAGGTTCATTCTATTATTCTACATACGTAAGGCTATCTTGGGCACCATTCTGCTCTGGGCAACAATAGAAGTAACTTGACTGCGCGACTGAAATAAACGATTATTTGAGTGCTGTAGATAAGAAAGAACAGAACAAAGAAATCACATTATTCTTATGCCAACTAGAAACTAAAGGAATTCCAAATCCGTTGGGATTTTGTTTGTTGCTGTTTTTATTGCTAACTCTCAATGTCTTAGCTTTTCCTCCAATCAGTATATTGCAAAATCCCAGCTTTTCTTTTTTTTTTTAATCCTTTTGTGGTTTGAAACCGGCTTTGCAAGCGCATATAGATATCAGTCTACACGTAATACTTCACCTCCAAATTCCACTATGAATTCGGAAATTCCTTTGTTAGAGCACACAAAAGGTGTGTTCCTTAAGGAAAAGGAGACCAAAAACGAGAAGAAAAACCTTTTCTTTATCTCACCATCAAAAGGCCTTATAAACCACTCCTAAACTGGCAGCTTCCTGACCTGAGCTACCCATTTTTGACCTCAAAACTAAGGTCAGCCTAGGCAGTTATAGAGTTTAACAGGTTACATTTGCTGGCTTGTTTTTAAAGGAATGATTACACTATCCAACACTAGCCTTATAATTTAAAGGTCTGTAGCTGAGTAACCAACAAAGAAAAGAAAATCCATCTTTTTAACATCAAAATATTGATAGAATCGGGATTTTGGGGGGTATATTTTCCAAAAACATACCCTTGAAAGAAACCATAATCAGACTTAAATTATTATTAGCCTACCAGAAATAGACTGAGGGGAGGCCTGGGAAAAGGTCCCCCTTTCCTTTGTTAGTGATTTTATAAAGAGATTTTTCTGTAGCAAAGCCACAACCCCTTTCTTGACCCTTAGTTTGGAAATGCCTGCAAAGCCCTTTCACTCCGAGACCTGAATGTGGGGGAAGACGGGTGTGTGTCTGTGAAAAGATAAACTGGGGCATATTAAAAATTTCAAGAGTTTATTTGAGCAAAAATCAACTCAAATTGGACAGTGCCAAACCGGAAGTGGTTAGGAGCGCTCCACCTACAGGAGCCCAGGGAGAGACAGAGAAGGTGCAGAAACAAAGAAAGGAAATTATGTGATTGGCTACAGCCTACCGCTCAATCGGCTGTTTGTGATTGGGTGTCCTTAGCTTTTACATTATGTAACCTTGAGGTATTTACGGGCTTAGATTTTGATTTGCCTACGTGAGCCACCGTGTTATTCGAGCAGGTGCCTCCGTCTCCTGACCTTGTTTAATTAATTTAACAGTTCAAAGTTGGGCATTACCTAGGAGGCCCCTCGATATCTGAATGACTTCCTGAGTCCTGGCTACTAGATGGATCTGCTAAGGTTTATCTCCTACTGTCGCTTTAGGTCCTAATTGCTGGAGAGCCAGGCTTGCCCAAGGAAAGAGAAGGACAGGGACCAAGGAAAGTGTTGTTTTATGAACTCTAGAGAATTCAAGAAAAGCCAGACGTATGGAGTTTGGTATACCAGCATAGAAATCATCTTCAGGAACGGTGGGCCAAAGGGCAAGGCCTGTTGAGAATTGTGTAAGATCTCCTGCCTCTCTGTAACGTTTACATTCTGCCTGAGGATCTTTGAAAGGGACTGGTGTTTGGGCTTGTTTTCGACTCTCCAAGCCTAAAAGAAGGGAAGGAAAGCTAGGAAGGTAACTGACAAAAAGAAGAGCCATCAGTTAACCTTTCAAGGAGGAGAAGAGAAAAGGCAGGAAATGAGGACTCTGTTCCACTGGTTTGAATCTTCATCTTTGCATCTGCCCCCAACACCCCTACCAGTTAGCACAGTGCCTTGTACATGCCACAGCTGAAGTTAACTAGTTATTGGGATGCCTGGCTGGCTCACTCACTAGACCATGTGACTCTTGATCTTGCGTGGTGAGTTTGAGCCCCACGTTGGGTGGAGAGAAAAGGAAGGAAGGAGGGATGGTCGGGGGGGGGGAGGGAAGAAGGAAAGAATTACTTACTTGACAATGAAGGAATGGATAGTAAGTTCATAGGCACCTAAAAGTAAACATGTCCCATAGTAAATGTAAGAGCTTTTGCCACTGTAGTGAATACCACAGTGTTTTGTCCAGAACCTCTCTTCAGGAGGTATGCCCCCATCCATTAGCTGCTGAGAACGTTGGCTGCTGATGACTCACAGCTGAGTCCCTCCCTGCAAACTGCCTTGGTACTGACTTGTGCCAGTTCCTGGGAACTGTCTCCACTAAGTTTGCCCCACCCCCTCCCCCCACTTCCCCCAGGCCCCCGTCCCAGGTAGCAAGCAACCCTTGTCTGGCTGATAGAGAGATACAAAAGCCCTTTGGGTTACTTCTGAGGGGCCACCCGGTTCCAGAGCTCCCTGTGAATTGGCTGAGGCCTTGGTCTCCATAGCACTGTGGCTCAACTTCTCATTCCACCTAATCCTGTCTTCCTCACTCCCTCACATGTCTACCTCTAGAGATTTTCCAGAACCTGTTTCCAGGACACTCAGCCCCAGACACCCCACCAAACCAGACCCGTCTCCCCACTGACTCCACTCTCTGATGACTCCGTTCCCTCTCGTCTACTCCATCACTGTGTGCTACGGATTCTACCTCCCAGGTATCTCGTAATTCCAGTCCCTCCTCCACATCCATTACCCGATTCAATGCCTGGCCCACCGCTTCAGCTCCCTTTCCCTAACTGATGGTTGTGCCTCCAACATGGCCAACTTCCAATACATTCTCCAGGAAACTTTCTAAAGATAACATCTTGCTGCCTCTCTGCTAAAACCTTTCCATTTTCCTCCATCATCCTTGGAATACGGTGCAGGCTCTGTAAATAATGCAACCCCTTTGCCCGTCCACATCCCTTGCCCCTCCCCTCCACCATTCCAAAATGCAGTCTCCTAGAACTTTTTGTTATTTGAATGAGACCTGATTGCTCTCACTGTCAGGCCTTCACCCTGCTGTTTCCTCTTTTTGGGAGATCTCCTACCCTTCCCCAACCTTCTTTGTCTAACTAACTCCCCTGTGCTATCTTTAGGCCTAATTTATGTCTCTCACTTGGAGAAGTCTTGCCTGACCTCTCCCCGCACCACACAAGCTGAGTTTGGGTGTCCCCAATGTGTGTCCCTAAATCGTCCTTTTTCCACACAATATTTGAGATGTATTTGGCTCTCTCTATGAGACAAGAAACTTGTGAGCTCAGGCACAATGATACTTTGGCTCACGGAGGTCTCTCCAGTGCCACCACACACAGAAAGACATTTAAAAATTAGGAATTCAGGGGCGCCTGGGTGGCTCAGTTGGTTAAGCGTCTGCCTTTGGCTCAGGTCATGATCCCAGGGTCCTGGGATCAAGCCCCGCATCGGGCTCCCTGCTCCGCGGGAAGCCTGCTTCTCCCTCTCCCACTCCCCCTGCTTGTGTTCCCTCTCCCTCGCTGTGTCTCTCACTGTCAAATAAATAAATAAAATCTTAAAAAAAAAAAAATTAAGAGTTCAGAACAACAAGATTGATTAAACACCAATGGGGTTGTTGATTTTTTTTTCAATGACATTTAGAGATAAGAGACGATCAAGTACTTTACAATTTTCGCTAAACTTAATGATACATTTACTTTTGCCAAAAGACCCAAAGCCACATCTCACTAGGGAAGCACTGGTTATTCCTGGAGAGGTAGAAAATACAAACAAATGTTGAAAGATGAAAATATGACTGCAAAATAAAATACATTCATTTGTCAGCAAACAGTTGGAAGACGCTTAGAAAATATTGCTGTAGATTTGAAGAAACACGTATTAGAATAAATTACACAGTGTGGGAGGATTGCTCTACTGTTGAAAGAAAAGTACAGCTATTTCTAACATGCCGCTGCTTAGGGTATATGTTTGATCCTGTTCCAATGAGGACATTTCCGAAAAAACTTATTTTTTTATGAACCACTCAATAAAAAGTTTAGCAGAGAAGGGATATTCTCAACAACAGATGACTTCATTAGCCAAAATAATATATGCATATAACCTTTTTAAGGTTTATCATTTTTTTTTTTTAGTACTATCTACACCCAACATGGGGCTCGAACTCACAACCCCGAGATCAAGAGTTACATGCTCTTCCAACGGAGCCAGCCAGGCACCCCAGGTATATAATTTTTTTACCTGTGTAACAACAACTGAAAAAACAGCTTCTGTACAGGGATTTAAAATTCTGGGATTAAAGTACAAAAATTCCAACACCCAAATTTACCACTGAATCGTTCACAGATAAGCTACGGAAGCCAAGGAAATGAAGCCAGAAGTTTATAGATTGCTATTGTCAGGGAGGAAGAATTCCCTCTGCTCTTCAAGGTTCTTCTAGCTGGACTAAGAATAAAAATGACATGAGACAGATTAACAGGAGAAAATCAAATTTAATAGCATACATAAGGGGAATCCACACAGACTTGGAAGTTCCTAACAGTGAGGCAACAAGATGCTTAATAGGAGCTAAGGAGAGGGGTAGGGTCTGAGGATACAAAGGGGTGAAAAGACCATTAGCAGGAAGGTGAGAGATGTCTGGAAAACAAAGGTTGCTCTGTTATGCAGATAAATTTCTTTGGTAAAGAGGAATCTCTCTTAATACCTCTCTTCCTGGTACAGCAAGGCAGTTGAGGTTAGCTGGGTTTGGATTGCTTTTAACTTGAAATAATGCTCAAGCCAACGTGGCCCATCTTGGGGCAGCTGGCCCTTGTGAAGTTAATTTCATTTTTTAAAGGGGGGTAAGAAGGACTTTACAACCGTCCCTTTACAAGGAACTCTACTGCTCTTTGATTTTTTTTTTTTAAGATATTTATTTATTTGACAGAGAGAGAGCACAAGTGGGGGAGCGGCAGGCAGAGGGAGAGGGAGAAGCAGACTCCCCAGTGAGCAGGGAGCCCGATGCTGCAGGGCTCGATCCCAGGACCCTGGGATCATGATCTGAGCCGAAGGCAGACGCTTAACCAACTGAGCCACCCAGGCACCCTAAACTGCTCTTTGAAAACGATGCATGACTACTGGAATATTTTGTATCACACAATAGTTTGCTGTTATGCAAAGAACGTAAAGATGAGTTATTCACTGTCCTTTTAAAAAGAGAGTTTCAAATTTGCTGATCTTTGGGAAATGCTGTCTATAATATGCTATCTGGCAGAAATATTTGTTTGAACAAAAAACGTTTAATCTGCCACTTTAAGGTAAAGAGAACATTTTAACCATGAAAAAGAAAGTGATTGCTTTCAGGAAGAAACTCATGCTATGGAGAGAGCATTTTAGAAACAGATGTTTGGAAATCACTCATAGTTGGGTGCTAAAAATTATGTATGAGTATTACCTTTGACAGCTATCAGATATGTACGCTTAAAATGTCATAAGCAATTTTCTAAACCGTTAACAACAATTCCCAGATGAAGAGTTTCAGTGTGCTTGAGACTATTTGTTTAAAATTTAAAAATGCAAATGCAACATCTTCCAATTTACATTGCAGGAACGATGGACTGACTTTGGGAAACAGGGATTCATCAACTAAATTTCAACTAAACGTTTTGCTTAAGTGGTAGCTGGAACTGAAAAACAAGCATTTTGAGGCGCCTGGATGGCTCAGTCGGAAGAGCATGCAACTCTTGATCTCTGGGTTGTGAGTTCAAGCCCCACGTTGGGTGTAGAGATTACTGTAAAATCTTTAGAAGAAAAGAAAAAAATGAGCATTATTATGGTATATGGTATATGGTGGAAATAATCAACCTCTTCCAAGGGTACATAACTTTGTGAAGCATCTTTTCCCACTAGGACAGCATTGAAAACAACTAAGATTGGGGCGCCTGGGTGGCTCAGTCGTTAAGTGTCTGCCTTCGGCTCAGGTCATGATCCCAGGGTCCTGGGATCGAGCCCCGCATTGGGCTCCCTGCTCTGTGAGAAGCCTGCTTCTCCCTCTCCCACTCCCCCTGCTTGTGTTCCCTCTCTCGCTGTGTCTCTCTGTCAAATAAATAAATAAATAATCTTAAAAAAAAAAAAAGAAAACTAAGGTTGAAATAAACCGAATTTAGAACAAGATTTTCAAATCGTTTTATCATAATACGTTATTCCAAGATTTCCAAAAAAGAAGCATGTTCGATATTCAGAATTTTAATGAGAGCAAAATACTTCGTACTGCTACTAAAGAAAAGTAAATTTTTTTTAAAGATTTTATTTATTTGAGAGAGAGAGAACGAGTGAGCGGTGGGGAGGGACAGAGGGAGAGGGAGAAGCAGACTCCCTGCCTAGCGGGGAGCCTGACTGGGGGCTTGATCCCAGGATTCTGAGATCATGATCTGGGCCACCCAGGCGCCCCTAAAGAGAAGTAAATTTCAATGACATTGTTTAGTCCATCATAATTTTAACTTTCTTTGACTTCTATTTTTTGTGTAGAATTTGTATCATAATGACATATTAGCGGAGTACTCTTGGTTTTGAATTTATAAGTGCATATATGGGGTGACCGAGCAAGAGTTTAAAAGGCAGTAGGTTCAAAAAATGTCCTTGAGAGGGCTAGCTCAACTTCTCCTGGACACAGGGCAAACCCGTACTCCTTACTTTCACTGCACTAACAGTCTAGATGCATGTGGTGCTGAATGAACCCAATCCAAGCATCGGACAAATAACGTCATCACACTCTTTTTGAGTTTCCATCTCAGCCTCTCCCCGAACATAAAAACTGCCTGGATTGCGTCACTCACAGAGAGTTCCTGGATCCTCCCTTTCTGGCCGTGCCTCTTCCCTGATCCTTCTCCCATCTTGTCCATCCCAGTGCAGGACATACCCCTCAACTGTAGCCGTGGGAAATTCAGAGCATAAACCACAACCAGTGAAGCTGTATCAGGCACTAAACACCACGCACACAGCTCAGGAGCTTTGCAGAGGAGGCAGTAAATAAGCCCCTCCCGGTGCTACCAGCTGTCTAGATTCTTGTAACTAGTGCACCCTACTCTTACCTCCTGAACACAAATTAAGTCAAAGAGGAATAATGAAGGACCCATTCTCTTGGGGCATAAAATAAACCCTCTGGCCCCTTTTTGGCTGTCTCCCTTAATGAAATGATGGTCTGAAAGACTGTCTCTATTTTGGGAATTCTGCATGGGACACCTCTCACCAGCCCCTTCTTGAACTTCTCTCTTCCCTTAACTTCCACGAGGCTTTTCCCCTTTCCAAAAAGATCGTTCCTTCTCAGGCTTTCTTCTTAGCTGATTTTTCTGCATTCCTATGTTAAATATGGATTTTTTTCAATATTTTTTTTCTTTCTTTTAGTTTGTTTTTTTTTTAAGATTTATTTATTTGACAGAGAGAGACACAGCGAGAGAGGGAGCACAAGCAGGGGGGAGTGGGAGAGGGAGAAGCAGGCTTCCCGCTGAGCAGGGAGCCCGATGCGGGGCTCGATCCCAGGACCCTGGGATCATGACCTGAGCTGAAGGCAGACACCTAACGACTGAGCCACCCAGGCGCCCCTCTTTTAGTTTTTTTTTTTTTAAGATCTACTTGTTTTATTTTTTATTTTTAGATTTTATTTATTTGAGAGAGAGAGAGAGAAAGGGAGTGGCAGGCAGAGGGAGAGGGAGAAGTGGGCTCCCCACCGAGCTGGGACTTGATCCCAGGATTCTGGGATCATGACCTGAGCTGAAGGCAGACGCTCAACCGCTGAGCTACCCAGGCGCTCCAAGATTTATTTATTTTAGAGAGAGCAAACTTGAGCGGGAAGGGCAGAGGGAGAGGGAGAGAGAATCTCAGACTTGGCGCTGAGTGGAGCCCGATGTGAGGCTCAATCTTATAACCCCGAGATCACGACCTGAGCCGAAACCAAGAGTCAGGCGCTTAAATGACTGCACCACCTAGGCGCCCCAGGTTGTTTGTTTGTTTGTTTGAAGTAAGCTCTACACCCAATGTGGGGCTTGAACTCATGACACTGAGATCAAGAGTCACAATCTCTACGGACTGAGTGGGCCAGGTGCACCTGAACCTCTTCTTTTCTAAATCTGCATCTGTTGGGTAAACACATTTGCACTCAGGGTTTCAAGCATCTACGCTGATGTTCCCCAAATCTATGTTCCTAGTCCTAATCTCTCCTCTAACTCCAAATCACAATAAATTGCCAAGTAAATTAGAGCAATCAGTGACGACCATTTTTAACTTAGGAGATCCAAAAATGTACTTCTTCCTCTTCCATCCTCTGCCACCAGCATATGACTCAATGGCACCACACTCACTTCGCATCCCTTGTCCTATTACACTCCTCCTTCCATGTCCCAGGGGAGAGTGCTGCCGGTTCTTCCCACAGCCTTTACAGCATTCACCCTGTTTCTGTCTGCGTTGATGCCTTGTTTTCAGCAGTTGTCTATCACCTGGTCTCTTACAGAGACGTCACTAATCACTAACCTCCTTTTCTCACCAACAGCCCTTAAGCAACCCGTTTATCATAATAAATGCGGAGCAACTATGTTATTCCTTTCCTCTAAAAGAAAACGGTTCCTCTTGTCAGAAGCTGGCTCCCCAAACATGTCCAACACAACCTGTTGACAAGGCAAAGCCAAGTTCAAGGCTTACCATGGCAAGTAAGGGAGAACAACGCCTCGGAAGCTTGGGCAGTATCTGGAGTCGGGGGTTGTGGGGGGGAGGTCAGGTCAGAGTTTATAGAGAAATGGAAGGTTGGCTTAAGGTGGGTCTCTCAATGCAGGAATTTGGCTAAGAGGTCTGAGAGTCCAGGATTGGTGGAAACAGCAAGGAGAGGGATTTAAAGAATTTTAGAGCACAAACGCTTGTGTCCTTTCCTTTGAAAAGCTGATGAGTCTTTGAAGAATTTCCTCTAAGAAACAATCAAACCGTTGGCTTGGGCAAGAGAGTTCTGGAAGAAGAAAGAAATGCTAATTAAGACAATGAAATAGCAAAGTAATGTTAATGCAGATACTAAGGTGTAGCTTAAGTTCTCAATGTATCTGCTGGGGTCAGGGATAGCCAGTTGTCTTCCAGTCTGAGGTTCGGAGGCCGGGTGACCAGAGAGGAAAGGGAACATTTGCAGAAGTATCCCAAAGCCTTCCTCTCTGGAACCTACTAAATGATAAAGCATTTGGATAAATAAGAAAAATCTCTAAAAGGATCTGATCATTTTATCCTTCGCAAATCCAGAGTGTTGCCATAAAAGAGGGGCAAATCTTGCTGTCTGTAAATCCAAGACCATCACAGGACACCTGTATGATCAGGTAAGTAGGATCTGAGGGATGCACTGGGCAGATCTGGGAAAAGAATTGTGTTTTAACTTTTAGTCTCTTAACCTCTTGATTATTTTTTAAAGATTTTTTATTTTGGGGGGCGCCTGGGTGGCTCAATCAGTTGTAAGTCTGCCTTCTGCTCAGGTCATGATCCTCAAGCCCCCCCCCCGCCCCCCCCCCGGCCGCCGGGGTCAGGCTCCCTGCTCAGCGGGGAGCCTGCTTCTCCCTCTCCCTCTGTGTTCTCTCTCTCTCTCTCAAATAAATAAGTAAAAAATCTTAATTTTTTTTTTATTTTTAACTAATCTCTACACCTAACGTGGGGCTTGAACTTCCAACCCCAAGATCAAAAGTCACACGCTCCACCAGCTGAGCCAGCCAGGCACGCCTCCTAACCTCTTTGTCTTGCGTTAAAATATTTCTGTTGCTTCTCCTAGGAAACTTGTCACAGTAGAAAAAACCTTCCTTTTTTATGACTGTTCCTAGCAAAGATGTGAATAAGCACTTAGAATTAAATAACAAAAGCCCATGAACAAATATAAAGCCGGGGAAGGCTTCCCTTCGTCCTAGAGTTGTGTCTCTCTGGGCAGCATTCGGAAAACCATCCTTTATCTGTTATCCGGGGCACTTTCCGACAGTGGATGCTGTAGTCCTGAGGTGTATGTGCCAGTGTAGAAACAACAGGGGCACTCACACTCAGGCCAAACTCTGATGCCTGCAGGATGGGATATAAAGCAACTCTTCCATCTGACGACTAGCCTGCCTTTAGAGACCCCAGTGGGACTCCAGCGTGGTCACAAAGGTCCCCTCCCAGCCACGCCCAACGTGGAGCTTTGAGGCTGAGTTCCATCCTTGGGCTGTGCTCACCAATCCCCCATACTGCCCTACTTCATTCCCACTCTTTGTCCTTTTCCACGCAACCACCTGGACTTTGATAGGCATATGGCAGAATTAGCGAAGGAGCGGTTAACAGAACTTCAGTTATAAAGCACCTGCTGGTGCAGAGCCCAAGGCTTGGAGCTAGAACTGGATCTCAGGGCCTCTGCAGTACAGTTCCTGCTCCCTCGGATGCTCTTTCCATTGATACTTACCTGCCTGGCCCCCTCCCTCACCTCTCCACTCAATTGTCACCTTGTCAGAGGGAGCTTCTCTGACCACCCTAACTAAAATGGCACCCTCACATCTTACATCTCCAGCTGGCCTTTGACTCTGCTTTATTTCCTCCATAGCATTGCCACCCCCTGGCTTTATTTTTAAGATTGCCAGATAAAATACATAGCATCTTCAGAATGTACTTATACTAAAAAATAATTCATCGTTCATCGGAAATTCAGATTTAACTGAGTGTCTTATATTCTTTGCTAAATCTGATAGCCCTGCTTATATTGCATCTCTCCCTCCCACTCCAGTAGAAACTCCATGAGGCAGAGAGGTGGTCTGTTGGATTTGCTGCTCTAAATCCCCAACAGCTAGCGTTCTGGGGCCTCATCAGGCTTAGCACAAAGTAGGCACTCGTAAGTGTTATGGAATGAAGGAAGAAAGCACAAAGCGCTACAGCACCGAGGACTTAAGTGTTAACAGGGCAAAGCATGCCACATTCCCATCTGGCTTCCTCTGTCTCCTTGGAAAATTTTCAATTGTAACGGGGATTCCAAGGATGTAAACGTTTGCTTTCAGGTCCAGATACTGGATTAGGACCACCAGTACATACCAACCTGCCAAACCCCAGGCAAAGGACAGCTTACAAATCCTACTGACACAAATCTAAATTGAGCCATAAATGTGGCAGTAAAAACAGAATCCTTTTTTTTTTTTTTTTTTAACATACCCCCTCCCTATCCATTCCTTGTCTTGCCAAGCATCCCCCATGGACAATCACCGGATTTCCTTCCCCCAACTGCATTCATTCTGTTACTCCTTCATGGAGCTCTGGTTCCCATAAGCTAGAAAACAAAACTACATCCATCAGATACTGTCCTCAACAGCTAGTCTTTAAAATGCTTGGACGTGTCTAGGGTGATAGTTTGGGCAGCTTCATTTGATGTTCTGACACTGAGTATTGTTAGCTTTGACTCGGTTACTTAGAGGAGACTTTGTAATTCTCCCCCAATCACTCATGTGTATTTACTCAGCTAAGTAACTCTTGTGACCCGTGGCATTCCTCTTATGGGTCTTTTCCAGAGGCAGGAAGCCAGAGAGGCGGCTGAAGTTCAAAAAGCACACCTTTTCTACCCAGCAACAGAACACGAGTGCTTCTTGCCATGGTTTAAACTTGACAGTTTCCACCCAGAAAGAAACCAAGATTCGTTTTCTTCTGTCTGTTCTACACTCCACCCATCTGGAGAAAAGGAAAGGGAAAAACACACACACACACACACACATGCACACACTGGAAATCATCTACCTTTATATAAATAAATTGCCGTGTATGTTTTTTTCTCGCTAATTCCTCTAAGCTTTGCCGTGCCTTAACCCTCCAGCGTAGTTATGAGCAGTGCACGTCTTGGTACATCTTGAAGTAAAGGACCAAATACCAAGAACAAAGCAGAGGGATGCAGGAAGAAAGTGAGGCTAACAATTTAGACAGATGCTATTGAAAACCTGCCCGGGACATTGTAAAGATCCAAGAATCAACCCCAAAAAGAAAAAGCCAGACAGGTGCCAAACCTAGACAGCCGGGCGTGCTGGAGCCGTGGCTGAGAACAGAAATAGTGAGAGCGTGCACTGGGCTGCTTTGCATGAAATCTCTTTGGAATCTGTTATGGTCTGTCCCACATAACATGATTTCTGAAGTTCATAAAACATTCTCCTGCCTTAATGGGACTTTCGGTATTCTGAACAGCGTCTTTATGTTCTCGGGAGTTGTACTAGAGAGCAGCGAAGGCTTCAGTGTGCTCTGGGTGGGCAGGACTCACCCTGTGCTCGAAATGACCAGTTTGCCAGTTTTTTTCTACTAATGTGGTTCTTGTATCCTACGCGTCTCCTAGTACCTCTCGGATATTCCTTGAGCTGCCAGGAGTTCCTGCCTTGTGCCTTTCCTAGCGGTCCTGCTTCCGCCAGCCCTTCCTTTTCTAATCTGCTGTGGAAACCAAGTAACCAAGTTTGTAAGGAAGCAGGACTAACCTGAGAAGAGGAGCTCCGAGTTCCTGGGGTATCCATCTTCCGGCAGCTTCTAAGCTGCCCCTCCCCCAGCATTCGTCAGGTAAGTTTTACAGAGCTGGCTGTGCAGCTGACTTAGCTGACTTCTTGCTCTGTGAGCTGTCCTAGCAAAGACAATACCCAACACTTACGGGGCACTTACTCTATGGCAGGTCCTGTCAGAGTACTTTGCTCTGTACTTGTTACCTCATTTAACCCACGTTCTCTCACGTGAGCCTATGAATTGGGTCCTGGGATTTATCTGTTTACAAACGAGGCTTTCTCCAGCACACAGCCTTCAACAGTGGAGTCAGCATTCAGTCCCAAGCGGTCTGGCGCCATGTTCTGTTGATCACTGCTCCACATGGAATCCAAGCTTGAAAGCCCTGAGTCATCCACAGCCCTGCTTTAGCCCTCCCTCCACGCTCTTAATTTTTGCTGAGCCTGTGGAACCCTGACTTCTAACACTTCATGTCTCTTAGGACAAAATCCAACTCCTTTATGCGGTTTACGAACCCCTCCCAAATCCAACCCTTGCTTACCTCCCCAGCCTCTTCTTAGGCCCAAATCCTCTGGCAAGGAACACTCCCATAGTTCTTCAGGGTCTCCCTGTTGGAAGAAAGTCTTTCTTGCCTTGAGCGCCCCGCACCAGGGCACTCAGGTTCTCCACCTCTGCTGGGCTAATGCTCACTGTTCATGTCATAGCATGGAGGCCACTTCCTCTGAGGAACCTCAGACACCGCATCATTGACTTAGGTCCTCCAGCTAGGAGCTCCAATAACACCCTTCTGTCCCCCATCGTTGCCTTTATGCCATATCACTAGGCTTGCTTATTTGCCTTTCTCCCTGGTGGACTGCAGGCTCAGTGAGGGTAGGACCCTGTGTCTGATTCACTGTTGTATTCCCAAAGAGTAGCAAAGTGCCTCACTGGCACTGGGCAAGAGTAGCCATAGTCACCATTAATTCAACACATTCATTGAGTACCTACCATACACCAAGCTCTCAGATACCCCAGATTTTCTCATTTAATCCTTCTTCAAGGATTACTTCCCTGTAATCTTCATAACAACTCACTGGACAACCCAGTTTGTAGATTAGGAAAGTGCGATGTAGTTTCCCCTTTAAAAAGAAATTGATCTAGGTCTCAATAGCTATAAAAAAAAATATGTTATCTTTGTCCAATGGGTACGTGGCGGCCCTCGTCCGTCTTGGAGGTTGCCCAGATTGGGATACCCCTGATGGAACTCAGAATTAAGGTCAAAAATTTGCCTTAGAGGTGAACTATTAAAAAAAATCCCAGATGAAAAGTCCTGAAATAGACAAAGTTCTCTTAAGAGACAAAGCTTGCCATGGCAAGACGAGACTGTACGCTAATTGAAGGTATTAGCATATCTAAAGAAAGAATGTGTCAATCACACGAAGGGAGGTGATTAGCTTAGAACCTTGGGAAAATAAACTCCAGTCGGTATCCTCCTTCGACAGCGCCCACCAGAACCTTCCCCGGCCGGAAGTGCCGGCTCATGCGGTGGTGTAGCCCGGCTCCAAAAGGATGCACCAGCAGCTGAATCAGCCGCTTACCTCCTCCGCTCTAGTTCCCGCAACTCGAGTGCAATTCCGCTTCCGCCTGCAGGCAGAGGCTAATAATAGCTCCCACGGGTTTGGTCTGCATCCTGTGCTCGACACCTTGAGTACGCTCCTTGTTGCATTTCGGCCCCACACAGCCCACCTTCCGGCCAAGGAACCCAGGCCTCCGGGAGCTAGAGGACTTGCCCAAGGTCAAACTGCAGATACGAAGAAAGAGCTGGGGTTTGGATCCAGGCTCGCCCAGCTCCAGGGCGCAAGATTGCTTCGCCTCTTTCTGGAGCGCACCGCCCACGCGAGCATGCCTGGACCAAGGCGAGCTCTGTTTCTCTTTGTAGAAAATAACTGAGTTGGCATTCTGGTTTATTCCCCGGCCTTATGCAGGGCTGGTTTCGTGCATGTCTTCCCTGAGAAGCAAATTCATCTCAGTATGTCGATATTGAACCGTCTACACTCCCGCAGACCTCTGACCACAGCTCCTCCCTGCCACCCAACAACTCACAAGAACACAGAAATGCTCCCATCTCTCCATGCTTTTCCTGTCTCCCTCCACCTGCCCTCCTGAGATTCCTTTCAAAACAGCCACCATCATTTATGGGCACTTGGCATCCCGCTAGGGACTGAAGGTAGAATAAATAAATGGGTGCTTTCCTCAAACCATTTAACAAAAGAAACCATTTAACATCCCAAGTGTTACACTTTGGCTAATGAAAGGGATAATCCCATAGTAATTGTGGCAGGACAGTAGGCGTAACCTGGGACGGGGATGTCTATTCCCCCTATACACTTGGAAGTGATGCGGGAGATGTTATCTGAAGCCTTCGTTCAGCCATTGTATCACTGTGTGACCTTGGAAAAGTCACTTAACCTTTTAGCCTGCACATCGGTGGGCACCCAATTCATGATTTTGGACCTTTTTCCCCCTCAGATCTATACAGACGACTGCAGTGATGAGAGCAATACAGTGAGAAAAATAATGGGCCGAAATCCGGTGACCTGTTTTGTTCATTCCCTTCTTTCTGCTCCCACGCCCCCCCCCCCAGGCTCTTCAAACACACGCCAGTGCCTCATTAAAGACCGAAAACCATCCCATTAGGTCCAAATGCATGGAAACATATTCATGATTATTCAAATGATCTCCCGTAATACAGTATAATCAACGCCGCCTTCATAAATATTCATTTTCACTGCTAATCACTATGTAGTCTCACAAAAGGGTGTACCTCTGTAATCCTCGACCCTTTTGCCCTCTCCTCCCCCCTCCCGTTGTCTGATACTCTTTTCTCCACTCGTGAACCTCCGAAGGTCTTCCTAGGTCTTTGCAATCTCGTTCAGGGGGGTAAAGATATTTCTGGTTCTGATCTGAAGCTTTATTTATCTCTATCCTTAGCTTATTCTACCAGAAGGTTATCTCTGTTCTGTAAAGTATGTCTGACCGAGGCCCCACAGCTCTAGAATCTCAGGCATCGGTACTTCGTTGATTCTCCCTGTAATGGATAAGAGAGGTTCTCTTCACATTTATAAATGGGCATCCCGGGTAGAGCAGTGTGCCCGTGCTGGAGGACCACCCAGAAGAATAAGACCTTACAGTCTGGTGCAGGGTAAACACAAAGGAAACAATGCTCTTAATAACAGGCAGGATGAAATAGACACAGGAGACTTACAAGGCAAAAGCTATTATGTTGGGAGCAGCTGGGGGGGGTGGGCAGCAGGCACCAGGGGGAGCCTGGAGATACTATATAGAGAGAGGGGGCAGCTCAGGCCTGAGTGTGGCATTCAGAGTCTTTATTCCAGCTGATCCCGGAATGCTCACACTCATGATCTTTTTCATCCTTATTCCGCCGGGTGTCTGTCTCTCCTGAGTTGACACATCAGTCATTGATTGCAGCAACCATGTACTAAGGTTAATAAATGCATGTGAATTCAAGCAAGGCAGAGCATGAGGAAGATCCCTGTAAGACCCATGAATCAGTGAAAGTTAATCCAAAATGAAGTCCCCAAGGGCGCCTGGGTGGCTCAGTTGGTTAAGCGTCCGACTTTGGCTCAGGTCTTGATCTCAGGGTCCTGGATCAAGCCCCATGTCATGCTCTGCACTCGGTGGGGGATCTGCTGCTCCCTGTGTCCCTTCCCCCTGCTCCCCCCACCCCATGCTCTTCCTGTCTCTCTCTCTCAAAGAAATAAAATCTTCGAAAAAATAAAAATAAATGAAGTCCCCAAGGAGCTTGTTTCCAGTCACTAGGACTTGGCACAGTGGCAAGGCAGAACCCTAATTCACACAAGGAAAGACATTTCCATGCATAAACCCATGGGGAGCAGAACACAGGGTCAGGGGTAACCTCGTTCTTTATTGGTAGCACCCAGAATAGGGCCCAGTATAGTCTGTGCATTTGATGGTAAGGAAGTCTAAGCCATTTAATATCTTCTGATGGGAAAAGTCACAGGGCAAGAGGAATGTTTCTACAGTGAAGGACTTGGGAAATTCCAGAATGGGAATAGAAGGAACAAAATTAAGGGGGAAACGGATAGTAGCTAACATCACCTCTAGGCCCAGAGAGAAAGTGTAAGTTTTCCATATTGTATGCTACTCTGTGAGATACACGGAAATTTCACTGTTGTCTTTAATTTTATATGAGAACCACTTTACTTTTCAAGCTCTTCAGGGCGTAAGGAAAACCCACTGCTGCTTACGGCTTGAATAGGAATCATTCTTTTCAAAGGAGAAGCCAATTTCTCCTAAGCACCGAAAATGTATAGGATGAAAATGAATGGAACATGGTCTCTAAAGCCATGTGTTCAGTGATTGCATTTGTCTTCTTAAAGGCAGAAAAATAAGCTAGCTTGTCAGAGAAAGCCGCCTTCTACTGGAGAGCCAAACACGAGAATACCGCCATGGCAGAAAAAGCACGTGGGGTGACAAAAGTCATTATCAATTTTTCATGGTTGATTTGTCAGTGGCATCAGAGAGATAAATAATACTATTTTCTAATCCAGAAGGGTCTCCTACCTGAGCTTTGCAACATTATTTCTAAAATCCACAGAGCTTTTTCTTCCCCGAGATTGTCCCCCAAATCAGGAGTCCCTGGTTTGATTTAATGAGATTTACACAAAGGGAGTTGTCAGTAACCACAGAAACAGGGCAGGGTTTTTATAATGATTATGCTTGAATTGTATTCCAGCCTGAAAAGAGCCTTTTTAATTATAGGGTTTTGGGGTTGGGGGAGCAGGGTGTAGGAGAGCTGAAGGGGAGCAGGGAGGGCCTCTGGTATTTCATGGCCAGAGACTGAAATGTCTTTTATCTATTTAAAAGGATAGCAGGTGGGCTCCACTAACAAGTCTTAACCCCAGGACTTGGTTTAACCCTGGAGAAAATGTTTTTCATTTTCAACCTGATGTATTTGCTGGTTCTTCACTTCTTTAAATTGCAAGCTCTTCAAATAGAGCTTAGCAGGCCTGGGGGAGACGAGGAAGGTTCAGCCAAGGATAGTCCAGAAGGTTCAGAAATACCTGTGCCTAGCAGAGTTGCTGGCGGTCTCAATTAATTTAGTTCTGCGGGCGGCTGGGCCCAGAATCAGCGGCTCCCAGACCACGGGAGGTGGGCCGCTTTGGAGCTGACACCGAGGCCTGAGACCCGGCCTCTTGGTTTAACGGTACAGGAGCTGGGGTTTTTTTGGACAGTGTTAGATAATTCCAGCCCATCTGCATTGCTCTAGTTTAAATTTTCACTTCAGCGGGCGCCTGGGTGGCGCAGTTGTTAAGCGTCTGCCTTCGGTTCACGTCATGATCCCAGGGTCCTGGGATCAAGCCCCACATGGGGCTCCCTGCTCCGCGGGAAGCCTGCTTCTCCCTTTCCCACTCCCCCCTCTGCTTGTGTTCCTGCTCTCGCTATGTCTCTCTCTGTCAAATAAATAAATAAAATCTTTAAAAAAAATTTTTTTTTTCTCTTCGAACCTGATGACATCTTGGAAGGAGCACAATTTAGTGAATATTACAAATGCTCAGTATAGGACTAAATCGAACCATGAAAGGTCAGGGCCCAGAGCCCTGCCCACCTGTGAGTCATGGCTGGGTTCAGGGTCAGCTCAGCATCCCTTTGAGTTCTTGTAGTCTCAGGATCAACCCCTCCTCCACCATTCTTTTTATTTTATTTATTTATTTATTTATTTATTTATTTTTAAGATTTTATTTATTTGAGAGAGAGAATGCGAGAGAAAGTACATGAGATGGGGGGAGGGTCAGAGGGAGAAGCAGACTCCCTGCCGAGCAGGGAGCCCGATGCGGGACTCGATCCAGGGACTCCAGGATCATGACCTGAGCCGAAGGCAGTCGCTTAACCAACTGAGCCACCCAGGCGCCCTATTTTTTTTTAATTAAGTGTATGGAGGCATCATTTAATATACAGTTTAACTCTTGAAGCAAATGGGATGGCGTTTCAGCGGATTCACAAAACAGGAGTTTATTTCTCATTCACATCACAGCTTGTGCTGTTCAGACGGCTCTCCTCCAAGCCGTGATAGAGGGATTCTGGCTCTCCCCATCTTGTGCTTCTGCCATCTTGACAAAAAAAGACACTCAGATGGCCAATGAGCACATGAAAAAGTGCTCGACACCATGAGTCATCAGGGAAATGCAAGTTAAAATCACAATAAGATATCATTATATGCCCTCCAGAGAGCTAGAATTTAAAATTTAAAAGGTGGGGCAGGGCGCCTGGGTGGCTCAGTCAGTTATGTGTCTGCCTTCGGCTCAGGTCATGATCCCAGGGTCCTGGGATGAGCCCCACTTTGGGCTCCCTGCTCAGTGAGGAGTCTGCTTCTCCCTCTCACTCTGCCCTTCCCCTTCTCCCCCCCGCCTCATGCGGGCTCTCTTGCACACTACACTCTCTCTCTCTCTCTCAAATAAATGAATAAAATCTTTAAATAAAATTTAAAAGACTTCTAATACCAAATATTGATGAGGATGTAGAGCAACTGAAATGTTCATACATTACTGAGAAAATGAATCATACACCTAATCTATGACCCAACATTTCTGCCCCTACATATCTATCTACCCAAGGAAAGGGAAAACATACCTACAAAGACTTGCACAATAATGTACATAACTGCTTTATAACAGTCAAAACCCAGACACAGCCCAAATGTTCATCAACAGGAGAATGGATAAACTATGTTCTATCTGTGGAATGGAATATTACTCAGCAATAAAAAGGAACATACTGCAGGTACATTCAACAATATGCTTGAATCTGAAAAACATTTCTGAGTGAAAGAAACCTTACACAAAAGAGTACTTCCAATTTGATTCCATTTATGTGAAGTTTCAGAATAGGCAAAGCTAATCTATGATAGAAAAAAAAAATCAAAACAGTGATTGCCCCTGAGTGGGTGGGATTGACTGAAAAGTGACACGGGAACTTTCTGGGAAAATGGTAAGATCTTTGATCTCGGTGGGGATTTGAGTTATGTGGGTGTGGGCATTTATCAAAACCACAGAATGATACCCTTCAGATTTGTGCACTTCATTAATGTATTTTTATAAGGTTTTTTAAATAATTTTTTTGATTTTATTTATTTCTCAGAGAGAGAGTACAAGCAGGGGGAGCAGCAGGCAGAGGGAGAGGGAGAAGCAGGCTCCCTGCCGAGCAGGGAGCCCGATGTGGGGCTCGATCCCAGGACACTGAGATCATGACCTGAGCCACCCAGGCATCCCCATTAATATATTTTTAAGGTAAATTTTTAGGGTAAAGATTTAAAGTTAGGGGGTGCCTGGCTGGCTCAGTCGATAGAGCATACAACAACTCTCAATCTTGGGGTAGTGAGTTCGAGCCCCAAGTTGGGTGTAGAGATTACTTTAAAAAAATGTTAAAGTTAGGTAAGGTCAATTACACCCCAAAACTGTTCAGTATCTTGACTGTGGTAGTGGATACATGAACCTACACAGGTATGAAATTGTATTAAATGTGATGCACACACACACAAACGAGTACAAGTTAAACAGGGAAAACCTGAGTAATATTGGTGGATTGTGTCAATGCCAATATGCTGACTTCCCTATACTATAGTTTTGCAAAATGTTACCGTTAGGGGGAATGGGACAACGTGTATAAGGATCTCTCTGCCTTGTTTCTTACAACTGTATAGGAATCTATAATTGTCTCAATAAAATGTTCAATTTAAAAAGGATTCTAGGGGCGCCTGGGTGGCTCAGTTGGTTAAGCCTCAGCCTTTGGCCCAGGTCATGATCCCAGGGTCCTGGGATAGAGTCTGGCATCAGGCCCCCTGCCGAGCAGGGAGCCTGCTTCTCCCTCTGCCCCTCCCCCCGCTCATGCATGCTCTCTCTCATAAATCAATAAAATCTTAAAAAAATAGGATTCTAAACAAATAGTCTACTTAATGACATGCATACTAAAATGTATGGGGTGGGGTGTGTTCTCAGAAATGCATTTAGAAGAGATGGACTAAGGGATGGTTGGAAGGATGTGTGACGGGCACACATGCAATGAAGCAAATATAAAATGAAGACGGGTGGTGAGTGTTCACTGTACAATTCCTTCAACTTCTCTGTTTAAGATTTTTCATAATGAAATGTCAGGCAGGGAGGGGAGTAGACAAGAGCTGGCCTTGGGACAGCCGCTCATCAGTGCCAATGGGGACTCAGGGCTTTCAATTTTTTGCTCCATCAATCCTAGCAAGTTGGCTTTCACTCTCAAACTGTCCATCTCGTGGTTTTAAGATACCTGCTGTGCTGCACACATCACATCACCATTTGAGGGAGGGGGAGGCGAAGACTGGATTTGCTGTCTCTGCCCTCGGTCCGCGGGAAAGGCAAAGCTTCCCCAGGGACCTCCCAGTGGAGTTCTGCTTCCGCGTCTCTGTCCCGAACTGTGTAACATGGCCAACCGTACCTGCAAGAGAGGAGGAAGGTGATTAATTAGCTGGGCACATTGCCAACTCCACCCCCCCACCTTTGGTTCATTAGCAAAGAGGGTGGGTTGGACACTGAGGAGACATACTAAGGGTGTCTGTCACACCCTATTATTGGTCACGCTGCCTAGTGTCCAATGCTGCTGGTCTTGTCAGGTGGAGGCCTATTTCACTGATTCTGGTATTTGTTGCTTCCTCTAACGTCCACATTCACTGGGCAGTATAAAGACACCCCAAAACGTGTGTGATTCTATAAGTACATGGCTGAAGACCCTACACAGCTGTTCCACCCAACATATTATACAATTCGGGGGTCCTGGTGGTGTCATGAATCACATAGCTGAAAATGGACTTTAACCAGGCAAGAAATTCAGTAATATCCCAGAAATGAGATGCCTTGATTTGTTCTATTTTGAGATGACATTTATATAGCACATTAAAAAACAACCAGATCAACATCTGCATTCTTTGTGCCCGCAAAACGTCAATCTGAAAACTCCAAAGGTACCATTCAGTATGCCCAACACATCTGTGTGTACCATTCGGTACACACTGATGGGAATGACCTTGGGCCTGAGATTCAGCAGCCACTGCAGGTCCGCTAGTTCAGTACCAGCAGGTGTTTTAAATAAGTTTTTTTAAGGTTTTATTTATTTGAGAGAGAATGAGCGGGGGTAGGGTCAGAGGGAGAAGCAGACTTCCCACTGAGCAGGGAGCCTGATGAGGGCTCAATCCCAGTACCCTGGGATTGTGACCTGAGTTGAGGGCAGACGCTTAACCAACTGAACCACTCAGGTGCCCCCAGCAGGTGTTTTATTAACTTGGAACTTTACCTATCTTGAGGCTCGACACTCCTCTTCCTCCACCATAGTCAATTTGTGATTAGATGAAGCCCTTATATTTTTAGATCCAAAGTAAAACACAATACTGAGAACAAGATAAAATCTGTATTCAACTGTTAACCATCACCAATGAGCACTAACAAACTTCTTTTTTTTTTAAGTAATCTCTACACTCAATGTGGGACTCCAACTCATGGCCCAGAGATCAAGAGTCGCATGCTGTATTGACTGAGCCAGCCAGGTGCCCCAAAAACATTTTTTTTAAAGATTTTATTTATTTATTTATTTGACACAGAGAGAGAGAGAGAGAGAGAGAGAGAGAGCACAAGCAGTGGGGAGGGTTAGAGGGAATGGGAGAAGCAGGCTTCCCGCTGAGCAGGGAGCCCTGTGCAGGGCTCAATCCCAGGACCCTGGGATCATGACCTGAGCCAAAGGCAGACGCTTAAACAACTGAGCCACCCAGGCGCCCCCCTTTTTTTCTTAACTTCCTAGGAAAAGGAAATTACCACTTAACCAGGCCACTTGGACAGTCTCTCTTCTTGGCTGCCGTGAGATTACAGAGTCCTAATCTCTGTTTTAGGAGTTTCTGTTTCTCCTCCTCCCCTAATCCTGCAGTCTCCACGTTCAAACTCAAATTCAGTTTCCATGTACACCACTTACTCAGTGACATTGGGCAAGTAGTTAGGTTCTCTGGGTCTCAGGCTCCTTATCTGTAAAAAAAGAAACTAATAATACCTAGACAGGATTGATGTGAAGAGTCAGTGGAAAGAAGTACTGAAAGCCAGCATGGCACAGGGCCCAGTACAATCAAGCTTAATAGATGTTAGCCTCGTTCCTTTATTACAACAGATGTAACTGTTCTTACCAATTAAAAATTTTTAAGAAGGGGCAACTGGGTCGCTCAGTCCATTAAGCAGCTGACTCTTCTTGACTTAGGCTCAGGTCCTGATCTCAGGGTCCTGGGGTGGAGCAGGCTCCAGGCTCAGTGGGGAGTCTGCATGAGGATTCCCTCTTTCCCTCTTCCTCTCCCTCTCCCCCTGCTCTTCTCTCTAAAAATAAAATAAAATAAAATATAAATAAATAAATAAATACAGATGAAAAAATTTTTAAAAAGCCATGTTGTCCATTGTTTTTTTTAATTTATTTTTTAAAAGATTTTATTTATTTATTTGACAGAGAGAGCACAAGCAGGGGGAGCGGCAGGCAGAGGGAGAGGGAGAAGCAGGCTGCCCGCTGAGCAGGGAGCCCGATGCGGGGCTCGATCCCGGGCCTGAGCCACCCAGTCACCCCTGTCCATTGTTTTAAAATACAGTGTATCAATAGAGAATTTGAAGCTCAGTAAGGTCAACAGATCAGGAAATGATCGTCATTGAAAAGATAGTTTGATATAGGTCCCAAGAGGGGCAATACCACACCATGGCTGGGGGGATGCACCGGGAAACTGCTAGGGTAGGTCCAGAGGCAGAGACAGAGGGGAAACCTGTGGGCTAGAGCCTTTATGGTGGTTTCTATGGGAAGAAATGGGCAAGGCAGGGGTATCAGGTTTAGGATTGGCTAGTTTGAGTAATGTCATCAGGGTCAGGGGCATAGATGGTGCCCTTGATTGTCTCGGACTTGCCTTGGGATGATTAGGGCAAGGAGATAGTGACCCTCAGATCACGAGAGCCCAATAAAAGAGGTGGTTGAGGTGTGGCCTTTGGATTGGTTGGTTTGTATTTGACAAGTGTGCTCCTGGGTGAGTTGTTTATTCTCTCTGGGAAATGGCTAACCGTGGGAGGGACAGTCCTCCCAGGGTCAGTAAGACCCCAGCATCAGAATGCAGAAAATAAGACACATGGTTAATACACCAATGTCTAGATCGTGGGATATTTCACGTAAAAATTTTGGACTTATGGGGCGCCTGGGTGACTCAGTCTTTAAGCGTCCGCCTTCGGCTCAGGTCATGATCCCAGGGTCCCAGTATCGAGCCCTGCATCGGGCTCCCTGCTCAGCGGGAAGCCTGCTTCTCCCTCTCCCACTCCCCCTGCTTGTGTTCCCTCTCTCGCTGTGTCTCCCTCTGTCAAATAAATAAATAAAATCTTAAAAAAAAAAAAGAATTTTGGACTTACGGCTTCTGTGTATGAAGTAGGAGGGTCTTACAATGCCTAAGCTGTGTCTGGGTGTGGCCACAACAGGCAAGAGCTGGCTGCTGCCTGCCCAGGGGAGGTCTGAGAGCTCTCAGGTGCTACAGTCCTCACCACTGCCTTAGCCGGCTTCACTTTTTTTTTTAAAGATTTTATTTATTTGAGAGAGAGAGTGCGCACGAGTTGGGGGGAGGGGCAGAGGGAGAAGGAGAAGCAGACTCTCTTGCTGAGCAGGGAGCCCGACTAGGAGCTCGACCTCGGGACTCTGGGATCATGACCTGAGCCGAAGGCAGACGCTTCACCGACTGAGCCACCCCGGCGCCCTCTGTCTAGCATTTTACCACACTGAAGACTTGACAACAGACTATGGCAGTCTACTTAACTACTCAAGCCATTACTGGACACGAATACTTCATTATGGTTTAAAAACTGATCTTACAAGATTTGGCTGGGGTCAATCAGGTCATCTTTGGATAAGTTGATAAAGGTCCTCAGCCTGTGAAGATTGCGAGCTCCTTATGCTTTTGAGGCCATCCCCCATCCTCTGTTCCTCAGCTTGGTTCCAGGACTTGCCTGACAGCAGAGTTGGCCTCGTGTGTAAATCCCCCTGCGACATGGGAGAAATCAGTTCATGTTTTCCGTCTTCTCTTCTGTGGCATCTGTCCTAGAAATATGTATCGGTGCTGGAAGCAGGGACAGGGACGGGCAGGTTTTGCCTTCTGCATTTGGTGCTCTACGATGGGCTTGCACTAAGGAGAATAAAAGGTTGCAGGAAAGACTATCTTTGCCTTTTCTTTACTGCCCTGCTATGGCTCTCTTCCCAATAGACGTCTTGCACCCTCTTTCTTTAACTATGGAAAGGTCTTGGTCCTTTGGGTAAAGATATTACCCAATGAATGCTTCAAAACAAATTTGAGTGCCCACAGGGTACCATGTTATGTGCTTGAAATATATATATATAATATAATTTAGTTATTATGGTAAAATATACATAACATAAAATTTACCATTTTAATGATTTTTAAGTATATTTACCTTCACGATGTTGTGTGATCTTCACCACTATTTATTTTCAGAACTCTTTCATCAGCCCAAACAAAATTCTGTACCCATCTCTCCATTACCCCACATCCTGGTGCCTCCAGTCCCTGGTAAACTCTATTCTACTTTCTGTCTCTATGAATTTGCCTATTCTGGGTACCTCAAATAAGTGGAATCATATATTTGTTTTTTTCTGTCTGGTTTATAAAAGCGTAATGCTTTTTGGGTTCATCCATGTTGTGATATGGATCGGAATATTATTCCTTTTGGGGGCTCCTGGCTGTCTCAGTCAGTAGAGCATGTGATTCTTGATCTTGGGGTTATGAGTTTGAGCCCCATGCTGCATGCAGAGATTACTTAAAAAAATAAAAAGCCTTGCGGCATCTGCGTGGCACAGCTGGTTGAGCATCTGACTGTTGATTTCAGCTCAGGTCATGATCTAGGATCGTGGAATCTAGCCCTGTGCTGGGTTCTGTGATCAGTGCAGAGTCCGCTTGTCCCTCTCCCTCAGCTCCTCCCCCAACTCGAACGCTCTTTCTCCCTCTCTCTGTCGCTCTCTAAAAGAAAGAAATAAAATCTTTTTAAAAAATCTTTTCTTGGGGCACCTGGGTGGCTCAGATGGTTGAGCGTCTGCCTTCGGCTCAGGTCATGGTCCCGGGGTCCTGGGATCGAGCTCCCGCATCGGGCTCCCTGCTCGGCGGGGAGCCTGCTTCTCCCTCTCCCTCTGCCCCTGCTTGTGTTCTCTCTCTCTAAAAAATAAATTAAGATTTTATTTATTTATTTGAGAGAGAAAGTGCACGTGGAGGGGCAGAGGGAGAGAAGCAGACTCTGCTAAGTGCAGAGCCCTATGCAGAGCCCATCTCATGACCTTGAGATCACAGTCTGAGCCGAAATCATGAGTCAGTTGCTCAACTGACTGAACCATTCAGGTGCACCTCTTTTTTTTTTTTTTAATGTAGGCTCCACACTCAGTGTGGACCCCAATGCAGGGCTTGAACTCATGACCCTGAGATCATGCCCGGAGCAGAGATCAAGGGTCAGATGCTTAACCAACTGAGCCACCCAGGTGCCCCCCCAAAATAAGAAATCTTAACAGCAACAAAAGAATATCATTCCTTTTAAAGGCTGAATAATATTCCATCGTATGTATGTACCACATTTTGTTTATCCATTCATCTGTCGATGGACTATTTGTGTTATTTCCACCTTTTGGCTATTGTGAATAATGCTGCTATGAACATGGGTATGTCAGTTTGAGTCCCTGATTTCAATTCTTTTGGATACGTACTTAGCAGTGGAATTGCTAGGCTGTGTGGTGCCTCTATGTTTAACTTTTTGAGGATCTGCCATATTGTTTTCCATAGTTTCCATTTTATGTTCTCACCAGCAATGCCCAAGGGTTCCAATTTCTCTATATGCTCACCAACACTTGTTATTTTCTGGTTCTTGTTTTTGTAATAGTTATCCTAATAGGTGTGAAGTCGTATCTCATTATGATTTTGATTCGCATTTCCCTAATGTAGAAATATGTGTATATCTCCTTCAAACAATTCCATGCGATAGATGGTATTCCCATTTTACAGATAAAGAAATTCAGGTTTATAGAAATCACACTGCTTTTAAGTGAGGGTGCCTGATCTAATTCAAGATGTGTTGATTTAATTCTAACTCTACTATGTTGATTCCCCACATGCTTTATAAAATAATAGGTGCTTTGTCTTTCAATAAGCATGAATTAAATTAAATGCTGAATCTAGCAATGTGACTGGTGTTCAGAAAAGTAATGCTTTAACTTAATCTATGAGAAACATTTTATAACCCAAAGCAGCTTCACGGTGTCATTCTTGCCTTCTGCTACATGTAGAGTATTTCAGCCAAATACTGCTTACTTTGAGAACGAACAAATCTAGGAAAATCTCCTGACAATCTTTTAAAAGATTTATTTATTTATTTTAGAGGGAGAGAGAAAGAGAGCGAGCTTGGGGAGTAGCGGCAGAGGGAGTGGGAGGGGGAGGGAGAATCTTAAGCAGGTTTGAGTGCCCTATGGGGGGCTCCATCTCATGACCCTGATATCATGACCTGAGCTGAAACCAAGAGTTGAGCTTAACAGATTGTGCCACCCAGACAACCCCTGACAACTCTCTTTTTCTTTCTTTCTGTTCTTTTTTTTAAAGATTTTATTTATTTATTTGACACACAGAGAGAGAGAGAGAGAGAGAGAGCACAAGCAGGGGGAGGGGCAGAGGGAGAGGGAGAAGCAGACTCCCCACTGAGCAGGGAGCCTGACTTGGGGCTGGATCCCAGGACCCCAGGATCAGGACCCCAGGATCATGACCCCAGCCAAATGCAGATGCTTAACTGACTGAGCCACCCAGGCAGCCCGACAATTTTTTTTTTTTTTTTTTAATGAAAGGAAATGGAATATTGGAATGGAATACTGGAATGTCCCAGAGGTCTTCAACAAGACAAGAAGATTTTGAAATATTGGTATTTCCTCCATATTGGTGGGTACACACACAGCTAATAGCATCATAACTGGATCCTGTGGGAGTTTTTGACAAGTGAAGACATTTCCTGGAGAGAAAACACAAAAGGCTTTTTTCCTATACTTTCAAAAAGAAAATCTCCCCTATGGATGCCTAAAATTCCACCTCTGTAACATTAAGTAATTATTATAAAAGTAGAATGTGCAAGTATTATAGAAAGAGCAGGTACAATTATCCTTCCTATCACCCTCTCCCATTCCCCAGGGATCACCACTATTTCTTGGGTTACCTTTCCTGTAGTTTCTATGCGAGTCCAGTGCCTGTACACAAGCATACGCATGGACACACTTAATGGACCATACTGTATACAGTTTGCTTTTATATTTATTTCTATCAGTGACAATTTTTTTTCTTTAAGATTTTTATTTACTTGAGAGACAGTGAGAGAGAGAGCGAGCGTGAGTGGGGAGGGGCAGGGAAATCTGAAAAAAACTCCGCACTGAGAGCAGAGCCCGAATTTTAGGTTTTTAGCTTTTTCAGTTACAAACAATACATACCCTTAAAGATATGTCTGTTTACTTGTGCTAATACATTTCTGTGCTTATGATATTCTGTTAAGCTTTGCCTCCCCAGTACATTCCTTTTAAACATATGTCTTCAGATTCATTCCACAAGAATTGCTGAGTACCTGCCCTATACCAGGTAGGCGCTGAGCTCAATTTCAGAGGATAATGGTGAGAATATAAAAATAAAAAGGACACTCTGTCATCATGGGGAAAACAAACAATTAATTGCAAAATAACTGGACGTGATTGTGATACTTGCTAACAAGCATAACCATCTGGTGCTGTGACAACACAGGGTATTGGAGCTGACCTCGCTGCAGAGTTGAGGGAAAACGCCTCTGTAGAACTTCTTACTGAGGTGAGACAGTGTGAGAAAGCTGGGGGGTTAGGAAAAGCTTTCCAAGAAGAGGGAACAGTTTATGCAAAGGCCCTATGGAAAGAGGAAACAGCATATCAAAGAAACATGGCTGAATAGAGGAAGCTGTTTATCCTGTGCTTGATAGAGCCGGAGGGCAGGTCAGGGCCAAACCTTGTAGGGTCTCCCAGATTTTGATCTTTATCCTAGAAGCCAAGAGAAGACTCTGGTATTTTAGGCAGGAGGGTGGTACGATTACGTTTGAATTTGGAAATGATTCTTTGGTTGTGGGGTGAAGAACAGATTGGCAAGAGGGAAATGTGGATGACGGGGAATGGACATGTGGAGAAGAGAGATGGTGGCTTGGTCCAGGGCGGTGGCAGTGGAAAGAAATGGACTGATTCCGTATGGATGAACAAGTCACGGGATGAAAGGCACAGCATAGGAAATGCAGTCAGTGATATTGTGATAGTGTCATATGGTGACCAATGGTGGCTACACTTGTGGTGAGCACAGTATAACCTACGGAGTTTGTGACATCCCTACGTTGTACACCTGAAACTAACATAACATTATGTATCAACTATACTGGAGAAAAAGAAGGAAAGAAAGAAAAAAATGGACAGATTTCATTGACAGCTTTAAAGGGTTCTTGGGGAGGAGAGAAATTTGGCTGTCCCCCCATCTCCATCCGTCCCCCCATAGAAGACACTGTTGAGGTCTGCCTGTAAGCCTTCGGCCCACCTTGGACGTCACCCACAACTTTGAGAGACAGCGTCCCTACACACTGATGGCTTCTTGCTTTGAATGCTTGTGTCTCTCCATCTGGTGGCCTTCCTTGGCAGCAGATGTGTGCTTGGTCCATGCGCACAAAGTTGGAAATGCTGCAGGAACAACCTTGAGTCAACAGCTACAGAAGTCGGTAAATACCCCAGCTGCTTCCCCTTTCCGTGGGACAATTCTAAGAAGTGTCCTATACCATCTCTCAGAGGGGACCCAACAGGATCAAACCGCAGTTGCCTAAGGAGACAACCCAGGCATGAACACATACTATGTGCCTCATTGCCTTCCCTGTCTCACTTCCCTGTTGGCTCACAGAACTTCCTGGAATCACCTCCCAAATAGACCACTAGCATGTGGTGGAACCCCAAACTAAGTCTCCTTCCTATAAGCCACCCAAAGAAGTAGACACCTAAGCAAATATAATGTTTGGTGTGCAAAGACAACTCAAACCTAGTGTTCCCTTCCCTTTCCGGTCTACACAGCATTTCTGGAGGTGCCAATGTTAGTATCTGATGATAGCTTGCATGGTAGGGGGATGGGAGGTTGAGAGAGAGAAAGAGAAAGAGAAAGAGGGAGAGAAAGAGAGAGGAACCGAAGATGATACCTAAGCTCTATTAAAACAATTTTTTTTAAGATTCTACTTATTTATTTTTTAAAATGTTTTATTTATTTATTCATGAGAGTCAGAGAGAGAGAGAGAGAGAGAGAGAGAGAGAGTGGCAGAGGGAGAGGCAGGCTTCCCGCGGAGCAGGGAGCCCGATGCGGGACTCGATCCCAGGACCCTGGGATCACGACCTGAGCCGAAGGCAGATGCTTAACCGACTGAGCCACCCAGGCGCCCCTCTACTTACTTATTTTAGATAGAGAGCAGGCAAGCTGTGGGAGCAGAGAGTGGGCAGTGGGAGAGGGACAGGAACAAGCCAGCTCCATGCTGAGCTTGGATCCTGCCGCAGGGCTTGATCCCATGACCCCGAAGTCCCGACCTGAGCTGAAATCAAGAGTTGGATACTCAACAGACTGAGCCAACCAGGTGCCCCTTATTTAAAAAAAATTTTTTTTAAACATTTTTATTTGTTTTTTAAGTAATCTCTACACCCAACACAGGGCTGGAACTCACAACCCCGAGATCAAGGGTTGCATGCTGTACCGACTGAGCCAGCCAGGTGCCCCGATGATACCCGGGCTTTAGCCTTGCAAGCGGGCAGGGTAGCGGTGCCTTCACTGAGCTGGGGATGCTGAAGAAGGGTCAGTTTAGGGTGAAGACCACAAGTGTGCTATAGTCTTTGTAGAACCTAGCACTGTGCTTCTTTTCCATCACCCAATGTTTGATGCTTGGTTAAGCTACATGTGGCCACAACTGGTTACATAATTTGTGAGGCCCAGCGTAAAATGAAAATGAGGGACCCTTGTACAAAGATGATTTAGAATTTCTTTTTTGGGGGCGCCTGGGTGGCTTAGTCGTTAAGCATCTGCCTTCGGCTCAGGTCATGATCCCAGGGTCCTGGGATCGAGCCCCGCATCGGGCTCCCTGCTCAGCGGGAACCTGCTTCTCCCTCTCCCCCTCCCCCTGCTTGTGTTCCCTCTCTCGCTGTGTCTCTCTCTGTCAAATAAATAAATAAATACAATCTTTAAAAATAAATACAAATAAATCTAAAAAAAGAAAGATTGTTTTTAAAGATTGTATTTATTTATCTGAGGGAAAGAGTGAGAGAGAGAACACAAGTGTTGGGGGGGCAGAGGGAGAAGCAGACTCCCCGCCGAGCAGGGAGCCCGATGTGGGGCTCGATCCCGGGACTCCAGGATCGTGACCTGAGCCGAAGGCAGACCGACTAAGCCACCCAGGCGCCCCAAAATGACTAAGAATTTCAAGGTGGCAGAACATTAAGCCAAGCACCCTTCTGAGCTCCAGAGTCCTGTGCAAACGCAGAGGCCCTGCACCTGTGAAGCCAGCCCCGCCGCTCTGGCTCTTGGAAGACAATAAGGAAGAGAATAAAGTCTGGTTCTCATAGAGCTCGTAAACCGTGGGCGTCAGGGGGATGGAGAGATAGTTATAAAGATTATCCTTGTCTTTAAGAGATAGAGGCTAAATCTTTGCTGATGAAATGATATAATATCTGGGTTTTGCTCTAAAATAACCCTGAGAGAAAGGGGAAGTGGGTGGAGGGTGTATCTGAAACACCATTGTCGTGAGTTAATCATTGTTGAAGCTAATGATGGGTACATGAAGATTCACTATAATAGTCTTTTTTTAAAAAATGAATATTTATTTATTTTTAAAGATTTTATTTATTTATTTGACAGAGAGATACACAGCGAGAGAGGGAACACAAGCAGGGGGAGTGGGAGAGGGAGAAGCAGGCTTCCCGCGGAGCAGGGAGCCCGATGCGGGGCTCGATCCCAGGACCCTGGGATCATGACCTGAGCCGAAGGCAGACGCTTAACGACTGAGCCACCCAGGCGCCCCTCAGTATAATATTCTTCATATTTTGTATGTGTTTGGTATTTTCTATAATTCAAAAAAATTTTTTTAATTATTTTTTTTGATGTAGTGTTCCATGATTCATTGTTTGTGCATAACACCCAGTGCTCCATTCAATACGTGCCCTCTTTAATACCCAACACCAGGCTAACCCATCCGTCCACCCCCTCCCCTCCAGAACCCTCAGTTTATTTCTCAGAGTCCACAGTCTCTCATGGTTCATGTCCCCCTCCGATTTACCCCCTTCATTTTTCCCTTCCTACTATCTTCTTCTTCTTCTTCTTCTTTTTAACATATAATGTATTATTTGTTTCAGAGGTACAGGTCTGTGATTCATCAGTCTTACACAATTCACAGCGCTCACCATAGCACAGACCCTCCCCAATGTCCATCACCCAGCCACCCCCTCCCTCCCACCCCCCACCACTCCATCAACCCTCAGTTTGTTTCCTGAGATTAAGAATTCCTCATATCAGTGAGATCATATGATACATGTCTTTCTCTGATTGACTTATTTTGCTTAGCATAATACCCTCTAGTTCCATCCACATCGTTGCAAATGGCAAGATTTCGGGTTTTTTGACGGCTGCATAATATTCCATTGTATATAGATACCACATCTTTTTTACCATTCATCTGTTGATTGACATCTTGGCTCTTTCCATAGTTCGGCTATTGTGGACATTGCTGCTATAAACATTGGGGTGCATGTACCCCTTCGGATCACTACATTTGTATCTTTGGGATAAATACCCAGTAGTGCAATTGCTGGGTCATAGGGTAGCTGTATTTTCAATTTTTTGAGGATCCTCCATATTGTTTTCCAGAGTGGCTGCACCAGCTTGCATTCCCACCAACAGTGTAGGAGGGTTCCCCTTTCTCCGCATCCTCGCCAACATCTGTCGTTTCCTGACTTGTTAATTTTAGCCATTCTGACTGGTGTGAGGTGGTATCTCACTGAGGTTTTGATTTGGATTTCCCTGATGCTGAGCGATGTGGAGCACTTTTTCTTGTGTCTGTTGGCCATTTGGATGTCTTCTTTGGAAAAATGTCTGTTCATGTTTTCTGCCCGTGTCTTGATTGGATTATTTGTTCTTTGGGTAAGTTCTTTATAGATTTTGGGTACTATCCCTTTATCTGATATGTCATTTGCAAATATCTTCTCCCATTCTGTTGGTTGTCTTTTGGTTTTGTGGACTGTTTCCTTTGCTGTGCGAAAGGATTTTATCTTGATGAAGTCCCAATAGTTCATTTTTGCCCTTGCTTCCCTTGCCTTTGGTGACGTTTCTAGGAAGAAGTTGCTGTGGCTGAGGTCGAAGAGGTTGCTGCCTGTGTTCTCCTCTAGGATTTTGATGGACTCCTATCTCACATTTAGGTCTTTCATCCATTTTGAGTCTATTTTTGTGTGTGGTGTAAGGAAATGGTCCAGTTTCATTCTTCTGCATGTGGCTGTCCAATTTTCCCAAGACCATTTGTTGAAGAGACTGTCTTTTTTCCAGTGGACATTCTTTCCTGCTTTAGTTGACCATAGAGTTGAGGGTCCATTTCTGGGCTCTCTTTTCTGTTCCATTGATCTATGTGTCTGTTTTTGTGCCAGTACCATACTGTCTTGATGATTACAGCTTTGTAAGAGAGCTTGAAGTCCAGAATTGGTGATGCCACCAGCTTTTCTTTTCTTTTTCAACATTCCTCTGGCTAGTTGGGGTCTTTTTTGGTTCCATACAAATTTTAGGATTATTTGTTCCATTTCTTTGAAAAAAGTTGATGGTATTTTGATTAAAAAATTTTTGAAGGAGAAGTAGTAACAGTATCATATGGAAAATGTTTGGGTCTTCCGTGTTTAGACTCTTCGTTTACTGTGGTGAGTGTGGCCGGAATGCAGAGACTCTTTGAGGAAGCAGGTGGGCGGGGAGTGAGCCTGAAGGAAGATTGTGCTGTTGTCTGATCGGTACCTCATTTGGGGGGGGATCTTTTCTCCCTTGCTCCATGTGGTTCTAATAGGGACCGCATGTCCAAGTGCCTGGCCTTCCTGGCCTGCCTGGCTCTCACCAAGAAGTGCTAAGGGGAAAGAGCCCCACTTGGGGGTGGCGGCCGTCGGGGAGGGGCAGTGGTTAGCCAGGAAATGGGAGACCCGGAGCTCTAGTGCCCAAGGCTGAGGCCTCTGCTTCTCCAAACACGTAGACATTCAGCTCTGAACGAGTTTATGCTAATAGCCCAAAACACCCTCATTTAAGCGCTCAGAACAAGGGTCCTCAAAACTGAAGAAATTGGAGTCCAGCCCACTGGCTTCATTAGCACACTATTTCAGCGCAGAGTTAATATCCTTGTGTCATGTATTGTCCCTGAACTCCTTTCTCTCTGTATGCCTTGTTGGCAGGGAGTGCTGCTGGGGATGTCTGGGCCCTGTGGAGCCAGCCAACACGCCGGGAAGGGCTCTTTCCCACCCTGGGCAGGAGAGAAGAGTGCCCCGGAGGAGACAAAGCCAGCCCCTGAGCACTGTGCCAGCCCTAGAGACTGCCCAGGAAACAAGCTCTTGGAGACTGTTAACTCCCTCGGGGCCACTCCAGCGACAGGGAGCTGTGCCTTAAATGCCAGCTTGCTGCCAAATCTGGGGGTCCTCCGAAGAGGGTGAGTCCTACGGAAGTCACGTTAACTCTCCAGCATCGAAGTCCCTGAGAGGAGACAGATGTAAACATCCTACACTCTGGAAGACACGGTCGTCTTCCGGATGACATAGAGTGTCAGATCGGGCATGGGCTGTGGAGTCCCAAGATCCAGACTGTTTCTTCCTTCATCTGTGAAATGTGCTGGATAATATCTGTCTCACCGATTGTCCTGAGCATCAACTGCAATTGTGTATCTGAAAATACTTTGTGAAAAGCAGTAAGTTACTTGCGATTGGTCTCCCCCTTCAAGAAACGGAGGCCAGCTGGAGGGCAAGGTCTTGGTCTCATTCTATTTTTTTTTTTATCATGGTAAAAACACATACCATAAAACTGACCACCTTAGTGTACATCATTTTAGTGTACAGTGCAGTGGTGTTAAGTGTGTTCATATTGTTGTGAAACAGATCTCCAGAACTTTTTTAGCTTGCAAAACCGAAACCCGGTATCTATTAAATAACAATTCCCCTTTCATTGTTTTCCCAGCCCATGGCAACCATCATCCACCATTCATAGAGAATTTGACTACTCTAGATAATCTCATGCAAGTGGAATCATACAGTATTTTCATTCAATTTTAAAGAACCAGTGCTCAGGGGCGCCCAGGTGGCTCAGTCGTTAAGCGTCTGCCTTCGGCTCAGGTCATGATCCCAGGGTCCTGGAATTGAGCCCCTTATCGGACTCCCTGCTCAGCGGGGAGGCTGCTTCTCCCTCTCCCACTCCCCCTGCTTGTGTTCCCTCTCTCGCTGTGTCTCTCTCTGTCAAATAAATAAATAAAATCTTTTAAAAAAATTAAGAACCAGTGTTCAGCAGAGCATCTGGCCCCTTAAAAGACCCTCACTAAATCTCCACTGGAAGGAATGAATGGTGGTGACCATCCTGTCTACCCCCAAGGTGTTCAGACTTCTCACCTTCATGAGGGTGAGCATGCCACCTTGGGTTGCCTGGGACTTGCTGTGTAGCACTGAAAATTCTGCATCCTGGCCAACCCCTCAGACCCAAGCTGACTGGGACAACTGGTCACCCCACCTTAGCTGGCTGGCTATGCCAAAGAACATAGCTTGATCCAAATATCCAGGGGGGAGCTGGAATTAGGAGGCTTCCTGCTGAGCCAAGTTGATGCTTCCCAAAGAAAAATGTTTCTGCAGGACTTGGGATTACTTTCAGAGCCTTTGGCCACAAGTGTCAGTCTTTTTGCTCAGAATTGGTCTCCCTCTCCCACTCCCCCTGCTTGTGTTCCCTCTCTCACTGTGTCTCTCTGTGAAATAAATAAATAAAATCTTAAAAAAAAAAAAAAAAGAATTGGTCTCCCCTCCTCCTTGAGCCCTCTGAAGAGATCTGAGTGGACAGCAGGTGACACTGACTTATTTCCCTCAGCCATTTATAGGGCTCAGATCCTTCTCTGGGGCAGAGCCAGGTTCTGTGGGGTCTGGAACTTAAACAATTTGGGGGTGTTCTTTAAGATAATCGGATATAGATAGCCATGGCAACACATTACTAGGGTCCCTCTCAAGGCCCCAGCAGGGTTCCGGCAATCAAGGGCCCTGAAGCTTAAGGCTTCTTAGCTTCACAGTAAATCTCTCTTCTTCCTTGTGCTTTTTTTTTTATTTTAGAAACTGAGGTAAAATATACATAAAATAAAATGAACCATTTTAAAGTGTACAATTCAGTGGCATTTGGGACATTTACAATGTTGTGCGACCACAGCATTTATCAAGTTCCTAAACATGTAATTTATTTATTTATTTATTTATTTATTTATTTATTTATTTATTTGTCAGAGAGAAAGGGAGGGAGAGAGAGCACGAACAGGGGGAGCGGCAGGCAGAGGGAGCAGCACACTCCCTGCTAAGCAGGGAGCCCGATGCGGGACTCGATCCCAGGACCCTGGGATCACGACCAGAGCCGAAGGCGGATGCTTAACTGACTGAGCCACCCAGGCGCCCCTCAAGTTCCTAAACATTTTTATCATGCCGAAAGATAACCTGGTACCCAGTGAGCAGTTTACCCCCATTTCCCACTCCCGCTAGCCATTCCTCCCCTTACAACCATCAATCTGCTGACTGTCTCCGTGGATTAACTTATTCTGTACGTCACATATACATGGAATCATACAGTATGTGGCTTTTTGTGTCTGACTTCTTTCACTTGGTGCATGTTTTCAAGTATCATCTGCACTGCAACATGCATCTGGACTTCATTCCCTTTTAGGAGTAAATCATATTGCATTGTATATCTAGAACACACTTCAAATTCTGGTTTCTCCATATTTTCTCCAATACTTATTATGTTTCATTTTTTTAAATTTCTTTTTTTTTAATTTTATTTATTTGAGAGAGAGAGAATGAGAGACAGAGAGCATGAGAGGGAAGAGGGTCAGAGGGAGAAGCAGACCCCCCACCGAGCAGGGAGCCCGATGCGGGACTCGATCCCGGGACTCCAGGATCACGACCTGAGCCGAAGGCAGTCGCTTAACCGACTGAGCCACCCAGGCGCCCCTATTATGTTCCATTTTTTAAAAATTGTAGCCATCCCAGTGATATCTCGTGGTTGTTTCCCTCATGCACTTTTTGTTTTCCATTCAATTTGACATTTTCTCTGACTTTTAAAAATATCTTGAAAACAACCATTTTTGTAGAAATTTTTTTTCTGATAAATAATAGTCAACAATAAGGCATTTACTCTGTGTACTCACAGTGGGGCTGCCAGCCCCCAAACATCTAAATGATAGGACATGGATATGGGCTGGGCAGGTCTGTAATTCTGGGGATAAGCTAGGACCTGGGAGCCACAGATACTCTCCAATCCTGGATTTGAAGTTGACACACTTGGACCTCCAACTTCTCTCAGACATTAGAAGAATTATGTGGTCCTTGTATTAGTTTCCTAAGGTTGCCCAAATACCACAGACTGGGTGGCTTAAGCAACAGACATTTATTTTTTCACAGTTCCAAGACCAAGGTGTTGACAGGTGTGGTTTCTGCTGAGGCCACTCTCCTTAGTTTGTAGATGGTCATCTTCACATGGCCTTTCCTCTGTATGCATGCATCCCTGGGGGCTCTTCCTCTTCTTATGAGGACACCGGCCATATTAGATTAGGACCCTGCCCCCGTGAGACCTCATTTAACTTTACCTCTTCAAAGGTTCTCTCTCCAAATACAGCCACAATGAGCATTAGGGCTTCCACATATGAATTTGTGGGGGATGCAGTTCAGACCTTCAAAGCATGGGCTTTATCATTGTAAAGATAATTGAAATCCATTTGCGAAGTTTTAAAAAACTGGAAAGTAAAATCTCAGCCCTCTACGTGCCCTTCATTGTATTGTTGAGTCAGACCAGATGGTGAGACAGGGCAGAAAGAGCTGTGCCCTCAGGGCCAGGAGAGGATGACTTTCAGCTTAGAAGCTACCCCCAAAGTCCTTTTATTTCTCTGGCCCAGGAGTTTATGATGAGGACCAAAAGAGAAAATACATTTGCAATGATAAAGCCCTATAAAAAGCAAGCTGTCATTATTACTGCTTTTCTTGTCTATAGGATGCAATCTCAGCTAAGCTATGTAGTTACCAATTTTGTCACTAAATGCCACCTCCTCGAGTGCTTGACTTATAACATTTGCCACTGAATTAGTAATGAATCAGCTTGTCTGTGAGTGACAGAAAACCCCAAATAACAGTTGCTTAACAAGACAGACAAATTGAAGACGTAAGCAATCTGCTTCAAGAAGTCTTCGGGGACCAATCCTTATGGTCCAACATGGCGGCATCAGCGTTCCCAACATCAGGATGCAAAAGGAATGATGAAGAAGAGAGAAGAGAAGGGTGGTGAGCCACATGAGCTTCACAGCCATCCATCCCATTGGCCAGAACTTAGTCACCTCGCCACACCTGACTGCTAGGGAGGTCAGCAAATGTAATCATTACGGGTGGCCTTGTCCTCCAATAAAATGTTTATCACTAGGAAAGATGAGAAAAACACATATTACAGGAAACTAGGAGTCTCTGCCTTATAAGGTGCTCCTCAGATCCTCTGGACTTGGGCAGTTACACAAACCAATCAACAAGAAGTTGCTGAATAAGCCAAGAAACACACAGTAGTCCCCCCCCCGTTACCTAAGACCCCCAGTGGATTTCTGAAACTGCAGATAGTACCCAACCCTATGTATACTAAGGTTTTTTTTCTTGTACATACACACCTATGACAAAGTTTAATGTATAAATTAGGCACAATAAGAGATTAACAACAAAAAAATTGATAAAAAATTATTGATTGGCTATAGCTTAAAGCCTAGTTGGCTGTTTGTGATTGCCTGTCCTTAGGTTTCGATTTTGTAAGCTTGAGGCACTTACAGGCTTAGATTTTGGTTTGCTTACATGAGCCGCCATGACATGAGAGCCGGGGCAGTCTAATGGCCTCCTTGTTTAATTAATTTAACAGTTATCATTTTTCATATTATTATTAGCAACAGTTTGTTTATACAGTGATATAGAAGTCAAAAAAATGAGTCATTTATTTATTCACCACCTACTCTGTGGGAACCACTGGTTTGGGCCCCAGAAATATGAAATAGCCCAGAAACCACACGGGTTCCTGCTGGTCTGGAATTCACATTCTGGCGGGGAAACAGGTGAGAAACAAATGGATGAAGGAAATGCGAGGAGGATACAGGAAAATGGTCATGAAAACAGTTCTTATTATTTCACTGTGTGACAGGCACTGTGCTAGGGGTTTTCCATACATTTTCCTAGTTAATCCTCAGAACAATCCTAGAGGCAAATTATCATTATCCCCATTTTACAGACGAGGAAGACAGAGGCTCAGGGAAAGAACGGTGCTAGTGAATGGCAGAAACAAGACTCCGACGTCTTAGTGGCCACGTTTTGCTGCCTGCCTTCTTTGTGGTGGTTGTTTCGCTATCATTTTAAAATATGGCCTCCAGTGGATGGGAGTAAAATTGTGTAAATCAAGGAATCTTTAAAATACATTCTTTGTAGTAATTTATCGTGCTCATGCTCTTAAAGAACATTCCTGGAAGTGTGCTTTATCTAAATGAAGCCTCTTCCTGGGAAAACTACTTAATCAGCTTCCGCGTCCCTGAGGTCAAATGCTCTGAGTCAGCCTGCACTAATGCTTTAATCGGAGGTCTGTTTAATTTATTTTCCTCCTGAACTGCGGTTCTTTGGCAGAGAACTTGAGAAGTCTCATACCTCACAACTTGGGAACTTCTATGCTAGGAACTGGAAAATACAAAGAAGCACAACTGACCACTGAGATTTTTAGGAGGATACATCCAGAGACCTTCAGAAGGCTACAAATGTGCACACCTTCACTCCAGCAAAACATTCCCCACTAAATGTACTTATGCATTGGATGCATAAATACCATCTTATTTATTTATTTATTTATGTATTTATGTATTTAAGTAATCTCTACACCTAACATGGGGCTCAAACTTATGATCCCGAGATCAAGAGTCACATTCTCTTCTGACTGAGCCAGCCAGGTACCCCTGAAATATCATCATTTAAACATTATGGTGGACAAGGCCATGTCGCATCTAATCTGACCTCCAGTGAATTTTACTCTACAGCTTAGCCCAAACTTTCTGTTTCTTTTTCCCCACTAAGAATCATTACTTCCTTAAACATGCCCAATTTCTCTCCGCCTCCAGGACAAGCACTGGCTTTTTTCTTTTTCAGGGGTCTCAGTATTTATCTCTTTACATGGGCAGTGGCATACCCAATTACAAGTAGGAACAAACGGGGTGCCTGGGTGGCTCAGTCAGTTAAGCATCCGACACTTGATCTCAGCTCAGGTCTTGCTCTCAGGGTCCTGAGTTCAAGCCCCATGTTGGGCTCCATGCCCAGGGTGGAGCCTAGTTAAAACAAAAACAAACAAACAAACAAACAAACCCAAGTAGGAAGCACCAAGATGGACAGAGACATAGATGCTAGGAGGCTTCCTCACGAGCCATGGAACACGGCACACCTGCTCTCAGTGCACAAGGTGCAAATTCATGGCTCAGCGAAGTTACGAAGAACTCCACGACATTCACATCGGATCCACTGATGAAAAGATGAAGCCATGAATGCTACAGTGCCAAGAACACAACATATTAATTACCTATTGCTGGATAAGAAATGACTCCAAAATATAGTAGCTTAGAACAAAACAGAAGTTATTTACTATTGCTCTTGGTTTCTGTGGGTTAGGAATTCAGACAGGACACAGCAGGGATCGTTGGTCTCTGCTCCACAGTGTCTGGGCCTCAGCTGGAAGACTGGAAAGCCTGTGGGCTGAAATCATCTGACGGTGTGTTCATTCTCATGTCTGGAGGTTCACGCCCAGGAGGCTGGCTGTTGGCAGGTGGCAGGAGTGGGGGGCAAGGGATGTTGGTCAGAACATCCACACTTGGTCTCTGAATGTAGCTTGGGCTTCCTTACAAAATGGTGCTTAGGTTCAAAGGACAAGCATCTTGAGGGGGAGAGGGACAGAGAGAGACAGAGAAAGAGCCAGGTGGACACTGTAACTTTCTACAACCTAGTCTCAAAAAAGTCCCATGGTATCACTTCTGCTGTGCGTCATCGGTCAGGGTGGCCACCACCACCACCCAGATACAAGGTGTCAGGGGAAACTTTGCTTCCTCCGGTGAAAGGAGAGACAGTCCCATTGTAGGAAGAGCATATGAGACAGGATAAATATGGAGGTGTGGCTCTCTTTGGAAAATATAATCTGCCACAGATGTAGGTGGAACTCAACAGATATTTATTGAGTAATCTATGAGTGCTGAACATCTGCTCTCAAAGAAGTTACAATCCAACTGATGAAATCAAGCACAGCATCATAGAACTCTTTTGCCTAATGGCACCTAAGATCAACTAGCTGCATGCTTCTTAGCTGTCTGTGTATCACCAATGGTCTGCTTTGGGAGTACTATGCTATGTCCAAGATCTTGGACAAGCTGGCTAATCTCTCCCAACTTCTGTTTCCTCTTATAAAATGGAGTGATTGACCTGGCCAGGAAAATGTATTCAACATCTTTGATATAAGGTAAAAGAATGGCTTCGTGTCTTTTCGATATCATATGGAAGCATTGTCCAGCCCGAGGCTCTCCCAAATTTTATTTAATTCTTTCGGAGATGTATTTTTGTTTGTCTTGCCATTTACTAATGACTAATGGCCACATTCTCTGAAGTTCCATGTTAACTTGTAGATTTCCAAGACTAGGGAAGGTAACTCCAGAGGTTATAGTTTTCTTGCCCCACAGATAATAACCAGTTTTGTCTGTAGCTTAGAAAAGTTATTTTATCTTTCCTGACTGACTGCAGAGACATCTGTTCATCGAATTCTCCTTTGAACCAGCTTTACCATCCTCCAAGCACCGTCGTGAATTAGCTACGTAAATAATTGACATGTGTTCATTCTATATTTGTCTGAGAGTCGGGTTTTTACCTTTTTGAAAATTATACTTTGATAACCCAAAGTCCTATGCACCATGGGAAAAAAAAAAGTAATTAGTGTCCTCGCTATTCACTGGAGGACGTGATCTGAAGAGGGCCAGGGCGACTTTATAGGAAAGACTTTTTATAGAAAGACTTTCGAGAAGATCTTGATACGTGTGAATACTTTCAGAATGGGGAGGGCATTTGAGGGCTGGGGGGATCCTCTGTGCAGAAGGGCCAATAAGTGGGGAAGTTGATGAACAAACCAGAAAGCCACGGTCTGGAGAGGGTAATAAATAACATTTTGAAACTAACCACATGAAAGGCTATTGATAACCTCACCATTTCACCAACTGTGAATTATTAAGACAAAAACCAGCAGTCGTTATGTATTTAAATTGTATTTGGTTTTCTTTTGCGCCTTTGTTCTTTTGCTTTTTTCCACACAGAGGAAGTAACAGTATGGTTGCTTCAGCTTATAGTGAAGTCTTGCTCTCTCGGCACAAGCCTGCATGGGTGGCCTTTCCTGATCTTAGTTTAGGAAAGAAATGAAATAGTACTCTTGGTCATAAACTTTTAATTTTTTCTCCTGGGCTCCGCAGGGCCATCCAGTGAGAAAAGCCTGTGTCGATGCAGGGCGTTTGGAATACCAGCTAGACTGGTAACAGAGAAAAAAAGAAGTCCTTTTCTGCCCTTGAAATCTTTCTTTAAAATTCAGGAATTTTTTATTCTGTAAATGACAGAATGATCAAGGACAACACTTGGAAGCAGCCCAGGTAACCCCTTGCAGAGAGCCACGGGAAAGGGAACCCTGTTTCGAAATTCGGACTTTAAATCACCCCCTTTCTACAGGGCTTACTTGTGCGGCTGGATCTCGGCTTTCCAACACTGCTTCTTTCTTTCTTCAAATTGTAGTGAGCTCTGTATAACACAAAATGTACTATTTTAACCCTTCTTAAGTGCACGGAGAGCGGCAGGAAGCACACAGGTGACATTTGTGTTGATTCACAACGGGCACCCCTGTCCACCTCCCGAGCTCCTTTTATGTCGCAAACCTGAAACTCTGGACCTGTTAACCAACACCTCCCCACCCCCGGCAACCACCATCCCACTTGCCGTCTCTATAAATCTGACCACTCTAGGTACTTCGTGTAAGTGGAATCATACCATGTTTGTCCTTTTGTGAGTGGCTTATTTCACTGAGCATAATGCCCTCAAGGTTCATCCATGTTGTAGCACCCGTCGGAATTTGCTTCCTGTTTAAGGCTGAATACTAGTTCATCCTGTGTGGACGCCACATTTTGTTTATCCATTCATCCTTCCATGGGCACCTGAGTTGTTTCTACCTTGAGGCTGTTGTGAATAATGCTGCTTTGAACATGGCTGTACAGATATCAGCACATTGCTTTTTACCCACCCACTTTTTATTTAATTTTTTTCAAGTAGGCGCCATGCCCAGCGTGGAGCCCAATGTGGAGCTTGAACTCATGACCTTAAAATCAAGACTCAAGCTGAGATCAAGAGTTGGACGCTTAACCGACTGGGCCACCCAGGCGCCCCTAAGTGCCGTCTTTTCAAAAAATGATTGGCGTTGGGGCGCCTGGGTGGCTCGGTCGTTAAGTGTCTGCCTTCGGCTCAGGTCATGATCCCAGGATCCTGGGATCGAGCCCTACATCAGGCTCCATGCTCAGCGGGAAGCCTGCTTCTCCCTCTGCCCCTCCCCCTGCTTGTGTTCCCTCTCTCGCTGTGTCTCTATCAGATAAATAAATAAAATCTTAAAAAAAAAAGATCGGCGTGTTCCAGGAGACTGAGCCATGCTCAGTACGCCCTCAGCCTCACAAGGGACTCTTGGAAACTGTTTTGTCCAGTCCTAATCCTAAGCAGACTTCTACACATTTTCAGGAAGAACAAAGTTGTAAGTCGTGATGGCATTTCAATGTTGAGTCGCTATTGCCGCCAGATCAAATATTCATGGGGATAAGAGTCTGGGTGTTTGGGGGGTGGCTATTACAGCCTTCCTGAAATATTCCCCCAACTTCTACCTCCTCCCTGGTACGAGACCCAGCAGCCCCTGACTGCAGGAGGTGGGCAGGTGATGAAGCCAAGACAACCAGATTATGTTTCTAGGAATCTGCAAAAGTCATCTCATGGCAAGATCTCCAACAGAAGCTCGTTAGGAGCCTCTGCCACCATGGTCCCCAGATCTGTCCTGGTTCCTGCTTTCAACTCTGTGAGCAGCTCAGCATCATTCAAATAACCTCTACCTTTTAGCCTTCAGTTCATGAGTCAATTTCTAGTGCTTTCTAGCAAAGAACTCCGACTGATAGACTGTTCAAAGACTAATGATGCTTGAATTTCTTCAGGAAATATAGGAATGCCATAAAACTCAATTTGATATGAACAGGACCTATTTTATCACGGTCCATTTCTTTCAGCACTGTCCTGATAGCTATTTTAAAAACATGTCCTAACCGAGGCAAAATCTTTCTCTGTTTCCCTCTGTCTCTTCATGTCTTTTTCTTTGTGTTTATCTCTGGCTCTCTCTCTGTCTCTCAGAAGAGGAGGAGAAGGGAGGACTAAGGAGGGAAGCAGGGGAGAGTAGTGTTACAGGCAGACTCTTCAACTGCATAAAACCGTGGAAACTTCCAGAAGGGTGCTTGTTCTTTGCTCCTAGGAACACATGCCTTTGCACAAGAGAGTGTTTCTGCTTCAGGGTTTCATGTATTGTCTTCAGCTTCTGGCATCTCCTCAAAGTAAAGATCCATGGGGGCTGGGAAGTTACTCCCATCAGAGGGAGAATAACTGTGCCTGCGTTTTCCATTATTTGCTTTTGTGTTTTGTTTTGTTTTTTTAAATGAGAGAATTCCTCTAGAGCCAGAACATCTTCAAATGCTCTAAAAACTTCTCTTGTTTGAGCCATAGCTCTGTGAGCTCTTTCTTCTAAAAAGCCGCTTCTGGATGCTCTTCCACAAAGCATTTTAAAACGTGGTGTTGGCCTCTTTTTTCTGAGCCACATCAAAGAGCACATATTGTTTCCTTTCTGAGAACAAAACTCTTTAATGGCAAAAAAGAACAAGAAACTGAGCAGCCAACCATCCCTATCAGGAAAGACTCTGGTAACCCTAACTACGAAAACGATCTGCTTCCCCAATCTCTACTCACTTTTTGAAATTTAAGCCCAAGTACAGTAGTCATGCCCTCGTGTACACAGCTCTAAAATGCAATCACGCTTTTCCACTTTAAAAACTCTTTATGAGCCTGGTTTAATAATTAATCCTCACAAGGCAGTTAGTAACACCTATCAAATATCTAGGATGAAATGTTCAGTAAAATCGCGGGTAGCAAAATCACAACTATTTCACAAAGCTGCAAATGTCCTTGTTTTCCGACTCAGCGATGTCACTTGTAGAACCTTATCCTACACATATAAGGAATATATCATCGGCCATATATATGATATATATGTAGATGTAAGATGTTATTTGTTGCAGCGCTGTTTTTAAGAGCAAAATACTGGAAACAACCTGATACTCATAAATGCCCTTGTATTCCATCTATCCAATGGAATGCTTTGTAGTTGTTAAAAAAGGGGGGGCATTCTTACATATTGGTATGAAAAGATCTTGAAGACATATTGCTAGGAAAAAAAAATTAGTCCGTCGAACAATGTGTATGCATCCGACTCAGGATGTACATTAGAATCGCCTGGAGAATTTTTAAAACTACCCTCCCCTAGAGATTCTGATTTAAGCTTTTTGAACAGCTTCCCCAAATGATTTTAATGTACAGCCAAGGTTGAGAAAAGCTGGTATATGGTGTGTTTCCATTTGCTTAGAGAAGAAAAAAAATATGGGTTTCCTTTTATAAGCTAAGATGATCTCTAGAAGGATACCCAAGAGAGTAGTCAGTGTTTACATTGAGGATGGGAACCAGATATAACTTTTCAGTTGTATACTTTTCAACCATTTGAATTTTGTATCTTGTGAGCATATTATCTATTTAAAAATATAAAATATAAAAATATATAAAAATATAAAAATGAGGGGCGTCTGGGTGGCTCAGTCAGTTGGGCGTCTGCCTTCTGTTCAGGTCATGATCTCAGGGTCCTGGGATCGAGCCCCGCATCGGGCTCCCTGCTCAGCGGGGAGCCTGCTTCTCCCTCTCTCTCTGCCGCTCCCCCTGCCTGTGCTCTCCAGCTCTCTCACTGTCAAATAAATACAATCTTTAAAAAAATATTAAAAATATATAAATGAAATTTCAGTTTAGAAATACTCTTCATAAATACTACTTTGGAAAGAACAGGTGGAAACATTGGGCAAAATGATCAGCTTCCTCTCCTATTTCTTACCTCCAAAGGCTAATGTCATTTAAGGGGTAGATGTACCAAGGAGGCAATTATGAAAAGGATCAAAACATTAAGTTTTCAGGCGGGCCCATCCTTTCTGCTTAGCTCAGAAATGGAGCTGTCATTTTGCCGGGGGAGGGGGATGGGGGTAAGAGAGGCAGTAAGTAGTTCATATCAATTGTTGGAAGTCCAATACTTGTCCATCCACGCATCCACGCGTCCATTTGTCCATGCAATTCTTCAATAATACGTTGAGCACTTATGTTAGTTAGGCTGGGGAGAAAGAAATTTTAACCAAGAATAATTACAATAAAAATCCAAAGTGATGAGGACTACATTAGAGATGCGTGCAGAATATTTGGCTTTTGAAATACTTGGGATCCCCTACACCTGATGAAGGCGGAAGAGTGGAAAAACTCATGGAGAGGGAGTTTCAAGTTTATGGACACCATGTGTCTTCTTCCTACTTGGGACAGGTGCAGAGGGGCTTGGCATGTGTGGGAGGGGACATGCTGACAATAGGCAAGGGGCATTGGTGTTACTTCTGCCTCAAAATATCTTTCCAGCTCATCAATTAGACTTTCACACGCTGACGGGATCTCTAGGTTCTTAAGTTTATCATTGGTTCCAGTACAATCTCCTCTTGTCTATCTCTTTTTCTCTGGTCATCTAAACTTAGGGACTTAATCCATAATGTAGTCTCAATAAATCATTTCAATTTAGCAAACATTCAAGGCACTGGGATACAAAACTAAGACACTGTTTTATAACAGGAGGGTCAGGCAGTTATTCAGTGCTCTGAATATGACCCTCTGCATGCCTGTTCTGCCCACAGCCTCCTGAGCAAGCAGCCAGTTCTTAATGTAAAGATTGCCCGAGATATGACTACATTGGGTGTCCTGAGGAGGGAGTGATTAATTTAAGGTTGGGGGAGAGTTTGGGGGAGAGGTTAGGGTGCGGCCAACCACGGTGATATTTGAATTTGGACTTGAGGAGTGCACCACTTCATGAAGTCATACTACAAAGAATGAGAAACCTTTGTGAGAATTTGGAGATATGGCCAGTACCTGGATCTGCCAGGACCTGGAGAATGGGAGCCATGAAAGTGACCATGAACATCACGTAAGGGTTTGGGGGGCAAGCGGATGGCCATGCAGTGAGCCGGCCCAATAGGCAGGGGTCAGACTGTGAGGTGAATGTGGACCTACTCCACGGCAGTGAGGAGTCATCCATGCTTTGCTGACATGGGGCTCGGGTTTGCTGCCATCGGACTTGCACCGCAAGAAGGTTGGTCCGGCGCCTGCGCGGGGACCCCCACCCGCTTGGGGAGGAGCCTATTTATGCTTATAACGCACCTCGTTTGAACTCACTGGCCTTTCTGCTTTCTCAGCTCACCATAGATCTAAAACACAAAACAGCAAGTTTGAAAGGAAGTGCTGACCTGCTAGATGCAGGCCAACCAGGAAGGAGACAGAGGAAAACAGAGAACGCAGTAGACAGCCAAGCAGTGCCAGGGTGTTGGGTAGCTCGTCCAACCGACTCGTGGCCGTAACCTTGGAGATCGGCTGATGTCGCCTGGCCCACGCTCTGGACCCTCAGGAGACGCTGAGGTCACGATTGCTATGCTCTGTTTAAGAGAGCAGGGGCATGCGTCGTGTGTCTGCGAACATTTCCATTAAAAAAAAAAAATATTTTCAAGGTTTGATACTTGAAGGGATAGAGCAAGAAATTTTTTAAAATTAATTTTTGGGAGCACCTGCGCGGCTCAGTTGGTGGAGTGTGGACACTTGATTTCAGCTCAGGTCATGATCTCAGGGTCGTGCGTTTCAGCCCTGCATAGGGCTCCTGGCTGGGCGTGGAGCCTGCTTGAGATTCTTCCTCTCCCTCTTTGCTCCCCCACCCCCTTGATTGCGTGCTGTCTCTTTCTCTCTGGAAAGAAAAAAATTAATTAAATTTTTTATTGTGGTAAGATATTCATGACATAAAATTTACTATTTTCACCATTTTAAGTGTACAGTTCAGTGGTAGTAGGTACATTTGCAATGTTGTGAAACCATCAGCAGGATCTATTCCAGAATGTTTTTGTCATCCCCAGCAAAAACTCTGCACCTATTAAACAGTAAATTTCCATTTTCTTCTCTCCTCCACCCCTGGCAACCAGCACTCCACTTCCAGTCTCTGTGAATTTGACTATTTCATAGAAATGGAATCACACAGTATTTGTCCTTTTGTGACCGGCTTATTTCACAGGGCATCGTGTCTTCAAGGTTCATGCCTGTGTCAGACGTCCCTTCCTTTTGGAGGCTGAGTAATAATATGTACCACACTTATCCATTCATCCATCCATGGATACTTGAGTTGCTTTCACCTCTTGGCTACTGTGAATGATGCTGCTGTGGACAAATATCTCTTTGTGTCTCTACTTTCAATTCTTGTGGGCACATACCCAGAAGCGGGATATGTGGCTAGGTGATAATGCTATTTTTAATTTTTTAGGAACCACCATACTGTCTAAAAAGGATCCTTTTATCTTTTCCTTCACTTACCTGCCCCCCATCCTTCAAGGTCCTAATCAAGTTTCACCTATTCCAGGAAGCCTTCAGTTTCTCCCGCACTTTCTTCTTGTAAACTGTGTGCCACACAGTTTGGCAGCTGACCAACTACTCCCCTGTGTTGTCTGGTCTTGCTCTCCTTGGTTGGTTGTACATCCCAGATTCGATTGCAGATTCCCCAGGTGCAGATCATGTCATGCTCAGGATTGTCTGCCTCCTTATTGCATCCAGCTCAGACAAGAGGACAATGGCAGGCACTCAGGAGTATCACGGACTGATTGTTTGAAGGAGCTTTAGGAGGAAGCACAGGGCCATAAATCCTCATCCTCATGTTTTAGGGGATTTGGTGGACAGCAAAGCTATTTTGGGATAGAACCCAGAAGAAGCTCCCACACAAGGTGAGGGGTGTAAACCGTAGGGGCCGGGACAAAAAGCTCAGAGTTGGGTTGTCACGGGCCTTGAGTATTAATGAAACAGAAATGAGTTAATCTTGGCCTCATTGCCTGTGAGAGTGGCTTTGTGGCCTTAGACAAATTATTTCATCTCTTAGTTGTCCATCAACAAAATGAGGTTGATGTACTGTCCGTTGACAAGCTCTTGATGAAGTTGACCTGGGTCATGTCCAGAGTCGGAAAACACCGGTTCCCGCCCCCTTCTCCTTCACAGATGCCCCTCCTTCTCCAGTCTTCTGGATGGAAGCGGTCATTAGAGGTCTTAGGTATCCCTTCCTTTCTTTCTTACCTTGTATGAGTGTGTCTGAGAGCATTGCTGGTGTTTTTAAAAATGTGGATTGTGTGACTATTCAGGGAAGATGAGGAGAAAAGTGCCACTGAAGAGACAGTTTGCCACTTGAAGCTCTCTAGACACAGGAGGGACACCATGCCACACGGGGCCACACGGGGCCACACAGGAGACACCAGGGGTGGTCAGGAAGCAGAAAGAGCAAAGGGGAAATCACGGAGGAGAGGCTTTACTGTGGTTTTCTGGGAAGGAATGGTCAAGGCAGTGTAAGCAGGGTACACAGGTTTAGGATTGGCTAGTTTGAACATTTCTGTGGGCTCTGGAGCATTGGGGTTATCGGTAGTGGTTTGGTCCCTAGTCCCTGGGACACTTGGGGCAGAGGGTTATTACCTTCTGGAGCGTAAGGACCGTTGGGCGGGGGGGTGCTTTGGAGTACAGGCTCTGGTTTGGTTTCGTTAAGCGATGGCCTTTAGCTCAGGTCATGATCCCAGGGTCCTGGGATCGAGCCCGCATCGGGCTCCTTCTGAGCAGAGAAGCTGCTCCTCCCTCTCCCTCTCCCACTCCCTGCTGCTTTCCCTGCTTGCGCTCTCTCTCTCTCCCTCTCTCTCTGTCAAAGAAATAAAATCTTAAAAAAAAGAGAATATGGAAAATCAGAACATATAGTGTAATACGGTTGGTGAGTGGTATAGATGCTCTCTCAAATACAAAAGGTGTGGTTCCTGTGCTCCCAGGACCCTTGGCCCAAACCTGTCCTTACGGCTAAGGAAACACTTAATCTATGGGGCTGAGAATAATAAGTCATTAAGAAAATAGCTTCTCTTTCCCCCAATTCCCCAAGGATTCTGACTTTCCTAGGCCCTATCAGCGGTCTCCCCTCTGCTCTTCTTACACAGGACGGTTTTAAACTCCTAAAGATAAATATCTCTGAGAGGTTAAGAAAATGACCTCGGTGGGAAGAAAGTGAAAGCCTCCCTGGAAAATTTCAACGCAGGATGGCTCTCTTTTAAAGAGGAACCTTAAAAAAAAAAAAAAAAAATTAACAAGAACACTAATAAATAAATAAAACCTATTTTCAAATGAAAGTTGCAACTCAGCTGTAAAACTTCACTGAAGCTTAATCTTGAACAAAGACTTTGAAAAAATAAACCTCACTCCGAATTAGGAACGCCTGCAAATGTAGTAATTTCTACCTAAGAGGCTTTGTGTCCAAACATGTCATTTGAGAGCCCAGGCAGACAAAGGAGAATGCCCTTGGAAACAAGGCTGCCATTCAGCCCAGCGGCCCCAGGGCATTGGATTTCCTCCCCTGGGCTCAATAACATTTTCAGCCACATTAGCCACCAGCTTCAAACCTGGTGGGAAGCAAATTTAAAGTGTCTCTTTTAGTGGAAAACAATAAGAATGCTGTATTTCACAAAAGAAAGGAATCCTATCACCCTTGGATTGGCGGAACTGGAGTCTTAATGATTATATTTGACAGTAGCTTGTATTCCTAGATGTTGAATTTATAGACACCTTTGGGCTGGCAAAGCTTATCCCAAAGGGGAGATGCCCCAGATCCTCTACTGAGCACAAGGTCTTCCAGTAGCCTCGGAACAAATTTTATCCTCTTCAACTTTGTACGCCCAGGGATAAGTAACGAATAAATGAATGATTCTAAAACCAGGAGGGTAGCCCCAAGGTTCTGATAGTAAAGAGTAATAGATTAGAAAAGCATTCACCGACTCATTCATTTGCTCACTCGTTCATTCAGTGAACAGATGGCTACAGATGGCTACCCCTGACAGGCACCTGAGGTCCGGAGTGAACAGAGACACACGGTGAGCAACAAAATTAGTGGCATCTAGAGGGGGGCGTGGGGGACTCCCTCACCTTCAAGTGGAGGAAAAGAAAGACTCAGGAGGTGTAGAAGAGAGGAGAAGGGGGGAGGGATGGAGCCTGGTGCAGGATATAGAACATGAGACTGGGTAAAAGGACATCAGATCAGGATGCAGGGAGACTTCTGGTCGAAAACAAACAAGCAAAAAAACTTAAGAAAAGTTTTCCTATCAAGCAAGCCCCCCCCCCCCCCCCCCCGCCCAGTCCAGGCCAGGTCCAAGCTCTAGGGGATGTGGTTGGGGGAGGAGAAGTGGCATCGTTAGTATGTGTGTGTGTATGTGTGTATTTTATTTTATTTTTTTCAAGTGAGCTCTACACCCAGTGTGGGGCTTGAACTCACGATCCTGAGATCAAGAGTTGCATGCTCGGGCGCCTGGGTGGCTCAGTTGGTTAAGCGACTGCCTCCGGCTCAGGTCATGATCCTGGAGTCCCGGGATCGAGTCCCACATCGGGCTCCCTGCTCAGCGGGGAGTCTGCTTCTCCCTCTGACCCTCTTCCTTCTCGTGCTCTCTATCTCTCATTCTCTCTCTCTCAAATAAATAAAATCTTAAAAAAAAAAAAAGTTGCATGCTCTACCAACTGAGCCAGCCAGATTGTCCCAAAATGGGCATCTTTTAAAGCTGAAAGACCTTTGACCAGCCTGGCCAAATTTAGGACGGCAAAGTCTCCCCTCAATTTCCTTTCCTAATTTCGGGTCAGGGAAAAAGACAAGATTCCGTACACTGATTATGTTATGTGACATGGGAAAAAGGGAGTTTGCAGGTGTCATTAAGGTTACTAATCAGTTGACTTAGAGTTACTCAAAGGAAGATAATCTGGGTGGGCCTACTTGAATCACAGGAGCCCCTTAAAAGCAGAAAGTTTTATTGGGCTGATAGCAAAAGGGGAAGTCAGAGAGACTGAAAGTGTAAGGAGTTGCTAGCTCGTCATGTGCAAGGACCAGAGTGGCCTCAGGGAGCTCAGAGTGACTCCTTGTGGACAGCCAGCAAGGTAATGGGGACTTGAGTCATCCAGCTGCATGAAGCTGAATTTGGCCAACAACCTCAATAAACTTGGATGTCCTTTCTTCCCCAGGACCCACCCCAGCCGCCATCTTGTTTTCCGCCAAGTGAGACCCAGAGCAGAGAACCCAGATAAGCCTAACCTACACCTGAGTTAATAAATAGGTGCTGTTTTAACTGGCTACCTTTGGGACATGTGTTCCCCGGCAATAGAAACGAATACAGCCTATCAGACATTGGGCTGGATACTAGGGAGACATAGCCGCTGCCCTCAAAATCTTTGAGCTTGCAGGGACAACAAATGCAGGTTTGTGCAGAAAAACGCAGGATTAAAGGCCAAATGAGTCGGGCCTGGCGAATCACTGAAGAATCACTAATGAGGTGGTCTGAGAAGAGAGGGGTGTGCAAGCGGAAGTATATGGTGTCAAGGATGAGCTGGGTGGCTCCAGCTGTAAACATCAACCCCCACATTTAGGTGATGCTGGGGCCCCCGAGGTGCTCTATAAAGGGATGGGTATACACTCTCCACCCCCTTCTCTCTCTCTCTTTTTTTTTTTATTAAGGAGGCTCCACGCCCAGCATGGAGCCCAAAGCGGGGCTTGAACTCGCAACCCTGAGATGGAGACCTGAGCCGAGATCAAGAGTCAGCCGCTTAACTTGCTGAGCCACCCCTCCCCTCTCTTCCCGGCATCAGAATCAATAGAAAAAAAATCTAGACGTGAGGATTTCGTTAAGGAGAGTTTATGGGGCTACAATACCACTTGCTGCTGAAAAATCATGGGCTGTCCCTCATGGTGTTTATCACAGACACTATTAACAGACTATAACTGTTTTGCTGTAAAAGATGCTGTTACTGCCCAATTATCCAAAATTCTGTTTCTTTTCAACAGTACTTAATCAAAAGGCAGTGCATTAAAATAAAAGGAATGTTTAGGAACCCAGGGGAGATGAAACTGTCAGGCAGCTACGGCAGGCCCTCTCTTGGGAGCAAATTCCTTCTCTTTTGATCTCTGCAGACTCTTCCCCAGCGCCCTGATGGATGAGGATGTCAGACAGGGAGATACGCCTACTACAGACTTCTCCTTCTCGGGAGGGTGAGAGGTGGGGAGGGCGGAGGTGGGTGGGGGTCGGGCAGTGGTAGGTGGGGAGAGGGAAGGGAACTCAGCGAGGTGTGGCCTGACAGATCCCCAGAGACATCACTTTCCAAGGGGGGTCATTTTACATCCTGCCAGTGAGCTTCCCCGAAGACCTCGATAAAAGGATGGCGAAGACATCTGTTGGCTTCTGCCAGGTAAACTGCCACGTTCACGGTTTGCTTTGCCATGACAGTGTATGCCTCTTGGGCAATTCATGGGACATTCGCCCTCTTCCTCCCCAACCTAAAATATCATGGGGGACCTCAGGCCATGAAGAAATAATCCAATGACAGAAAATATTTACAACTGCACAAACCAACTTCTTCAAGTTCACTCGAGTATCTATCTTGAGTACCACGATGGTCTCAGGGTTTGTGTCCCCCACCCCTAAATTTATAGGCTGAAATCCGAACTCCCGAGGTGATAGTATTAGGAGGTGAGGCCTTTGGGAGGCCATTAGGTCAGGAGGGTAGAGCCCTCAGGAATGGGATTATCGACCTTCCAAGGAAGGCCTGAGAGAGCGTCCTCGCCCCTTCAGCCACAGGAGGACGCACACTGCTGTCTATGAGGAGAGTCTCTCACTAGACATCGAATCTGCCAGGGCCTTGGTCTTGGGCTTCCCAGCCTCCAGAACTGTGAGAAATGAGTTTGTGTTGTGTATAGGCCACCGTTTTTGTGATATTTTGCTATCATAGCCCAAACAGCCCCAAAGGCTAGCCAAATAGAATAGTCCAAATAAGAGTCCCAAAAGACAAGGACCGTGGAAGCTATTTTGGGATTTGGACAAAGGTGGGAAATTCAGGTGTTGATTCAGTCACTGGGGGTATGACTGTCTCCTGCAGGAGCCCTTGCCTTCCTTTGAAGGGATCCTGTGGGTACTTTTGTGCAGGATGTATGCTCAGCCCTTGCTAGCTGCAAAGACTCTCGGTCGTTGCCTGCAGGCAGATTTCCACATCATGGTCCGCCATGACTTGTTCCTGCCCACCTATCTAGTTTCATATTTGGAATTCTTCCCTACATACTGATTGCTGCAGCTACTCTGGACTGTTTTCTGCCTCCCAGGTACCCTGTACTCTCTGTTCCCCTTTGGTACTGCCCTGCTCTCTGTCTAGAAGCTTCTGGGCACCTCCTCCTCTCTCTTCCAGGCATACTCCTGCTTCTTCTTCAAGTCTCAGTGCAAATTCTAGCACCATGAAACGTTCCATGATTCTCTCAAACATGCAGGGGCTGGTTTCTCCATGCTCACACCAACCCTTGATTGGCATGTTGTGTTGTAATTGTCCGTTTGCCTGAAACTCTCTCCCTTAGACTCCACTACCTGAGGCAGAGATCCTGTTTTCTTTTGTTTCCATATATGTGTCACTAACATTATTACACCTCTCTACTGAACATTTGCTGATTTGAGCGACTACAGAGCTTATGAGCTGTTACGTAGATGACATTTGTCAAGTGCCCTATACAATGTCTAGCTCATCCACCATAGGTATTCATGAAATGTTGGACTTCTCATGGGAAACAACAAATCATGCTGAGAAAAATGCAGAATACTTCAAAGTGAAATCACCTGAAATGCTGACATAACGGGGGTGGGGGTGAGGGTTGGATGTGGGGAGCATTTATCTGTGGCAGCCACAAAACAATAAGACTTTGGAAAGTACTTGTGAGGCATTCAGCCGTTGAGGATTTTGGTTTGACGATCTGTCAGGGAAGAAAAGAGTAAGTGGAGACCCATTTCCTCTTGGCGCTGGTCCTCATCTGCAGTCCTATTGATTTCAAGTGCTGTCTCCCTCTGGCAGGATAACAGTTACACTCTTGGGGCTTCTTTCCCAGCATCTGCATGTGAACCATCATGAGTCCAAGAATGCCAGGTCCATGTGCTCGCTAAGTCACAGTTCCTGTGCTCATCAATGACAAGCAAATGAATAATGTGATGGGCTGCCAAATTTTTTTTTTTTTTAAACTCAGCAGTGATAAGAATAGGGGATTTGAAGTCAGAAGACTCCCAAAGTTCCTGCCTGGACTCTGCCACTCTCTGCTAGTGTGACCTTAAACTCTTAGTTTCTCAGGGATGTCATCCTCAAAATGGCGGTATAACAATGGCGGCAGTAATGGCCCCACAGGGATGTAGTGATTGTCAAGTGAGATCCCTTAGATAATGCTAAAAGAGAATTTTTTTTTTTTTAAAGATTTTATTTGTTTATTTGAGAGAGAGAGAATGAGAGACAGAGAGCATGAGAGGGAAGAGAGTCAGAGGGAGAAGCAGACTCCCTGCTGAGCAGGAAGCCTGATGCGGGACTTGATCCCGGGACTCCAGGATCATGACCTGAGCCGAAGGCAGTCGCTTAACCAACTGAGCCACCCAGGCGCCCGAGAATTTTTTTTTTTAATGGTGAAATTATGACTCTCATACAGCTATGAAATAGACATGCGTCAAAGATTGTATTTGACTCATCTGTTGATGCGGAAATCAATAAGATGGTAAAACTGGTTCAAGTGAGAATTTGACTCACAGAGATGTTTGTTCTCCACAGCATACGATTCCTTTGCACTGTCGTGAATGGGAGTCTGTGCATTCCTATGGACAGGGAAAACTGGTGGTGTCAGTTTTCTAGAACTCAACTTCTTTCCCAATAGATTTGTTAAATAGTTTAGGCGGCCAAAAATAATCCAAAGGGCACATGCCCACGGTCTGATAATCCCTGGAGGGTCCACTAGAAAACCCCCAGCACTCTACTATGAGGACACCAGGATTCTCTTAGGCCGATTTTTCCTGACACCCATTAGCTGGGTATTCCTACCCCCGGGTAATCCTGTCTCGTCCTCTTTCTTCCTGACAACCACCAACCACACCACGCCTCGATCCTACCCCTCTCACCCCACCCTCTTCTCCACTTGACCAAATCCTGACCTATTTCTACCATTGTCCCTCCTTAAGGACCCTTCTCTTCCAAGATCCGTTCTCCTTTCATCAACTTCCCTCTCTTTTGTTTTTACAACCGTTCCCCTGCTCCTTCTCCACTGTTCCACTCCATGGCTTTGAAACATCTTTTAAGATTTATTTATTTTAAAGAGAAAGACAGAGAGAGAGAGAGAGGGCATGAGTGGGAGGGAGAGAGGGAGAGAGACTTCGAAGCAGACTCCACACTGAGCATGGAGCCGGATGCAGGGCTCAATCTCATGACCCTGAGATCACCACCTTAGCCGAAACCAAAAGTTGGATACTTAACCGACTGTGCCACCCAGGTGCCCCATCTTAGAAACATTTTTTAAATCTTTCTTACTTAACTTATAGTTGTAGTGTTGTTTTTTTTTTAATGTAAATTTCTACACCCAACGTGGGGCTCAAACTCATAACCCCGAAATCAAAAGTAGGATTAAATCCCTCTTAATTTAAAAACAAACAAAAATATGAAATTGTTCATTTATACTTGTGCAGTAGTGCTGTGTAACGAAAAAAAAAAACTGGACATTTTTTTGGTTTACAGTAGAAATCAAACCTTTTCCTTAAACAGCCAGATAGTAAACATTTTAGACTTCATGAGCCACATATGGTTGCTGTTCCTATTCACCTTGTTTTTCTTCACAACTCCTAGAAAATGTACAAGTCATTCTTGTACTGGCTGGAGGCCGGTCTGACCGGCAGGATATAGTTTGTTGATTCCTGGCTTCTAGAAATAAGGCTTTATTTTTCAGTCACGTCTCTGAGGCAGAGCATCCTATCTGTCCCTCTCCCCATTGATGTTGGGAGCCATGTGCTTGCTTGGCTGATGGAATGTGAGCAAGTGTGGCATGAGAAGAATATGCCTGGGGTATCTGTTGGTCCGGGAAGGATGAAAGACTTGTGGAGCGGACCCGGACCCAGACCTCAGCTTGAACCCACAGCCAGCCAGGCCCAGCTTAGATCCACCAAACCCCAGCCCACCTGTGAAGTCGTACAACAGGGATGGTTGACCGCTTCAGCGCGAACTGCCTCAGTAGGCGGACTGGTAATTGTCGTTATTTCTGTTTTGCTGATGACAATCTAGACTAGCATTCCTCCAGGTGTGAACAGGGACCACCTGCAAGGTGTGACAGAATCACCTGGTGTGCTTGGTAAGTGTCAGGTTCCTGGGGCCTCCCCTTAGAGGGGTGAATTTGGAATATCTGGGGGAAAGACTTACGAATGTGCATTATTTCTAAACTCCCTGAGGAGTTTGGGAAGCCAATCTCAGACTTCTTATAAGAGTTCTTTGGCACAGGTTGGGAACAGCAACGTTCGTTGGACATCAACCACGTACCAGATCCTCTGCATATACACAGTCTTATGCTTTAAACCTCACGGCGACCACTCTGTGAGGTAGTGGGACTGTCCCCATGTTACCACGGAGGAAACTAAAACACGGAGGGGCTCAGTAACTAAGCTCCGGTCACACGTCTATCCAGGAGCAGCGTCAGACCCACCTGCGATGCTTCAGCCCGGCTGGCCGGTGGACATACGCTGGTTTGCAGCTTTGGTTTCACTTGACTTAGGGAATTATGAAATCAGCTCATGCAGTCAGTCCTTCTGGTTAGAAAAGGGAAGTGAGGCCAAGAGAAGAGTACCTCAAGGAAAGGAGGGGAAGGTGATAGCGGGAGGCTGTCTGTGGACTGTTGGTCAAGGGAAAGGGGAGGAGCAGGGGCCTGGTCTACTCTGTCAGGGCTGGCTCCTGAGGATGTACGGAAGGGAGGCAGGAAGGGGAGAAGGGGCAGCAAGGAAAGCAGACCCAGGGCTGAGGGGTTGAGTGGTCACACCTGGAATGCTTCACGACGGAGCCAGGACCTTTGAAGAACGCAACCATCCACATGGGTGGACTATGTTCTCTTACAATTGCCTGGTGAGGGTGTTTACAATGCTGTTTGTCAGCCTCCCTCTCCAGATTCTGGCTTAGTAGGTCTGAGCTACACCTAGGGACCTTCCTTTACAGCAAGCGCTCTGAATCTAATGCTCATGCCTTTTTTTTTTTAGTATTTTATTTATTTATTTGAGAGAGAGAGAGTGCACATGAGCGTGCTCATGTGCAAGAGGGGAGGGAGAGAGAGACAAGCCAACTTGCCACTGAGCACGGAGCCTCAATCTCACGACCCTGAGCTCATGACCTGAGCCAAAATCAGGAGTCCCACGCTTAACCGACTGCACCACCCAGGCGCCCCAAAGGATGTTGGTGGCTTTAAACCACAGTTTGGAAAAACACTGAACTAAAGAAATGATTCCTGAACATTAGAATTTCTCTTAAAGTATATATATATATATATATATATATATATATGGAATACATGGGCTGTGTGAGTAAATTCTAAAATGCAGAAAAATAAAAGGCAAAAAAGTCACTCGAAATCCCACCAGTCAGGGATACTTCTATCGACGTTTTGATGTATATTCGTCCACTTTTCTCCTGTGTGTGTGTATCCCGTATACAGATGGGGCCATATACTGGCGGTATTACTCAGTAGCTTGCGTTTTGTACTTAACAATGTATCTTACACTCTTCCATATCAATAAATATAAATTTCCATCCTACTTATGGTCGATTTTCAGGTACCAGTAGAGATACTTGTTTTGGAGGGATGGTCTGGGGTCTTTCACCTCCTCTTCAACTTGATTATCCAGCAAACACCTACTACCCTTGGGTAAGGCCAGAGCTTGGGGTTCACTTCTGAACCTCCGTGCTCTGTACTTCGCCACACTTTACAGGATCCTGCCTGGGCTGAGAAGTGGGTAGCTACTGGTTGGTTCTGGACAAGGAAGAACCTTTGCTGGCTTTCTGGGCAAACATCCTGGGACTTTAGAAAGCCATCAGGGGAATTTTCAGCCTCTGACGCCGATCCTGAGTGTTTCCAGCTCCGAAGGTACAATCTGCAAGATTTGCAGTTTGGGGTTACACGGACTGTCCATCCCCAGTCCCACCCCACCCCACCCGCGGGGACTGGGTTCAGGATGGAAATGTGCCCAGGGAAAGCAGAGGGACCGCCTTTGAAAGGCAGAGACGGCCCCCCCCCCCGCCCCCCGCCCCGGCGGCTCTCTCTCCTGAAGCCCCCACAACATTGTAAAGTTCAAATCTATGGTTACTGGGAAGCGCATTTGGGAATAGTCAGGGGGCCCCTGACCTCTGACATGTGACCCCAGGCCCACCCTCCCTGCCACAGAGACCAAGCTTGAGTCCTTGGAACCAAAGGGGGAAAAAATGTGTTGCGGAGGCCTGTGTTTTTGAGAAGAAATGCACTTACAATACAAACTCTAGTAAACTTAAAAAAAAACGTAATTGGAATAATTGGCTTCAGTCTGAGAGATAAACAAACAACAAAGCAAATCCTTTAACCTCCTGTTTGAGGCTATAAAAGGGGCTGCATTTGTGTTTTCCTGGGGATTTTATGACCTAGGGGGCCGGCCTTTCTCTGGCTCTGGACAGGGCCGGCACAAAGCCCGGCTAATCACAGAGCAGTTTCGGAAATGAGGGTCTAGAATGGAATTTCCTCCACACGTCCCCCAGTCTGCAGCCTCCTTGTGAGCTTCCCCCTCTGGAAGGCTCTGGGCCCAGCTTTGCACAGGGCTGGAGAACAAAGGGACTGTTTCTCTGAATTTTCCCTGGAGCCTAGCGAGCCTTGTGTTGTACAAAAACTCAGTGAAAGCAACTCTTCTGTCCCCTCCCAGAGCTAGAGCAGCCAGAAAAAAAGAAATCAAGGGCTACATGTTTATGGCACTTACAAGGTGTATATCTCTGGGGAGCCAATTCAAAAATGTATATTGTAGCTATGAGCCTTGCCCTCAAAGAGCTTACTCTTTAGCTGGAATGTCATAACTAATCAGAACACAGGGGAAAAGTGAACTCACAATTCAAGACCGCAATCCAAGTGATCGTTTGACAGATAAAAGGTACAAGCCTTCAGAGTCCTGTAATTGTGAAGACAAATAACATGCTCTCACTCCTATGTGGAATTTAAGAAACAAAACAAATGAGCAAAGGAAAAGAAAAGAGAGAGAGAGAGAGAGAGACAACCCCCCAAAAAACAGACTCTTAACTATAAAGAACAAACAGATGGTTACCAGAGAGGAAGTGGGTGGGGGGAAGGGGATTAAGAGCCCACTTATGGTGATGAGCACTGAGTAATGGGTGCAATTGTTGATGGCTCTATTGTACACCTGAAACTAAAATAACACGATGTTAACTGCACTGGAATTAAAAAAAAAAAAAGTTCAGTAATATTTGTTGAGCATCTCTACTAGACAAGCTATGGGATGGGGCGCCTGGGTGGCTCACTTGGTTATGCATCTGCCTTCAGCTCAGGTCATGGTCTTGGGGTCCTGGGATCGAGCCCTGCATCAGGGCACCATACTCAGTGGGGAGCCTGCTTCTTCCTCTCCCTCCGACCCCCCTCCCCTGCCGCTCATGCTCTCCCTCTCTCTCTCTCCAATGAATGAATAAAAAAAAAAATCTTAAAAAAAAAAAAGCTATGGGATCACAAAGACCCTATGATTGTACCTTGTTTCAAAAGATGGCTGCCACCACTTCTTTCCTTCCCTGTATGTGCTGGCCTCCCCCCCTTGGAGAGGCAGAGTCTACTCCTTCATCCCCTTGTATCTGGGCTGGCCTATGACTGCTTTGACAAATGCATATGGTGGAGGTTATGCTGTGCTAGTTATTTCCAGGCCTACCCTTGAAGAAGACTGGCAATTTTTGCTTATCTCTTAGAACCCAGTTGACAAGAAACCACGTGGAAAGTCCAATAGCCCACCTTGCCAGCTATACGAGTGAGCCATCCTGGAAACAGAACCTCCAGCGCCATTGACTCACTGCAGCTGATGCTACCTGGTGCAGCTGTGGGCTGTCCTGCCAAGCTCTGTCCCAGTTGCAAAACTGAACAAATCAATGACAGTTGTTGCATTCATGCATCTGCTTTGTTCTCACAATACTTTAAAGAAGATATTACTAGTATTATCCCCACTTTGTAGATGAGGGGCAGAGACTAAAGAGGTTACGTGAATTATCCAAGATCGCTCGGCCAGAAAGAGGAGAAGTCATGAGAATACAGGATGTATCCTGAGGTTGGTGCCTGCAACACTTTGACAGCAGGCAAGGATATCAAGTTGTGTGATACTAAAAAAAACCCCCAAAAAACCCAAGGTGGATGGGTTGGGGGTTGAATTAAAGAGGGACCCAGGTGTCGGGGTAAGTTAGCCCTTCGTTTAAGTAACGGCCATTTGAAAGTGGCCACTGAAGGCTTCTGAGTCGAAGTGACAGGTTACAAATGACTTTGACAAGTGGTTGGACACAGGTTAGTTTGAAGGGGCAAGAGCCTGTAAGCGGATGGCCCAGCAAAGAGAATGAGCTGCTCTGGAGGGAAGCAACGGGCTCGCTGTGTGGAATGCCAGCAATGGAAACAGAAAACCACACACTAAGACTTAAAAAAAAAAAAGCCAGACGGTATTAGGATTTGACGGCCAATGGCTCTAGAACTTTGAATCTGAGTGTCCCAAAGGAGAATGGTTTAGGAGATACCACTATAGCAATGGGTAATGTAGGAAGGAGAGCCCACCTGGGAAGGGAAGTCCATCCTCAAACACTGATTTGTGGAATTGGAACAGATTCGAGGAAGATGATTTCAGTTTTAGAACAAGCTGGAGCTGAAGAGAGGACAGAGAGAGAAGGGCCCAGGTCCTCAGTGGTTCACGGCGTTCTCTCTCCGTCTTCCATATATACCCCATATACCCCCACGTCCGTGGACCCGCGATCATGCACTCCTAATACATGTCCATGCCGGACAGCAAGAGAAGTAGTACGTAATGAATACTCATAAAAGGAACAAACTGCCAAAACGTTTGGTACAGAGGAAAAATGCCATGGGTGATCTAGAGAGGAAAGATCACTGGCTCCACAGCATCCAGAAGGGTTACAGTAGAATCAGAAGAAGGATCTTTCTATACGATAAGCATCCCAGGGCGTGGAGGGACCGTGGAAAGGATCATTGTCACAGCCAGTGCACACTCTTTGAAAACATGATTTTTAATGGTCAAAGGGTATTCCGTCTCAGGAATAACCACAGTTTATTAAACTCTCCCTTGTACATTTTGTATATTTATGAGGTTGATAATTTTGGTTCTTATGAAGAACACCGAAATGAAAGTCTCTGTAAAGACATTTTTGCCTGCATCTGATCTTTCTTTGAAGACAGATTCCTAGAAATGGAGTTAGTGGGCTGAAGGGTGATAATTTCAAAATATTCTTGATACTCGTTGCCAAATAGCCTCCTGAAAGCATTGCCAATCCACGTGTTATCCAGGAGCATGTAAAAAGCCCATCCCTCATTTGGCTTGCAATGGAACGAGAAGAAGCTTTGTGTTTCTAAAGATTTATTTATTTATTTTAAAGAGGGGAGGAGGGGCAGAGGGAGAGGAAGAGAGCGTCTCAAGCTGACTCCCCACTGAGCACAGAGCCAGACACAGGGCTCCATCTCATGACCTCGAGATCATGACCTGAGCCAAAATCAAGAGTCTGACTCCTAACCAACTGATTCACCTTGTTTTAAAGGTTTATTTATTTATTTGAGAGAGAGAAAGAGAGGGCAGAGTTGGGGGGAGGGCAGATGGAGATGGGGAGAGAGATAATCTCAAGCAGACTCCCCACTAAGCACAGAGCCCCTTGTGGGGCTCAATCCCAGGACCCTGAGATCATGACCTGAGCCGAAATCAAGGGTCGGTCGCCCAACTGACTGAGCCACCCAGGCGTCCCTGACCTTGTTTTAAACTAAATATGTGAAAATAGATGAAAAGAAAACCCAAAAGGTTAATGGTGCCTCTGGGTGTTGGGGGCTCAGGGAAGATGTAATTTTCTTCCTTACACTTTTGTGTATTAGAGACATTTCCTAAATAAGTTGTGAATTCCTTAAAACTTTTTTTTTTTTTTTTAAGCAGTAAAAGTAGCAGAGCAGGAAGAATACTGGGCTCAAGCCAGGAAAACTGTGGTCCCAGGTGTCCTGTAGGCAGTGGCATCTCTGAACCAGCTTCCCCAGGGTCTCAGCGAGGGGCTCCCTCAAGGACCTGGGCACCTAAAACCCCTCCCCCTGAGTCCCACCTCAGACGAACCACATCTGCATTGTTAGCTGGGGTGGGGCCGGGGCGTGGGTATTTTAAAAAAGGGACCCCCCTACCCTAATGTGAGACTCAGGGACAGCACCCCGGAGGCAACGGATCTAAGGAAGTTCTCGAAGGCCGCACTGAAGACCTCACCCCAGCAGGGCTGTGGCCATCTCCGGAGCCAGGGGGTGCTGGGACACAGCACCCCTTTACCTGTCTACCTGCAGTGCCTCAGCTGCGGGTGGAGGTGAGCCGATTCATATTCACCAACGTTTGCAGACAGTGAGTCAGAACCAAACAAAATTGCATCTTTCGCTAGGCCAGCCGGTGTCTCTGTCCTTCCTAGCGCCGCAGAGATCAGATGGGTAAAGCCAGGCGGTGGTTGGCTTGGGCCCTCCCTTCCTGTGTTAGGGAAGCAAAACTGGTGGTCCCCCTTGTTGGGGGTGGTTTGTGGTTGAGGAGAGAGAAGTGGAGGTGGGGCAGAAGGGAGAGGTGGGGCCAGGCCGGTGACCTCTTGCTTCGTCTGGGCCAATGGGGAGCTGCCACCTCACGCTGGCCAGGCTCCCAGCCTCCTCTGAAGCCTGAAGATTAGGTCAATTTAATCCCTTGCTCCTCTCCTCCGGTTATTTCTGTGGGGAAGGGGGCTGGGCCTCCCGCTGGTTCCCTCAGCAACAGGGCCTGGCCCTGCTCCATTGTGAGGAGAGCCCCAGCTGGGCAAAGCGGTGGGGGAAGGAAGGGAGGAGCCGGGTCTTTCTAGGGCCTTCCCTTCTCTGAGGTAGTGGAAGCTGTAGACACCCTTAAAGCCCTTGGTTCCATAAGGGGAGGGGATGTCTTTAGGGTCCTCAGGACTTCCCCGGGGGGGAGAAGGCCAGAGAGGGGCCTGTGGGCATAGCAGAGCTCACTGCTTGGGCGCTGAAACGGAAGGCACCGCCAGGCTTGGCTACGCGCTGGGAGCAGCGGTGTTTGAAAGAGTTCTGGGGTGCAGGCCGTTCCCTTTGATGAAGAGGTGGCGGCGGCCGGGGGCCGGGCCCGGACAACCCTGCCTGGTGGCTGGTCCTGGCCTACAGCCCTGAGTCCTCACGCTTGGCATTTTCTGACCAAACTAAGTATTCTCCTTAGCCTTTCTAGTCACAGAGCTTCTTAAAAGCTTCTCTCTGAAGTGCCTCCTGCGGCGGGGATTCTAGCCCTCACCCCCCCACTCTCCGTCTTCCCCTGAATTTTGTTGTGATCATGGCTCCCTCCATCTCTCCCTCATTCCTTGTTCCCATTTCTCTTTTATTCCCTACACACACACACACACACACAGCGAAGAACACGAAAATCTCCCATCCTCTCTCCAGGCGCACTTTTCTGTCAGGCTAACAGAGGTTCTGCAAGCCCCGAGAGTGTCGGTGAAACCGTCCAGGCCGAGAGACGCTGGCACACTGCGGGGACTAGACATGAGACGCACCCTTGAGAAAGGTTCGGTCACTGGTGATTTTTAGATGTCTCGGTACTGAAACACGGGAGCTTCCACATCTAAAAACACGGCCACCTCTAAAAGCTTCCAGACCACAGCCAAGGAGTCAGATGTGATGACGTGGTTTAATGAAGTCCCTTCAAAAATGTCTCTATGGGGCCCCGGGGGTGGCTCAGTCGTTAAGCGTCTGCCTTCGGCTCAGGTCATGGTCCCGGGGTCCTGGGATCCGAGCCCCATGTTGGGCTCCCCGCTCGGCGGGAAGCCTGCTTCTCCCTCTCCCGCTCCCCCTGCCTGTGTTCCCTCTCTCGCTGTGTCTCTGTCAAATAAATAAATAAAATCTTAAAAAAAAAAAAAGTCTTGCTGTTTTTAGTAATTCCCCGAATGCTGGTTCCTTAGGGACCCTTGCTTCAACCTGGAAAACGTCACGATATGAAATGCCATGTTAAGAACCTAAGAGACTCAGCCCCCCACATCCGGAGGTGCCTTTTAATTGTTGACGGCATCCCCATGGCAGTGGAAGGGCACCCAGGCTCCAGAAGAACAGAGCTGGGCCCCCACCCCCACCCCCACCCCCGGCCGGCTCTCCCCACCCAGCACGAAGAAGATCCCAGGTCATTTCTCTCAGGGAGGAACGGGAGCCCTGGGCCGGATCTTTCTCGCAACCGGCTTTCCTCACACAAGTCCGCAGTCTCTGCCACATCCCCCTGCTTAGGCTCCCCGTTCGCACATGGCGCTGCTGTGAGAAAACTCAGGTGTGCGGAACACGGAGCCCGGGGCCTGCGGCGTGCGCAGGTGGGCTTACCTGCATGCAGGCACAGGAGGATTGCGTTTGATCTTGTGGCCTTGGGAATGCGCCTAGGGGATGACCACAGCTCACGAGCAAAGAGTGCACGGGGATTGTTAACCCCAGCTCACAGACCTAGAGAGAGCAGCTCAGGCAGTTTCCAGAACTTGGTCACCCAGCGTCACCCAGCCAGTGAGACGGTGCAGGCTGGATTTGAACTCACACTCAGCAACCCGTGGGCTCTTTCCCGAGCAGCCACCGCCTCTCCTTCATCATGACAGTTTTAGAAACGGTTTGCCTTACCTGAGTCCTTGGAGGTTTGTGCTAGGGAGACAAGTCCATTATGTCGATGCATTTGAAATGAGCTAGAGGTAGTCCTTCAGTGCATGGCTTTCAGTGCCTATTAAGCAGGTGGGGAAAGAACAAGATCAATGCAATGAGTGTGATGTGTTTGAGGCTCCCTAATAGGGCCTGTAGCCCTGCCTGTGCTCCCGGATTCTTGGACAAGGCTGTAATTGGAAGGCCTCGGAGAACAGCTTTGCACAAAGACGGAGGAGGTGGGTTTTCCCATGCTGGTGTGATTTTAGGGGAAGGGGACCTTCCCTGTGGATGTACCCTTTAGATCCAGATTGTCTGATATGAAATGCACCTGAAGAGCCAACATTAAATCGTTCTTCTGAGGTCTCCACTCTGTCTAGAGTCCTTTTTTTCAAACAAATATGCCTACAAGAAGGAAACCACCACAGTGATGGGCCATCTTCCTGAAAGGCAGAAAAGTATGGACTGTCTAGGCCTGGGGAGGAATGGGGGACCTGGGGCGGGGGGCGGTGCATGAGGACCTCAGTGTTCTTCCCAAGACGTCTGGGGAAGTATCTTTGTTTGGATGATATCTGTGTTGTGATCTCTGCGGGGTTTTCTTACTCTTCTCTGCTAATTCTTGACCAAGAACAGAAAAGAAGGATGACAGAGAAGGGGGCATCTGCCTAACTAAGTGGTGGTGGGGAGACAGGGAAGCTTCTCTCCCCCAGAACACACGTGTGCACAGGTCCACACCCACACAGCCCTCCCACACCCTCCGCAGCATTGCTAGAGAATAACAGTGCCACCTGCTGGTTCTTTCCGTTCAAAGACGCCTCTAAACCTTAACTGCAGAATCCGTGAACACAAGTCGCTATTACTCTGTCCTTAATTACTCTGGTTTCCCACAGTTGAAAGTCCCTCCTCACCCTCCTGATTTTTTCTCACAAAGCGAGCCAAGCTGTGAATATGCTTCTGAGAAGTGTTCTACAGCATTCCCAGCAGTACTCTGGGCAAGAGAGACAATACTCTGAAAACAGCCTTCCAACAGAAACTCTGGGTTCTTAAGTGTCTAAAACCCTGGCATTGTGCTTCTTTGGGAAAGAAGCAACAGGCTTGAGGAGCAGAGGTATGTGAAGCCGAGTCTTGACTGCAGGAACTGATCCCAGCCACTGTCCCACACTGTACATCTTAAAAAAAAAATCTATAAATTACCAGAAGAGCAGAGAACCCTTTATTATCAGCCGCCTCCATTTCTGCTTCTCTGACTCAAGCGTGGTCTCCCCAGTAATGTCTCATCTCATTTGCTGTAATTATACGAAATGCCATCCATCTGCAGCACCGAGTTCCCACCCTGTGCCAGGTGCTGCGTAGGGGGGGCTCTTCCCATGGCTGGTGACATCAGGGTAGAAGTAAGCACACGTGTGGGGCTTTGTTATCCTCCCAGGAATGCAGAGCACAGGTCACAGGTGATCTTTATCTCCCTAAGTCAACGAGGTCATGACTATAATGAGCACAGCTCGCTGCCTGGTCCCTCGTAAGTGTCCTGTAACCGCCGCTATGAATGTCCCAGGTGGGAACACGGATATGTATGTGTGCAGCTAATATCTGTGATGAGGGAGCAATGCAGAGTGTTCGGTGCTTTGGGATTTTAAAAGGACTCATTACAAGGCATCAAGATTACTACCTGTGAGGCTTTTTATTTATGTAGGAGTTCAAGGAGTTCTTTCCAAATATTAACTCTCGGATACTTGCAAAATCGCCTGAAGTGACAGACCAGGAAAGGGAACACCAGCAAATCATTAATCTGCGTACCATGGCTGTAGAATCAGGACAAGGAGCAATCGGTTCTTCCAATGCCCCCCTCTAAAGTCGGAGCAGTAAGACTCCCAGGTAAACAACCTGGTTTTGCATCGCGCTTGCTAGGTAAGGGAGATCCTCCTCGTTTTCCCCGAAGCGGGGAAGGAATCAAGCTCTGAACAGTAATTCTGGATGAGTCTGTAAGCAGGACAACAGAGGAGGTGGAGGGCTCATGTCGTCCTTTCTCCTCCCCAACATGTGAATACAGGTGCAACCAGGCTAAAGCGAGTATCAAGAGAGCTTCAGGGCGGACGACCCAGATAGGAGTGCTCATTGGGACATCAGTGCCTGCAGGGGGCGGTAGAGGGAGAATCCGTTTCCTTGCCTTTTCAGCTCCCACTGGCTGCCTGGGTTCCTTGGCCTGTGACCCCTTCCTCCATCTCTAAAGAGCATCTCCCCAATCTCTGCTTCTGTCACACATCACCTTTCATGTCCAGCTCTCCCCTTCTAAGAATCCTTGTGATGGTGCTGGCGCATCCAGATAATGCAGGACAATCTCGCCATCTCAAGATTGTTAGTTAAATCTACAAAATCCCTTTTGCCGTATAAGATCACAACCCCAGGGAATTAGGATGTGGACAATTTTGGGGGCTGTTTTTCTGCCTCCCACACTGGGAAGTCAGGGCAGAGAGACTGAATGGCATTAAATCTTTCCCTAACAGCAATCTTTCTAAGTCCAAGGACTATGGGAACCCTCATCCACGAATTGCCCGGTGGGGTGCTGAAATGTGCCAGTGTGGCTGTGCTTCTTGACGTGTCTCCCACCTCCCTCCACCTCCCACCAGAGAGGTCATTCCTGGGACTCTCCTGACCTAGGGGTGGTGAGATATTGGTGCAGCTCAAGCTTCTTCTCCTCCAGAAAGCCCAGGAAGCCCTTTAAAGTTGAATTACCAACTGGGCGGGCCACTCAGCTTGCTGGGGAGATGCCCTTGGCCACAGCAGTCATGGGGAATGGAAAACGGGTTTCATAACAACCAAACCTCATCAAGTTCTTTTGGACCATCTCTGATGAGACTGTTTCTGGCTTTGAGTTAGTCAGAGGAATCCGGATGGAAACCACAAACACCAAATGTTAAGCATTTCCTTCTGCTCTTCAAGAGAACCACGTTCAAAGGAAGAGTTCTCTATCTGCGGAGATGTGTCCCAGTTCATGGGTCCTAAAACCTCCAAGATGGTTCTGGCCACAAATCGGCCTTGCTGTCAGATCGTGCAGTGGATTCCAGGATCTGATCTGAGCTCACGGGTGCCTCGGACGCCCCCGGCACTGTCGCAGGCACCGCGGTCCATGCGGGCCCTGAGCACTCCGGACTGCTGCCCTCTCTCCTGGTTCGGTGGCTTGGATGTCCCCCGGGGGACCCTCTCTCCAAACCATGGTCAGCATTGAGGAGGACCCACTCACTGGTCAATTCCCCTAGAGCCTCGCGTCCCTGCCACATTTCCCCTCTGAAGAAGGTTCACTCCACCGACAAAGTTTGGGATAGCCCCAAGTTTGGGATAAGCACACTTTCCCCGCTTGAAAGCTCTTAACGTTCCGTTCACACAGCTCTTTCAGTCCTTTGATCAGGAAGAAAAGTCTTAGTGAGGGGTGTGTCAAACAGGAATTTGTTAAGATGCAAGACAAAGAAATGTGAGTAATGCTAGGTGAGTAATGCTAGGTGAGTAATGCTAGGTGAGACCGGGTGGGGCTCTCGGCAGCGGTGACATTTGGGGCCAGATAATTCTTTGTCATAGAGGCTCTCCTGTACACTGTAGAATGTTCTGTGACATCCCCAGCTTCTAACCACTGGATCAGCTATTCCTCACAGCGGGGCAGTTTTGCCCCTGGAGGACATTTGGCAAGATCTGGAGATGTATTTAGTTGTCAGACCTGGGAGTCGGGGGGGTGGGGTGGCTGGGTGATGCTACTCGCATCCAGTAGTAGCGCTGAGCTTGCACAGGACAGCTCCTCACAACAAAGAATTATCTGGTCCCCAGTTTCAATGGTGTCAAGATTGAGAAGCCCTGGTTGAAAGAAATGCAAGTGGACATTTACAGTTGGTCCAACAGGATGGGACGAGAACGTCCCGAGGGAAGGACGTGCTCCCCCAAAACAGAAATCATATCCTGTTCTCTCTGCTGATACAGCCGGAAATCGTCCGTTTTAGGTGACTGGTGCTGGGATGAGGGTCCTCACCGGAGGCATGCCTGGCAGGAGACTCAGGGAGGCACGCACAGGAGAGAGGGCGCACGCTTTGTCTCGGGCCCGGCTGGGGCAGCGCGGGAGAGCGCTAGCAGATGGGCGCAGGGACCGCAGAAGTTCTGGAAGCACAGATGCCGTGGGCTCGGATGCCATGTCTCGGCCACCTGGACATCAGGCAGGCCTGTCCGCACATGCTCGGTACTTTCTGTCGTTTGCATTCGTTTTTTGTTGGTTTAGCACCCCATTTCTGCTGAAACACTTATAGCTCAAAGCACATGCAGACATCACCCATTTGTACACACAAACGCAAGCAGGCCTCATTTACAGAAAATAGCGAACAGGTAACAAAGTGAAGAGGGGAATCAGTCCACCCCTGGGGCGCTAGAGGCTGTCGGGTCTGTTCTGTAAGTAGGGCTGGGTGCTGGGAAACACACAGACCGGGTTGTCCCATTCAGAGCAGCGGCGGGGTCCCTCCCCACGGCCCCGGCCCTGGTGACAGTGCGGCGGGCGCAGGCCGAGGGAGAGGCCCAGCCACGGGCAGCCATAGAGGTTCCTGAAAATCACCCCGTGCTCAGCTGCCGGCCTCACCTGCCACGACACTGGTTTTTTTATTGTTATGTTAATCACCATACATTACATCATTAGTTCTTGATGTAGTGTTCCATGATTCATTGTTTGTGCATAACACCCAGTGCTCCACGCAGAACGTGCCCTCCTTAATACCCATCACCAGGCTAGCCCATCCCCCCACCCCCCTCCCCTCTAGAACCCTCAGTTTGTTTTTCAGAGTCCATCGGCTCTCACGGTTCGTCTCCCCCTCCGACTTACTCCCCTTCATTCTTCCCCTCCTGCTATCTTCTTTTTTTTTCTTAACATATAATGCATTATTTGTTTCAGAAGTACAGATCTGTGATCCAACAGTCTTGCACAATTCACAGCGCTCACCATAGCACATACCCTCCCCAATGCCTATCACCCAGCCACCCCATCCCTCCCACCCCCCACCACTCCAGCAACCTTCAGTGTGTTTCCTGAGATTAAGAATTCCTCATATCAGTGAGGTCATATGATACATATGACACTGTTTTGAAACCCTGTTCGAACTCTCACTAGCTTGACACAGAAGAGCCAAAATGCATTTCAAAAACCAAGCACAGGAAAATAGACCATCATTCCCGATGTCCCGTTCTGCCTTTTCTCTCTGCCCTTCCACATGGAGGGATCACACAACCTCCCTGGGCTGTCTCCTGGCCAGGGGCTCTTGGGCAGCGAAGTCAAGAACGAAGAGGAATGGACACGTTGAGGACGGTCTTCCCCAGGCGGCACTTCTCAAGAAGCGTTGGAGTGGTAAAACATTCTGGATTTTCTCTGGTCCTTTGGTGACATTATTTTCCCACCGAGACGCGTGGCGGAAAGTTGTGTGACCAGTGAGCGGACATGTGAAGGTCCCTGTGGTTGCACCGATGCCTCTTATTCAGTTCTTATGTGGATCTTTACCGGTCAGAAGGGACAGATGTAGGTCAGCGCTAGCTCATCAGGACCCGTGGCTCTGACGTTGTTCCAAGACAGGGGGGCTCACGCTTCCACCCATTTCTGAGCTCCCCCAGGGCAGGAATGCCCCCAGTCCACCCTAGCTGTTCTCCAGCCCCCAGGGCTGTGCTGGCCGGAGAGGGGGTCCTCAGGCCATATCACTGCAGCCAATGTGCAGGTCCAAATCCAGGCCCCATCACTCACTTCCTCTCTGACCTTGAGCAAGTCAGCCTTGGGCGTCCGTTTACTCCTCTCTAGCTTGGAATTGGTAACAGTACCTCCACTGCTAAGGCCTGAGTGAGAGAAGTCAGTCCAGTCCCAGGCTCATAGGAGATGCCGTCTAAACATTAGACATTAATATTAGGGGTTCAAGCTCTGTGTTGTTCAGCTTTGTAGCTCATCAAAGGCCAAATATCTAAGGTATTTTACTGCTTAAACTTTTTGTCCTAAGTGCTTCTCAGTTACATACTATACAGATTATTTTCAAGGTGATATTTGAGGGGATTTTGAATGGCTTTGGTCCCGTTTCTGAACGTGGGCAGGGATCCCTTTGGGGTACTCACTGTACTTCCAGATGAGCTGCAGGTTCTGAGCCGCCAATGCACAGGGACTGTGTGGGGGAGCTCCGACGGAGATGTACCGCATAGGACACCCCAAGCCCCGGGGCCCATGCGTCCCGGAAAGCTCATCTGGGCCCGATGGCCTGAAAAGCCTCTCATACCCGCTTTGGCTTCCTTCCATATTTTTTCTCAGCAAAGTCTTTCTCCAGATCTCTGCCTTTTCTTTGAGGTTCACTCTCAGTGCCCCAGGCTCTGTATATGAAAAGTCTCAATAAAAACGAGGAGTGGGAACAATGTGAGTGCACTTAACACTCCTGAATTGTACGCATTTAAAATGGTTAAGATGAGGGGCGCCTGGGTGGCTCAGTCGGTTAAGCAGCCGCTTTCGGCTCAGGTCATGATCCCGGGGTCCTGGGATCGAGCTCCCTGTTCAGCCGGGGAGTCTGCTTCTCTCTCTACCCTTCCCCCCTGCTCATGCTCTCTCTCTCTCTCAAATAAATAAATGAATAAAATCCTTAAAAGAAGTAAAATGGCTAAGACGGTATATTTTATGTTAGGTATATTTTACCACAATTAAAAAAAAATACAATCACTAAAAAAAAAAAAAAAAAAATCCCAAAAATGTGGGGTGGGAGGGATGGAAGCACCTTCACTGGTGATTTGACCTCCAATTCCAGGAAGTTCATTCAAGTCCAGAGTTGCGTCTTCCGTGAGCAATTCTCCTTCTCCCCTCGCTGCGGGGGGAGCTTCAGAGCCCAGCTGGGCCTGCGGGTTCTCTTGCTTCTGTACCCAGACTCCTCCCAAGAGGGGCTGCAGGTGGGCATTTGCTGACCGTTCCTCAAAGCAGAGCTTCCCCCAGGGGGTTCCAGGGGCTTGTAGCCACGCCCATGCCCAGGAGGGGCCCTTCTGAGCATCTCTGCGCTTTTTGGTGCCAGGGTCGTGGGTGCAAGAGGACCCACTATCGGCAAGGGCTTGTCTAAGCCTGGCTGCCAACTGCCCCGGGCCGGCAGCCCCTCCTGCATTCCTGGGGCTGTCCGGCCTCCTCTGGCCCCCTGACTTCCCGTCATCGTACTAAGCCACCAGCTGGGTTGGGGAGGCCCTGAGTGCACGTGGAAGCTCAGGGTTATAAAAATGCAAAACTACTTCCTCCTGCGTCTTCCCACAGCCAATTGGGAAGGGCCCCGTTGGCTCTCAAACCGGAGGGCCCAGGCCAAACCCAAGCCTATGCTGCCCTCTGCTGGTCATCCCAGCCCATGGCATCCCCTGGTCAGAACCAGAGGAAAGGGGCGCCTGGGTGGCTCAGTCGGTTAAGCGTCTGCCTTCGGCTCAGGTCATGATCCGGGAGTTCTGGGATCGAGCCCCGCAGCATCGGGCTCCCTGCTCGGCGGGGAGTCTGCTTCTCCAGTCTGCTCCTCCCTCATCATGCTCTCTCTCTAATAAATAAATAAAATCTAAAAAAACCCCAAAAAACAAAAACCAACCCCCAAAAACAAACCAGAGGAAGAAAACCAAGGCAAGGCCGGCCCCAGCCAGCAAGGGCAGGCCCAGGAGGCCTGTGGAGAGCTGCAGACCTGCAAAAGACCCCTGGCTCCTAGCTTCCCTGGGGGTGTGGCCGCGCCCTGCTTGTCCCTCCGGGATGTACCCTGTCACCAGCTTGTCTGCCCACCATTGCCACCTGCTCCTATTTTCTTTCCAGAACAGAGCTCTAGGTACTGTCCAACCCCATCTTGCAAGAGTCCGTCTCCCGCCTTTAGGCCATCCCGCCCGACCCTGCAGCCAGTCTGAAGCAGGCTGCCCGCCGAGCAGGGAGCCCGATGCGGGGCTTGATCCCAGGACCCTGGGATGATGACCTGAGCTGAAGGCAGATGCTCAACCAACCGAGCCACCCAGGCGTCCCTATTTCTTTTTTTTAAAGACTTTATTTATTTATTTGAGAGCGAGAGAGAGCACGAGTAGGGGGAGGGACAGAGGGAGAGGGAGAAGCAGATGAGAATAATTTGTTAAAAAGAGAGATGTTGATGATGTAGGCGAGAAGGGATATCCAGAGAAATGGAATTTGGGGGAGAAAAAAGGAGGCAGGACCCCGAGGATCTGTGGGGGGTATTAGACAGGAGGAGGTCGTGCCGGGAATTGTGGATGCAGATGTGGGCTTGCTAGTGGTGGCTCTGGCGGTTTCCACGGTCTCCGGGAGAGCGGAGGCCAGGCTCCCAGCCAAGACGCAGAAGGTGGCAGGAGGAACGAGGGTCTGCGGAGTAAGAAAATGTGCGTGGAAGGCGGTTGGGTTGAGTTTCGCCAGAGGGAGGGCCAGCGGGAGTGGGGGGGGCGTTGGTGTTTGCAAGAGTCATAGAAGAATGAGCTGGAGCATCCAGATTAGGCAAGAAAGTAAGTTAAGTCAAGGGAGGCTGGGAATGAAGTTAAGAGTGCCCCCCGCCCCTTGAGCAATATGGATTCGGCTGAATAGTTACTGTCGAGGGGACACCGGAGGAGGTGAGCTGGACACAGAGTTTGGATCAGAACGGGAACGGTTTAAATTGCTTTCTGGGGTGACAGGTCCAGGGTGGCTCCGGGGAGGTGTGGGTCCGGTTGCAGGAAATGGTCCCTGTTGATGAATCAAGGAAAGGAGAGGAAATTTGCCATCAACCGGGGAGTTAATTTCCCAAGAAAAATGGCAGGACACAGGGCAGAGCTGAGGCTTCGGGACAGGTGCCAAAGGCTTCGCCCTGTTTTTCAAGATGAGGTGGGGGCAAGAATGCACTGTTTAAGAATGTTTTCTTACAAACAGATTTCTGTGTCCGATTTTGAAATTCCCCGGTTCTCCCGTTTCGCCTGAGATATCAAATAGCTGGAGCGGGCGCACTTCTCTCTGCCGGCCAAGAGGGGGCGCAGGAGACTGCCGCCAAAGAGTGACTCTAGGGAAGGCTCTGGAAAACAAGGTTGCCGCAGCTCAGGATCCACTGGGCATCCTCTGCCATCAGTGTCCTTGCGAAGGCAGGCTGGGGCTGGAGCCATCTGACGGCTGGGGTTCGCTTTGTGAGCGGCCCTTCTGTGTTTCCTAGCCAATTCCCTTACTCAGTGCCTTAAAACAACAGACGTTTATTGTCTCACAGTGCTGAGGCCAGAAATCCAAATTTAGTGTTACTAGGCAGGAATTGGGGTCTTGGCCGGGCCATGCTCCCTTGGAAGTTTCTAAGGGACAATCCTGCCTTGCCTCTTGAGCTTTGCGGTCCTGCAGGTATCCCCGGTCCCGGGAGCTTGGGGTCTAGGCTGGCTGGGGACCCCAGGCCCTATGGCATCGGATTAGAGAGCTTTGCTGCAGCATGGGCCAAGAGGCATTTGACAAACCAGCTGCCCATGTGCACCCCCTGCACCCCAAAGCCTTCATTCCTTCCTCCCGCCTCTCACCCGCAGGGGGTCGGCTATGCCGCTCCACGGGGCAGGGCTTGCTCAGTAGTCTTCCTCACCCTTCCCCGCGAAGTTATTTGGGGACATTCTTCTCAGTCTCCGGACAAAGCCGATGATGTGCAGTAACCCCTGCAGTGTGTGCAGCCCTCAGCCCTCCCAGCTGGCCTGCTTGGTCCCTCGTGTCCCACACATGCTGCCACCAAGGGTCCAGGCCCTGAACACGAGCGGAAGGGTGGTCCTGAGAGTCACGCCATGGCATCGAGACATCATGGGTCAGACCTGGAACATGTGAAGTCAGCTGACACGGCTAGAACAGGTCCCAGGCCGGGTGGGGGAGGGGGTGGGTCTGCAAGCCGACCAAATGTATTCGCTTCTGCTAAAAAAACACCTGTCAGGGGCGCCTGGGTGGCTCAGTTGGTTAAGCGACTGCCTTCGGGCTCGGGTCGTGATCCTGGAGTCCCGGGATCGAGTCCCACATCGGGCTCCCTGCTCGGCGGGGAGTCTGCTTCTCCCTCTGACCCTCTTCCCTCTCGTGCTCTCTATGTCTCATTCTCGCTCTCTCAAATAAATAAGTAAATAAAATCTTAAAAAAAAAAAACAAAAAAACACCTGTCAGAACAGGCATTGGCGGCAGACCTTGGCAGCGCCGTCCAGGTGCTGTGCGGGACAGAGGCACTCCTGGCCTGGAAGCATCCTGGGCTCACTGGCAAGGTTGGCCAGCGAGATGGATGTTTGGGGCATCTTAGCCTGGGTAACCACGGGATTCGATGGAGCGCCTCCTCTTGTTCATACTTACAAGAATGCCTTTGACCGTGGTTCCGCCTTCTGCATGCGCCTGCTGCCAGGGAGGGCAGGGCCCAGTATGCTGGCCTCAGAGCGCCACCGCTTGGCCTCCCCCAACAAGCACACTTTGCCTTGCTGGTGGGAATGCCACCGCGCGGGCGTGCTTCCAAATCATAGATCTCCCTGGGCCACAACTAGGTCAGGTGACACCAAAGTGAAAAATCAGGTTTTAGGAAACCTAATACCTATTTAGCAATAACGGGTTCAAATGGGAAAGTATTAGATGGCGTCTTGCCTTGTTAATAACACCTACCAAGAAGCCACATCTTGAATGACAAAGTTGATGTGAGGGCCAAGTTTTGTGCTGTTTGCCAAAACTGCTGGTCAGTATGGGCATACCCTAGAGATATCGTGGGTTTGGTTCGCAATAAAGCGGTTATTGCAATAATGTGAGTCAAATGAACTTTTGGTTTCCTAGTGCCCATAAAAGTTTATATGTTAACTTATGTTTATACTGTAATCTCTTATTTTTATTATCATTTTATTATTAAATTATTATATTATTATGTTTATACTGTAATCTATTAAGTGTGCAATTGCATAATGTCTTTTCAGACATTATGTACATACCTTTATTAAAAAATACTTTATTGGGGCGCCTGGGTGGCTCAGTTGGTTAAGCCTTCCAACTCTGGGCAGTGTGTAAACAGATAAAGGAAGAGATGCTCTAGATGAAACCGGTGGGGAGTCCTAGGCCCACCAGCCAGAGAGAAGCTCTTCTTTTTTTTTTTTTTAGAGAGAGAGAGAGCAAGAGAGCATGCACAAGTGGAGGGGGGAGAGGCAGAGGGAGCAGGAGAGAGAATCTTAAGCAGGCTCCACGCCCAGCGCAGAGCCTGACACGGGGCTCAGTCTCATGACCTTGAGATCACGACCTGAGCTGAAACCAAGAGTCGGATGCTTTTTTTTTTTTTTTTTAAAGATTTTATTTATTTATTCATGAGACACAGAGACAGAGAGAGAGAGAGGCAGAGGGAGAAGCAGGCTCCCAAGGAGCAGGGAGCCCGATGTGGGACCCGATCCCAGGAGTCTGGGATCATGACCTGAGCCGAAGGCAGACGCTTAACCATCTGAGCCACCCAGGCGCCCAAAGAGTCGGATGCTTAACCGACTGAGCCACCCAGGCGCCGCCCCCCTCCCCCAAGAGAAGCTTATTCTGAACAGTTTGAAAACCACTGGACTCAGGTGTGAGGTCAACTGTTACAACAGGAAATTGGGAGGGGAGACAGAGCCGCTTACCCAGGCTGCGGCACAGGAGAGAGGACACCGAGGTCAGATGATAGTGTCAGAACCCAAGTCCAGCAGCAAGGGGGATACGTGTGCATGGGAGAAATATAGTATAAAAATTATCAGTCTTGGGCGCCTGGGTGGCTCAGTTGGTTGAGCGGCTGCCTTCGGCTCACATCATGATCCTGGAGTCCCAGGATCGAGTCCCGCATCCGGCTCCATGCTCAGCGGGGAGTCTGCTTCTCCCTCTGACCCTCTCCCCTCTCATGCTCTCTCTCTATCTCATGCTCTCTCTCAAATAAATAAATAAAATCTTTAAAAAAATTATCAGTCTTCAGGGAAAACACTCAATCTTTGCAATAAAGAACATTCTACCAAAGATGAAAGTGGTAAAACTAAAGTTTATATGAAAATACTTTAAAAAATATATTTTAACACCTTCCCCTGTTAGAACTCTCTTGAGCATAATATAGCAACATTACTAATGTTTAGGTCAAGTCCTTTAGAAATGTTTGGCATGTGACCTGTGACTTTCATCTTTAGAGATGGTAAATTATTTTCTCCTTTAAGAATAATGTTTCATAAGTCAATCAGAGAAAGACATGTATCATATGAACTCACTGATATGAGGAATTCTTTTTTTTTAAAGATTTTATTTATTTATTTGACAAAGAGAGAGACAATGAGAGAGGGAACACAAGCAGGGGGAGTGGGAAAGGAAGAAGCAGGCTTCCCGCTGAGCAGGGAGCCTGATGTGGGGCTCGATCCCAGGACCCTGGGATCATGACCCGAGCCGAAGACAGTCGCTTAACCAACTAAGCCACCCAGGAGCCCTGATATGAGGAATTCTTAATCTCAGGAAACAAACTGAGGGTTGCTGGAGTGGTGGGGGGTGGGAGGGAGGGGATGGCTGGGTGATAGACATTGGGGAGCGTATGTGCTATGGTGAGTGCTGTGAATTGTGCAAGACTGTTGAATCACAGATCTGTACTTCTGAAACAAATAATACAATATACGTTAAGAAAAAAAAAAACGATAGCAGGAGGGGTAGAATTGAAGGGGGAGAAATTGGAGGGGGAGATGAACCATGAGAGACTGTGGACTCTGAGAAACAAACTGAGGGTTCTAGAGGGGAGGGGTTGGGAGGATGGGTTAGCCTGGTGATGGGTATTAAAGAGGGCACGCTCTGCGTGGAGCACTGGGTGTTATGCACAAACAATGAATCATGGAACACTACATCACAACTAATGGTGTAATGTATGGCGATTCACATAACAATAAAAAATTTAAAAAAATAATGTTTCAGTGTTTAAAAAATATTTTTCATACACTTAGAAGAATGAAGTATTAAGCCACACTGTTAACACACATTATGAAAAATCACTGTTTGGGGGGCACCTGGGTGGCTCTGTCGGTTGAGCAGCCGACTCTGGATTTTGACTCAGGTATGATCTCACGGTCCTGGAATCAAGCCCCACGTCAGGCTCCATGCTCAGTGGGGAGTCTGCTCAGGATTCTCCCTCTCTCTCTGCCGCTCCCCTCCTCCCTGCCCCACATGTGCACACACTCTCTCTCAAATAAATTAATCTTCAAAAAAAAAAAATCACTTGTGGCTCTTTTTCTGCTGTGTTGGGGAAACAGCAAGTTTAAGTTACCAAACTCAAGATGCCATTCCTTCTGTATTCAAAGTAGGACAGTTTCTTGCAAACTTCAAAGACTTGTATCTCTTAGATACAATATTTGATACTCTATCAAATACGAATTTTTAATGTCATGCCACTTTTGCACTGATTGAGCATTTATGATAATAATGATTGTGCATCTCCTCATTATTGGATAATTAGCAGCGTTGGGGAATAATAATGGGCTCTGGTCTGGGTATGAGTCATCCTGCTTCTGCCACTTGTCAGCTATCCACAGTGAATTAACGTCTTGATTTAGCCTGTTTCCTCATCTACAAATTGCAAGGCTGTTTAGAGTTAAATGAGACTGTGTGTAAAATGATTGTACGTAGCATGTAGAATGTGAAACACTCCACCCCAAAAGCTTGCTTTCCTTCCTTTGCATAAACATGTACACCTGAGGCTCCCATGTATTCATTCGATAATGTTGATGAACCACTTACTCTACAAAATAATGGATGCAAGCTGCCTTTTAAAAAGTGAGTTTGGAGAAAAAAAATTTAAAAGTCAGTTTGGGGGTGGAATTGCGAATAGGAAAGGGAATGGTTTGCCCACAGTGGTGTTTCTTGCAATATATGCAAAGTAATCCAAAGTTATTTTCAACTATGTGATTAGCTTTAAAAATCACTTACAGATGGATGTTCACTTCCAGCCATGATGTAATGATAGGACTGGATTCACTCTTCCACCTTAAAAAACTAGAAAGCTATACACAAAGTATGAAACAGTTTTTAGACGTTGGACAAAGATCACAGGTCACGATGTGTGAGAGAAGGGAAAGGTGAGGGAAGCATCGTGGTTCCCAGTGTTTGGGCTCCAGCAGAGGGAAGTTCTGGAATCCTGTCTCATCCAGACAGTTGTACTGTGGTTATGTAAGAGAATGTTCCTGTTTTTAGGCAGTACATACTTAAGTATTTATTTAGGGGCAAAAAGGCAAAAAAAAACAGCTCAGGAAAAAATATCATTTGTAGATGTATGTACATATACATACAAACATATATGTACATATATATATATATACACACACACATTTATGAGACAAAATGATAAAACATGGAAATATGTTAACACAGGGAACCAGGGTGAAGGGAATACGGGAATTCTTTGTACTGGTTTTGAAATTTTTCTCTAAGTTTGGAAGTGTTTCAAAATTTAAAAAAATAGTCAAAGCCTGGTGCTAACAACTTATTAATGTAGGAATACTCAGCCAACCCTTTCTTTTTTTTTTTTTTAAGATTTGTTTATTTATTTGAGAGAGAGAGAGAGAATGAGAGAGATAGAGAGCACGAGAGGGCAGAGGGTCAGAAGGAGAAGCAGACTCCCTGCCGAGCAGGGAGCCCGATGTGGGACTCCATCCCGGGACTCCAGGATCATGACCTGAGCCGAAGGCAGTCGCTTAACCAACTGAGCCACCCAGACGCCCCAGCCAACCCTTTCTACTACTTAAATGCTGTTCCACAAAACTCAAACATGATGGAAAAAACTGGGAATTACTTCAGATTTGTTAGTAGTTACTTTAGACTTAGCTACTCTGTAACAGGTAGAATGAAAAGTATTGAAGTTTAACATATTTACATTATACAATGCATATATCTGCAAATTATGTAATAGCTGTTTCCTGTATAAAAACTGGAAAATCCAGGTAAGCAAAGACAAATAATCCCAGCAGAGAAATACTGCTCATCAATTGTCTTTGTGTATAGACATAATGTATTTTATACTAGTAATTGGTGACGTTAAATTTCCATGTTTTTTGAAAAGTGATTTTGTGGTGAACATTCACTTGCAACTTATTTTTAAACTTTTAATTTTAAAGTAAGGTATACACCCAACATGGGGCTTGAATTCACAACCCCAAGATCAAGAGTGGCACGCTCTACCAACTGAGCCAGCCAGCCACCCCAATCGCAACTTATTTTAGAAGACAATACTACAGGGCGTCTGGGTGGCTCAGTTGGTTAAGTGTCTGCCTTCGGCTCAGGTCATGATCACAGGTTCTTGGGATCCAGCTCTGCATCGGGTTCCCTGCTCAGGGGGAAGCCTTCTTCTCCCTCTCCCCCTCCCCCTGCTTGTGTTGATTCTCTTGCTTTGTCTCTCTGTCAAATAAATAAATAAAATCTTTAAAAAAAAAGAAGGCAATACTACATTGCCAGTACTATTAAGAGTACTTTGTAGGAAGCACCTTGGTAACAAATAATACACACCATACTGTGTGCGTACTGACTGGTGTGGTTTTGAGAAGGCCAGATTTGAAAGACGATGAGCCTTTTCAAAGAGCAGGCTCTTCAAAGGACTTACCGTCTCAGTACTGCCAGTATTAGAAGCCCTCTGATGTTATATCCTCATCCGCATTTCACAGATAAGGAAACAGAAGCATGGACAAGTTGCAGCCCACACTTCAAGCCACACTGCTGCTGTGTGGTGAAATGAGCCAACTCCTCCTTCCTAACGTCACACTTTGTGTCTGACGCCGAAATACCTTTAATGCTGTCAAATTGCAAAAAAATTAAATACATTTATACAAACATTCTCATATTCTGGGTATCTCTTTCTTTACTAATTAATCTTTTTATCAATATGAGAAACAGGTCATATAATTCAAGGGAAAATATTAAAAAATGTATTTTAGTTAGGCCTGCATAAAAGTGGCAATGTCAAAATAGAAAAAGATTGAAATTGCGCAAAAGCAATGTATAAATTAAAAAAATTATTTGGAAAAAAATTATTTAAAAGAGAGCAAGTGAGCACATGAGCAGGAGGAGCAGAGAGAAAGGGAGAGAGAAACTTAAGCTGATTCCACACTGAGCGCAGAGCCCAACGCAGGGCTTGATCTCAAGACCCTGAAATCACAACCTGCGCCAAAACCAAGGGTCAGATGCTTATCCAACTGCACCACCCAGGCACCCCTAAAAGTAATGTGTAAATTCTGAGTGTTTGGCATCAGTTAACAGTTAAAAGCAATGATAGTATATAAATACTAGGGGAGGGGCGTCTGAGTGGCTCAGTTGGTTAAGCATCTGCCTTAGGCTCAGGTCATGATCCCAGGGTCCTGGGATCGAGCCCCGCATCGGGCACCCAGTAGGGACCCTCCTTCTCTCTCTCCTTCTGCACCCTCTCCACCTCCTTGCTGGTGCTCTCTCTCGCTATCTCTCTCAAATAGATAACATCTATAAAAAAAAAATACTTAGGGGCATGTTCAAATAAGAGGAAACAATTTAAAATTTATGAGGCCTTTTGTTAAAAAAAAAATCAGATCTCATCTTGATATTAAACTTGTGCCGATCTATGCATCAGTGTATCAATTATCTGAGTTGTGGCTACATGATTGGATTTCCTGAGTCTAATAAAAACAATTTTGGGGCGCCTGGGTGGCTCAGCCGTTTAGCGTCTGCCTTTGGCTCAGGTCATGATCCTAGGGTCCTGGGATCGAGCCCAGCATCGGGCTGCTTCTCCCTCTCCCACTCCCCCTGCTTGTGTTCCTGCTCTTGTGCCTCTGTCAAAAAATAAAAATCTTTAAAAAAACAAACAAACAAAAAAGTTTTGACTACCGAAGAGACCACCTCATGGCTGCTTTGTGTGCAAGGAAGAGGTATGAAAAGTAATAAACACCGGGGAAAAAGGAAAAGTCTACTGTCCCTTTTCTGTGTCAGTATCCTTCAAAGACTTTCTTTCTCAAGGCTGTGATTTATTTGACCTGTTCACCTTCAGATGGATGCCACTTTCATGTTTTATATTTGATGACCCATGTGTTGATTTGACTTTTTTAAATCAGAAAACATGTAACTTATAAATTGTTAACTTTAGAATTTTTTGTTACTTTCCAGAAAATATCCCCTTCCCCAGAACCAAATATTAGCTTTGGATTTAGGTGAGCCTTTACTATCCTCATTTCTTCCTCCCATTGTAATTGTTATCAATGGGTTACCCTTCCTAAATTGTACTGATGTATGAAATCCTCTGCCAGGGCTCCTGGGTGGCTCAGTCGTTAAGCGTCTGCCTTCGGTTAAGGTCATGATCCCAGGGTCCTGGGATCGAGCCCCACATCGGGCTCCCTGCTCCGCGGGAAGCCTGTTTCTCCCTCTCCCACTCCCCCTGCTTGTGTTCCCTCTCTCGCTGTGTCTCTTTCTGTCAAGTAAATAAATAAACTTTAAAAAATAAAATAAAAAACTAAAATCCTCTGCTGATGTTATAAAGCAACTGGCATAAGAAGTCAACTAAAATAAAAGCATGGCTGATAGAAGAGACACAAAAAAATGCACAATAGTTACTCAAAAAATTTTTTTACACAATTGCTATTTTAAAAAATGTTTTAAAATTATAAATACATGTTTAAAAAATTCAAATATACAGAATGAACAGCTGCACAGTTGAATATGGAAGCCACTAGCTGCACGTCCATTGCTCCATTACCACCACAGGGCTAGGGGCTGGCACACTCTGAGTGCACACACAGCGTCCGCACAGAAGGCCCGTCGGACAGTTCACTGGTTATTGCTCTATAGTAACCATAATTAAGCACTAGTATATAAATGGCTGATTATTATAAAAGTTCTGTATACATTCTGGATACAAGTACTTTATCAGACATAATTTTCAAAAACTCTCCCATTCTGTGGGTTGTCTTTTCACTTTCTTGACGGTGTTCTTTAAAACATGAAAGTTCATTCTGAGCAAGTCCAATTTATTTTTTTTGTTGCTTGTGCATTTGGTGTTGTATGTAAGAAACCATTGCTTGGTCCAAGGTCACAAAGACTTGCTTGTATGTTCTCTTGTCAGTTTTATAGCTGTAGCTCTTACATTTAGGTAGGTGATCCATCTTGGGCTGAAATCTGTGAGGAGGGGAATCCTTTAGCATGTGGCTTTACAGTTGTCCTAGGACTATTTGTTGAAAAGATTACTCTTATTGAATGCTTTGGCAGTCTTGTCAAATATCAATTGATCATAAACATTATAGGCTTATTTCTGGATTCTCGGTTATATTTTATATTCCCTTAATCCATGTTTCTCTATGCTAGTATCACTATCTTGGTTACTGTAGCTTTGTAGTTAAGTTTTGCAATTGGTTAAGTGTGAGTCTTCCAACTTTGTTCTTTTTCAAGATTATTTTGGCTTTTGTATTTTCCATGTGAATTTTATCAGTTTGTATTTCTGTATGAATTTTATCAGTTGGTCAATTTTTGCAAACAAGCCAGCTGGGATTTTGACAGGAACTGCAGGAACCCTGTGGAGCAATTTGGGGAGCATTTTCATTTTAACAATGTAAAGTCTTCCAATCCATGAACAAAAATGTATTTGTTTATTTAGGTCTTAATTTCTTTCAACAATGTTGCATAGTTTTTATTCATCTTGATGCTATTGTAAATAGAATTTTTAAAAATCTCAATTTCAGAACATTCACTGCTGACAGAAATAAAGCTGATCTTTGTATACTGATCTTGTATCTATCCTGTAGCCTGGTGAACTCATTTAGTTTTTAAATGAATTTCTTAGAATTTTCTATCTACTAAGATTATGCCATCTGTGAATACATAGTTTTACTTCTTTTCCAGTATGGTTGACTTTTCTTTCTTTTCCTTGCCTAATTGCCCTGGCTAGAAACTCAAGTACAATGTTGAATAAAAGGGGTGAGAGTGAACATCCTTGTCTTGTTCCTGATTTTGGGGACAAGGACATTCAGCATTCAGTCTGTTGCCAATAATGATGTTGAGGGTGGACTTTTTGTAGATGCTCTTTATCATATTGAGGAATTTCCATTTTATTCCTAGTTTGTTAGGTATTTTTATCATGAAAGGGTGCAGAATTTTATCAAATGTTCTGCAACTGTTAAGACAATTAAATTGTCCTTTAAATTGTCCTAAATTTTGTCCTTTATGAACATGGGACAATTGATTCTCATTATTTATGAGTCTGTATTTATGAATTTACCAATTTATTTGTAAAATTTGTTTGTAATCCCCAAATCAAAACTGTCACCATGGGGGTGCCTGGGTGGGTCAGTTGTTAAGTGCCTGCCTTCGGCTCAGGTCATGATCCCAGGGTCCTGGGATGGAGCCCCGCATTGGGCTCCCTGCTCCGGGGGAAGCCTGCTTCTCCCTCTCCCACTCCCCCTGCTTGTGTTCCCTCTCTCGCTGTGTCTGTCAAATAAATAAAATCTTAAAAAAAAAAACCCCAAAACTGTCACCACTTTTATGATCATTCATAGATATGTGCAGACCCACGAAAATTTTGAGTTTCCCCATATGCATCTTCCCAGTGGGGGTGAACAAGACAATGCTTCTGCCTTCCTGTTTCAGCCCCCACCCCCAGACATGACCAGAAGATGGGGGGGGGGTGCGGAGGCAGGGCTGTGTAAGCTTTGGCTCTGGGAGCAGTCGGACAGGTATGAATCCCAATTCTGGCAGTAATTAGTGGGGTGGCGTGGCCTCAGAAAGGTCACTTAACGTTTCTGAACCTCATTTTCTCTTTTGTAAAATAAAACAGTATACCAGGATAAATTTTCAGGATTTAAGATTATAATCTATTTGAGATATGAATACACACACATTTCCCCCAGGAGCAATGGCTCTGCATTCACTAGTTCAGTATTCATAGTGACTTCCTAGACTATAACTACTGTGAATAATGAGAATCGTTTGCAGATGACATTGATTTTTGGATGTTAAACAAACCTTGCATTCCTGGGACAAATCTTACTTGGTCATGGTATATAATCCTTTTTTTGCTAGTTGCTAGACTAGCAAATCCTTAGTTGCTAGACTCAGTTTGCTAGTATTTTGTTGATGGCTTTTGAGTCTCTTCATAACAGATACTGATCTTTTTTTTTCTTGTGATGTCTTCACCTGGTTTTGTATCAGGGTAATACTGGCTTCATAAAATGAGTTGGGAAGTGTTCTCTCTCCTTCCATTTTTGAGGAGAGTTTGCAAAGGACTGGTGCTAATTCTTTAAATGTTTGGTAGAATAGAGCAGTGAAGCCATTTGGGCCTGGTATTTCCTTTGCAGAACGTTTTAAAATTACTAATTCAATATTTTTGTTATTGGCAGTTGCCTTTTTAACTTGCTTTAGGTAGGACAAAAGGTGGTAAGATTATCTCTTAAGGCCAGTAAAATTCATTAAGAAAATGTTATCAAGGAAGACATATCCAGTGTTTGTAAGATTCAGTCACCAGCTGCCAAGATCATCCAGTAGCAGAGTTATCCTGCTGTCTTGCTCTAACAGAGACAAATATTTCATCACCTCTCCATGTGCCTTCATGACCTTAGGAACAAGAAACTTCAGCCTGTTCTACATAAGATTTATATACAAACATCTTAACTGACACTCACAGTAAAGTCCTATAATCACAAATTAAAGTTTGTACATTTCTAGATTATATACAGACATGCATATTTACATATTATCTTTAAATCTATCTACAAACATAATACCTATCTCAGAACCTGTCGGGATGGCAGTGTGTAGTGGAATAAACACTGGAACAGAAATCTGGAGGTCTCAGTTCTGGGGCCAGCTCTAACGTAAACAAGATGCCTCAATCTGTTTCTCCCACTGATGAAACTAGGTTAAGCCTGATGATCACCAAGGTTTTTTTTCCTGATTCTAAAAATACAAGTGACTTACAATGCCATTCCCATTGTACTTACTTCAGGGTGCTCAAAATGAAAATATTTTTGCTATAAACATATACACATCCATCCTTCATTCTTACAGAACAAATCAACCAATTCACCAACTCTTAAAAGAGAACAAGGAGGAAGTCTGTGGGTAATATAATTCCAACACCTCAAGGTCCTGGGTTTGCCAGGAAATACCATTACTAAACTTCTCTCTGTACAAATACGTGTATTTGCTTTTTCATAATGCCTCTCTTCATGTCAGTGCTGTTGCATACGAGGCTTCTAGAAATTACAATAACTTCCAAAAACAAGGTCACTTTTCAGAAATCCGGAGCCCCTCAGAGAGACTGAATGGCATGTCATCAGTTGTCTCCACCGGCACGTTGCTCCTACCAAACTGGCATGGATAATGGTGGGTGTGGTGACTTGAAATAAATGCATCTGCCATCCGGCTGCAGTGACAGCCATCTGACGGCAAGACGTTACTGGAGTTACCAAGATGCGAATGGTAAACACCGTGGAATGAGTCTTGAGTTGAGTGGTAATGGCCGGCTCCCGCTGAGGTGGATGCCGAGCTCTGGTAAGGGCCATTACACATAATACAAGTTTGGAAGCAAGTCTTCCTGCCCAAACCTCGGTGAATGTCCAGTTTGGCAATGAGGGGTTTCCCAACATTCACCTCCTGCTTCTCCTCTACGGTATCTTCCAATCCTGAGTACTGATATGACAGGCAGACTGTGAAGATCAGATGTTCCTGAAAAGGAAAAGAATTATTTTTATCAACTGTGAAAGCATATCAATCTTAGAGTAATACTGACAAATACAAATACACACGTGATCACAAAACAACACACACTCTCACTCCCCTTTCCCAGGTTCCAAATCCTCAAGGCTCGTTTACACCTTCCCCACACGAAGAAAGGCCAGCTATAATCACCTTCCCTTTCCCTCATCCAGTACTTAAAGTTCCTGCTACTGACAGTAGCCAGAATCACAGAGATCTTGTACTGTATTCCAGATGAACAGTTTAAAGGCATTTTCCAAGTAGTGGGGTTTGGGAAAATTACCCTTCCCTATTAGTGGAGATGGAGAATGATCCTTTAATGAAAAAACCTGGCTTTAGACCTAGGCCAAAAGTTTAGCTGTTTTATTTTTTTTAATTTTTTTATTTTATTTTATTTTTTTTTAGAAGATTTTATTTATTTGACAGAGGGAGACACAGCCAGAGAAGGAACACAAGCAGAAGGAGTGGGAGAGGGAGAATCAGACTCCCGCTGAGCAGGGAGCCCGATGTGGGGCTCGATCCCAGGACCCTGGGACCATGACCTGAGCCGAAGGCAGACGCTTAACGACTGAGCCACCCAGGTGCCCCAAAGTTTAGCTGTTTTAAAAAACATGAAATAATAATACACAATCCTAGGTGGAGAAGTATAACTGAATCACATCACAGGGTTATTTCAAAGACAAAGGAGTAACAGCTAAGATTAGCTGTAAACAGGGTGACAATAGTCTGTTTTTTGTTCCTTAACTAGGAAATGATTATTTGAAGGTGCGAAGGTATTTAAAAGCAGACTATGCTCCTTATCTCTAACTTTTCAACAATATGGAGAGTAATCACATGTGCTCTCACACAAAAATCCTCAGGCCATTACCAGGGACAGAAGAGAGTATGACAAGGGTCACTGATAAGACTGTGTATCACTTATCTCTACTTCAATTTAATACCCAATGAAGCAGTTCATCTATAAACTAATACAACTGTCACATGCCAAAATGCATTTTCACTTTCATAAAGTCAGTAGTTAATAAACAGGAAAAGCATTAACCTTTAATTTTTGCAGTGAACTGAGCCTGGTGTAGAGGCAATGCTTGGGAAGATCCTTAGATACTAAATAGCTGCCAGTTTCTTCAGGCGTCCCTTTATTTGCATCTTTTGGATCAATATCTAAGTCCTGTGAAAATCAGTGGATGTTATTAATGCAATCAATTAAAGTCATAACATTGTCTATGATAGTAAAATATCTTAACAGGTATTGTCCTCTTATGAATTTTGGCCTCAATAGGTAAGCCCTTAGACAGGACTAAAGAAATAATAAAAACAACATTTTAGAGTGTAACAGGAATTCCAAATTCTGCACAGATACACTTAAAAAGTTAGCTCTGCAAGGTTAGTTACTTTCAAACTACCCCCACAAACACTTCTTAATCCTCTCAAGCTTCCTTTTAAGTTCCAGCCCCGTTAGACTGTGACCCCTGGATTCTCTCCCTGCTCACTCATTACTTTTGGGAAGGTGCAGGCGGATTTATATGATTCATATATTTAAAAAGAATAAATGGACATGTACAGGCAGTCCTTCCCTTTTCCTTCTCTAAGAGCCAACCCCTGGGTAAGAGCGGGAGATGTGTTCTGAAAGTCTGAGAGAAGGCCTCAAGCTCTACCCTGCCCAATGCCCAGGAGGCCCCTCTGAGTCCAGCGCTGTTATGGCTGGTAGACAGACCTGTCTAATTCTGGGGTTCAGTGCTGGACCATCTGCTCTCATACTAAACAATGTCTTCCATGAAGTCTTTATCAGCAGCAAAGGTGATGTTCTGGATTTGTCTCACTCCTTGCTTACTTCTCAATTTACTACACTCAATGTAGGAAAGAGGGGTATATTATTGGCTTCTTTAGGCCAACATGAAATAAATATCATACCTTAATTTACGGAAAAAGAGAACTAAATTTCTATGCTTCCAATATACTACCATGTTACTGCTTAATATTCGATATCCTACTTAGGGTAAAGGAAATTAAAGGCTTCTTTCCTGGGTGAACTTTAGACATTCCTAAATTTGATAAATTTAAGGTATTTTAGGGATTAATTTTTAAATATTTTGACCATTGTTACTAAAATACAAATATTTATATAAATGGAAGATAGAGGTATTCATATTTCCTTTAAATTTACCATCAACTTTTAAGTTTCCAAATGTTTAGTGTTTAGTAAGTGAGGCTACACTGTGCTATTTTGGATAAAAGAAGAAAGGGGCTTCTTACAAGAGGAAAATCAGTGACGTAGGCGTCGCACGTCAGCACGTCCGGTGGCTTGTGGACTATGCTCGTGTAGATTACCATGACGTTGGAGAACTCGGCAGCAAACCCCAGCTGAATCTGAACACCGCACTGGAATTTAAGACACATACTTTCTGGGAGTTCTGAAAAAGAACAAAAAGAACAACTTACAAATAATCCCTTGAGGAGCGCTTTGGTAAGTTTTCTGTTAAGCAACAGACAATTGTTCTTTATGGGGGAAAACAACAGTGAGAGCTTTTGCTTTCGCTTAAAAATGTTCTATAACTAACACATTGTTCAAAGGCACACACACACACACACGCATGCACGCATGCATGCATACACTTAAAGAAAAAGTCCCATATTCTGCTGGTCAAGCAAATAAAAATCTTTCATTTACTATTTCCTTCCAGTTCTCGTCCCTCTGCATATGTAATTTTTACAGTGGTAATCAAAAGTACCCATATAATTGTAGATAAATTTTCACTGTTGCCTCAATCTTCATGAAAATAGTTTTTAATAAAGCATAATGTCACTGAGTATTTGTTACTCTGAACAATTCCACTACTCTTGAATATCTATAGTATTTCTGGGTTTTATTATTTTTCTATTATAGTCAGTATTTCTTATACATATGTACTTAATGCTTAAAGATTATTAGATATAGCTGCTCGATGGTGCCTCACACATGTGACATTCTCCATTTACATAGAATATAGATTTCACCATAACATTTCCAAAATGAAGTAATATTAATTTTCAAAGTGTTTACCTAGTTGATGGGATTAAAAAGGAAAAACTACACTATCATAATTTTAATTTTATTTTCTCTAATTACTACTTAAGCTTACCATTTTCTATATTTATTTCTTAAATTAATATATTCTCAATTGTGTAGGCTGAATTTGCATCCTTTGATGATTAACTGAGGGAGTTTTTTTGTTTTTTTTTTAAGATTTTATTTATTTATTTGACAGAGAGAGACAGTGAGAGAGGGAACACAAGCAGGGGGAGTGGGAGAGGGAGAAGCAGGCTTCCCGCTGAGCAAGGAGCCCGATGTGGGACTGGATCATGACCTGAGCTGAAGGCAGACACTTAACCATCTGAACCACCCAGGTACCCCTAACTGAGGGAGTCGTAATGTTTTTCCTTTTACCATTTTGCATGAGCTCTTTAACATAAAAAATGCCAAATCTGTTACCAAAAAAAGTGCTCTCTTTCCAAACTACTCCACATCTCTAGAGCCTGTTTGCCTTTGGTAAGGTGACATTTACCCATATCTAAAAGATAAGAAATAAGTATTATCTTAAGACCACAATGTTTTCATTATGTTTTAAATATTTAGGCCACAAACTCTTCTGCAAATGCGGTTATGTTCTGAGTATCACTCATTCACTCCACTCACTCACCAACTATTTTATTGAACACCTACTATGTGCCAGGCATGGTTCAAAGTAATGAGCAAACAGAAAAATATTGGACCAGCCCACGTCTAAAGTTTTTTTTTTTTAATTTGAAGATCTAATTGGCTTTATTAGGCAATTCATGAATTGGGCAGCATCTCATCCACCAAGTAAAGAGATGCTCCCTTAGTTTCATTTCATAAAAGGTTTTTTTTACTATTGATCTTTACCACCATGATTTTGTTACACTTGTTGTTTAGAGATTTTTTAAAGGAAAAGAATCAATTTCAATTATTTATCCAATTATCTGGAAGGCAAGACAATATATTTATGGCATTTTATATTTTAATGTGCTTTAACATATTTAACCAAAAATATATTTTAGAGAACAGACTATTATGAAAAGAAAGACATTATATAGAAGTTCACCAAATACAATTTTCAATCATCTACAATAAGGGATTTACAGATATTTGGGACTCACAGAAAATCCAAAATCTTCATTTCAGTCAATAATTTAAACTTACCTTTTCACTAAATCACATAGAATTACCAAAGGTAATTAAGTTATAGATATGATTTCCACCTCACCTTCTCTTTTCTTGCTCACCGACTCACTTATTCAAGAGTTGAAAAGAGAGAATACTCAGTAATACTGATGAGCATATAGTATTTACTGACCAGCATGCTTGTCTCTTTACATGTGTGATTGCATTCAATACCAACAACCCTCCCAAGTATTATTTCTTGTCCACATTTATATATAACATGTTTATCAAGTGGTAGAGACAGGATCAGAACCCAGGCCTGTCTGATTTTTCAAATAGCATACTTCCAACAGCTCACAATATAATAAAATCTAAGGGAATGTATATTAGATAAGTTGTTTAGTTTTGGGTTTCCCCACCAGGCTAAAATGTTTTCACTACAAAATTGAGAGGAAAACTATCCAGGAGGAAAAAAACTTCCTTCATGATTTAATACAGCATGTTATAGAAAAACCCCATTAAGAACCAGGCTTCACCGTACCATGTGCTTTGGCCCACTGCAGATTCCGTACCAGAGACTCCGCAGAATACGCTGTTCCCTGAATTGGGTCAGTAAGTGCTCTCTTTTCAGACAAGCTACTCCGAATCTCTAGAGCCTGTTTGCCTTTGGTAAGGTGACATTTACCCATATCTAAAAAATAAGAAGTAAGTATTAAGACCACAATCTTTTCATGTTTTAAATACTTAAGTCAAGAACTCTCCTGCAAATCCAGTTATGTTCTCAGTATCACTCACTCACTCAACAACTATTTTACTAACACGTTCTATTATGTGCCAGGCAAGGTTCAAAGTAATGAACAGAGAAAAATATTGGGCCAGGCCACTTCTAAAGACCCCTCTTTTAGCTTTTATCTTCTATAATTCTATTATCACATCCCTAATATTCTAAGCCTTAAAATTCACAAAGAACTGAAAATATACTTTTTATTTTTTAAGATTTTCATTTATTTGAGAGAGAGAGAGAGAACAAGCGGGGGTGGGGAAGGGAGAGAGAAAGAAGCAGGAAGCCCGACATGGGGCTCGATCCCAGGACCCGGAGATCATGACCTGAGCCAAAGGCACTTAACCAACCGAGCCACCCCAGGCGCCCCTGAAAGTATATTTCTTTACTGAAAGAGTAGCCATGACAATTTTATGTCTACACTCTGTTGAGAAATACATGTATCTAGTAAACAAATGACTACTTATCTATGAAAAAGGTAAGATTTCATGCCATCTTTATCTCAGATATTTTTATTTTAAGAAAGGAAATAATGTGTTATAAACATTGATATGGCTAAAGCACCACCACTCCTCTCCCCCGACTCAAAATAACCACTATCCAATGTAGTATATATATTCCCATGCATATTTTAATTTTCACTCAGGCACAGGCACTGGCAAGTAGTGTATGCTAATGTTTTAGGTTTGGTTTTTTTTTTTTAAGATTTTGTTTATTTGCGAGAGAGAGCAATAGAGAGCATGGGCTGGGGAGGAGAGGGAGAAGCAGGCTCCCCGCCGAGCAGGGAGCCTGATGAGGGGTTTGATTGCAGGACCCTGGAAACATGACCCGAGCTGAAGGCAGACGCTTAACTAACTGAGCCACCCAGGCGCCCCCTAATGTTTTAGGTTTTGAACTTAACAAAAATGTTACGCTACATGCATGCTCTGTAATGTGTTTTCATTCAACATGTTTTAGGCAAAGACTTGTGACTATTGATAAATGTCAATTTAAATTTACAAAGCCATATATATATATATTCTTTCATATGAACAAATTACAGTTTCTCTTACTTCTGTATATATTATTATTAATAAATAAAGTTATAAAGTAATAATATCTGGTCTTTGGTATGTAGTTACTAATATCCGGAAAAAAAAAGAGGTAAAACTAAGATTCTTAAATAGAAGAATCTATTCTTAAATAGAAGCCAAATATAAAAACCAGATAAAAGCAGAACTTTTCCGGTTGAAGCAGGATGGTGGGGGGAGGTCAAAGCTCTGGCTGTCTATGTTAAATGGGAAAGTGGTTAAGTCAGGTGATCCAGCTAAAAGATCTACACTGATAAAAACATGAAAATAAACAGTGACTCACAGCTCTTAGTGAAACACTCGCATACCTTATACTCCACCTGCCATCTTTGGAACACCCATGAAACTCCATTTCTCATGGGCTGGTTTGCAAAAGGATTGTCTTTTGGCATGGCTTTTAAAATGGCATTTCAAAAGATACCTGGCAGTCTATCGGGATAATAGGATATGTACTTGTTTGGCACCTGACAGGAGCATAACATCATCCCGAGAAGGAAAGAGAACAGAAGGAAATGGAAGACATGATGTTAGCCCTCTAGGGTCATGTCCTGAAAGCAGAATTTAAAAACCATTAAGTCCATCAAGAAACAAATGAACCCAGCCTTTTCCGCCCGAGTCTCAAAATTTCTTCAAAGTTGGATCTGTCTGATCCTGGGAGAGGCTGCTCTCTGGACAAGGTTTTCTGCAAACAAGCTGACAGGGCCACACCAGGCACGAGGCACAGAGCTGAGGATGAAGCTTTACTGATTTCAGCCTTGCCTGGGACCAGCCTTGCAGCTCGAGTCATGCTGTACTGATGGCACAAAGCTCAGTCACCAGGGAGACAAGGAGGAAGGAATGAAACAGGAGTGCTGTGGAACGTTCTAGAAAAAACTGTTTTATAAAAATAAATACTAACTCCAAACCTGCACAATAACAGTAGGAATAAAATAATTACCAGAGAACCCTGAGTAACTTTCTCTTTTTTATTTTACCTTCTGCAACTTCATCCAGTAACACAGTAATTTTCTTGTCTTCTAATAATCTATCTTTTAAAAATTTCATGAAAATTCCATTTGCCAACCCAGAATGCTGGATTTCAAAAGCTTCTGCTCCTTGACACCTTAAACACAGCAAAAAGACAGAAATTTTTAAAAAAGTAAACACTTGCCACATGGAGCTTGTGTAAATACTGATGAGCCTCATCTGCTTCTCTGCCTCTTGCATGACACCCTCATTACAGAGCTGATCTTTAAGCAGGAACTAAATGCTCTGGGGCTTAGTAAAAAGAAGATGCCAAGACATGAGGAGCTAAAGTCAATTATTTAACTCATTTATCATTTCAAGAATATCAAGGATGAAAATTTATGCCTACATTTCTATGGATCTATCTAGGCTTCTAATCTATAATCAAAAAGAAGTCATCGAAAAATGAAGGTATCTCGAACAGGAATGTAAAACTTCCTTACGTGGCATATCCAAACACAATATTGGCAGTGACTTTTAGCGCATCCAAGATTGGGATGGTGTCATCATAGTCATTTCTATTTAAAAGGGAGGAGGAAGAAGGGCAGATACAAATGTGAAAAAAGTTAAACAGCATTTTAAAGAGAGCTTAAGTAATAATACAATGGAAAATCTGGTAACACCATTCTATTATACATAATTTAAGATTATAGATTCAAAATTCCTTTATCAAATCAGGTACATATTTGCTCCAAATAATCTAGAGTTCCTCTGCTGTTGAGCCAGCAGACAGTCACACCATCTTTTCTCTGGTTAGCTTTAAAACTGGAGTTATATCTGAACTCTAGCACTGGTTTCTGATCGGTAAATGCTGAGCAAGCACAAAACTGTATTTCTGAGAGGAATAATCACTGGTTCTGTTTCTTAGTAACCCAGTGACAAACAGCTGGGATCCAAACCTTCAAACACCTGGTCTGGCTACAGTTTCTGTATCTGCGAGACCAGGACTTACAGAGGCCCCACCTCTATGGGTGCTGTTTCTGTCAATTCCTGGAGAAATAACTGCAGTGATGACTAGAGACATCTACAGGCATTCTGAAGAGTTGAACCTTCTGGAGTATGAATAAATACCCATGCCCTTTAGTTCCTCACTTTTGTTCTATAACAAATAGGAAAAAGGTTAAAGTAATTAACTACATATAGAGAAAATCTATTTCCTTCTAGTTTCCTTGTTGGTCAGTTTCAATCTCACAATTTTACAAACTCACAAGCTTAAGTGCTTCTTAGCATTCCTAGGTTTGCCTTAGATTTCACTGTCAAGGCTGATATTTACCTAACTCCGATGAGCTTTGTTTAACAAAGATGAGGCAGTTTACCTTTTCCTACACATGTCCAACAAGAACACATTAAGTCCAGTTTCTTTTTCTTGCATCAATTTCAGTATATTTTGTACACATAGACAGTTTTCAGACCTATATGGATTTGGAGCATCAACAGGGACCATAAAGCTGTTGCCAAAGTTTTCATAACCATGCCCTGCATAATATAATAATCCTGGAAAGGAAAAAAAAGGAGGTAAAAATTAATTCTAAATTGTACTCTGAACGTGCGTGTAGCACTCTTTAGAAAAAAAAAACAGACTTTGTTTTCTTCAAATTAATGCAAGCTTATTTAAGAGATACCCAATTATAAAAACAATGTTAACTAAATTTGAAGACAACAGTCTTCAAATACTGTATTTTTTTTTAAGATTTTATTTATTTATTTGACAAGGTGAGAGAGGGAACACAAGCAGGGGGAGTGGGAGAGGGAGAAGCAGGCTTCCCGCGGAGCAGGGAGCCCAATGCGGGGCTCGATCCCAGGACCCTGGGACCGTGACCTGAGCCGAAGGCAGACGCTTAACGACTGAGCCACCCAGGTGCCCCCAAGTACTGTATTTTAAACCAACACTGAGATGCTGTCCTAAACTGTATTTTAATTCATAAAAATAATACACTTGTAACCAATGGTGTCACATGGAATGCAGTTTTATCTCATGATATATAACGAAGAAAAAGGCTAAAGACTTCTTCATGTGTCTCCTCCATGAGACCAGGAGCTCTCCCAGGGTAGGGACGGTATTATCTTTATCTGTGTATTCCTGGCACACAGCAGGAGCTTAGTTAAGTTTTTAACGATGAACAAATAAACACAATTCAGATGAGTAGCAATGGCAATATCCACTATAAGAAATTCCACAGGCATTTCCACACAACGTTAGTAAGGGCTATAAAAATATAAATGTAGCTTCTTTTTTTTTTTAATTTTTATTTATTTTAGAGAGAGGGACACAGCGAGAGAGGGAACACAAGCAGGGAGAGTGGGAGAGGGAGAAGCAGGCTTCCCAAGGAGCAGGGAGCCCGATGCGGGGCTCGATCCCAGGACCCTGGGATCATGACCTGAGCCAAAGGCAGACGCTTAATGACTGAGCCACCCAGGCGCCCCTAAATGTAGCTTTTTCTAAGCAGAGAAGAGAAATCTAATTTCATGGATTATTTTTTTTGTTATGAGATATAAATATCATTAATTTTCCATCTAGAGTCTCTTGAATTAATAATCTAAAATTTGGGTTTCTTTTAGTATTCCATAAATGAGTCATTATTTCTTTACTGAGAAATGATACTATAAAAACTGCACCAAACAACTCTGAAGATTTTCTTGAAGTTTGTTTTGGCTGTATGAAAACTCCCCCAGAATATCAGTATGGGCTTCCTTATAAAAATATTTGATAGAAATACTTGTGAAGACATATTCCCCTGGGCATGCAATCTCTAGGGCCCACTAACATTGCTTTCTCAGAATTCTGGATATGATGACTTCTTTCTATGGTATTCTAACGTTGACAGTAAAAAGGCGTTAGGGAACAACAGAAAAGCTAATCCTTTGTATCCATAGTCCCTATTCCTAGCAAAGAATGGGGCTCTGAACACTAAAACAACGTGCTTCATTTGGTCCTAGCGGGCCGGACCCCGGTCTACTTTTCTTGGAACTCCTACTAAAATGAGAAACATGGTTCTTTCATATGTAACATTTCAAGTAAAAAATGACAAAATGGGTGCATTCATTTATTCAGTGTGGGTTTATTTTATCTCATCTGTGCCCTGAATGAAATCATGTAGGCATTGAAAGAAATGAAAAAGAAAAGAAAGACAAAGTTCCTGCCCCAAGGAGCTTGCAACTCATTCAGTCCTGCTCATGTTGTTAAAGAACAAAGAAAGTCAGCACATAATGAAATACCATAAATTATGTGATTAAGGAAACCCAGTCCGATAGGAATAGGGTGCAGAGAGGAATCAGTGTGAGGTGAAGCAGCAGTGGGTGGCCTTGAGAGCCTGGGTGCAATCTAGAAAGGCAGAGAAAGAGTAAGGTTCATGAGAGGCAGGGAGAGCAGAAACAAGGTGAGGACCAAGAATGGCAGCTCATAGAAAGGAGACCAGCTGGGCAAGGAATCCAATTATCACTGTAAATGGAAGTGAGAGTGCACTGATAGGGAGCATTTTGAAAATCATGACACAGCAAGTAGATATAATACACTAAGCAATGGAGATCAAGTAAGTGAAAAGAAAACCTGAAGAATGAGGGAAAATATTTGCAAAGCATGAATCTAAAAGGATAACCCGTGTCTAGAATACATAAAAAACTCTTCAATTTGACCATAAAAAGACAAATACCCATGTAAAAAATGGGCAAAGGATGTGAATAAACATTTCTCCAAAGAGGATATACAAATGCAAATAAGTACATGAAAAGCAGACACCACTTTGCACTTACCAGGGTGGCTATAATAAAAACACAGGCAGTGACAAGTGTTGGCAAGGATGTAGAGAAAGTGGAAACCTCATTTACTTCCGGTGGGAAAATAGAATACTTCTGGTGGGACTATACAATATACAACAAAGTGCACGCACCTTGCAAAGAGTTGAGGCAGCTCCTCAAAAAGTTAAACTCAAAATTATCATATGACCCAGCAACAGCAAACGCAATCCAATCCAAGGTACATACACCCAAGAGAACTGAAAATGTGTGTCCACACAAGAATGTGTACACGAATGTTCATAGCAATGTTATTTATAACATCCACACAGTTTAAGCAACCTAAATGTCCATCTGATGAGTGGAAATGTGGTAGACCCATACAGCAGATGATTATCCAGCCATAAAAATAATGCAACAACATGAATGAATCTTGAAAACACTATGCTAAATGAAAAAAGCCAGACACAAAAGGACACGTATGGAATGATTCCATTCTATGAAATGTCTCGAAAAGGCGAATCCATAAAGCTACAAAGTGGATGTGTTGTTGCCAGGGCTTTGGGATAAGGAGGAGTGAACAGTGACTGCTAATGGACATGGGGCTTCTTTTTGAGGTGAGGAAATGTTCTGGAATTGGGTGACTGATGCACAACTCTGTGAATATACTAAAAGCTGCTGAATTGTATGCTTCAAAAGTGTGAAATGTATACTTCTTTGTCAAGTACAGGTACCCCTTGCTTTTTAAGTTTGCTTCAGACCACTTGGCTTTCACGGAAGACCTACATTAGTATCTACTTTTGCTAATCAAAAGAAACCTGAAGAGGATTTTTGCTTTGACGAAAAAAGGCAAAAGCAAAAACAGCACTGAGCATGTGTTTGCAGCGAGCACGAGCCCCATAGGGGCAGCGTGAGCAGCACTTCAGGCTCCTTCCCTGGGAACCTCCCTGGGCACCTCAGCAGCATCCCCAGCTGTGAACGGTGTCTGTGAGCCTCTGGGCTTTGTCTCCATTTGTGTCGTGCATCTGTTAGCAAGATGTGTCCTTAGATATTAGAGAAGTCTGTTTGGGTCTGGGAATGCTCAAAAATTTTTCCATACAAATGCATTCTAAGTGCTTTTTCACCGTAGGCCACTTGGGCTTATGGAAGGTGTCACAGGAGTGCTCTGCGTTCCCGTAGCGGGGGACCTGCATACAAAATGGGATGGTCTTCCCCATCGGTCTGTTCACCGCTTCTGAAAGCAAGCTCTGCTTATTTCTAACCTTCATGACCCTGCTCTGGTGACTCCATCTCCTTCCCATCCACCGAGATCATGACAAATCCTCAAGGGTCTTCTCAGGCTCAGAACACTTGGCAGGTTATCGTCCAGTTTCTAGCTTTCTGACACACCTCAGGCTTGCCCCGCTCTGAAGCCCTGCAGCACCACCCTGGGACACCCTACAGTTCTTTGTAGGTTTAATTTCTTGGATAAAAATCACAATAGACATTAATCTTACACACTGGTATAGCTTTTTCATGGTTTTGAAAGCACCTTCATATACATGAACTGATTTTAATCCATATAGCAACCTTTAAATGATTTATAACCTTATTTTATTCTTGAGGAAATTAAAAAGATCAAATGATTTGCTTAAAATCATATAGGTGATAGGTATTTGGACTCAAAAAAGCATTTTTTTTCCTCATTATATTAAGGGACTTATAATTTTGAGACTATAAATCATGTTCTTTATTTTCTGTATCTCCTTCAATACCTACACACTCCTTTATCTGGGCTATGGATACAAGAAGAAACTCAGCACACACTTTTTGAAAATGCATTAAATTAACAGTGCAAACCAATCACGACAGAAGTAGATCTGGAAAACATTCCATAAAGGGTCTGACTTGCAGTAGAAATGGTAGCATTTCTACAACTGGTATTACTTAAGCCAGCCAGCCAGCCAGCTTGGGGATTGCCCCCACTGTATCATGTAACTCATCTGTCTCTATCAAGACTTGTAACTTGGGAGAAGCACCAACTTCAAAGGAAGGTTCATCCTTCATCAACCACGGAAACCTAAGAGTGGTCTGTTATTTCAATGCCGTATGTCCTCCTCTGCAATCGCCAAAACTAAGGCACTTGGAACGAAATACCTCTTGTCCATCTGAAAATGATTTACGAAAAGTGTAAGCATTTTGTATCAAAGTCTACATTACATTGTGGGAGGTTTTTTTTACGTAAAATAAACTAGACCAAAGCAAGGTATTTTAAGAACTGTATCTCTAGTACTCCTTATCAGTCGATTATCCCATTACTCAAGGACAGAGGCACAAAATAGGTATCTTTTAAAAAAATGACAAAAATTTTTAACATGGTTAGAAATACAATCCTATCAATTAGACTCTTAGGGAATTTTATTTCTTGGGAACATGATTTCCAAGAATATAGTTTATTACAGATATGTATTCTTGTCTACAGAGAAAAGAATGGCTTCAGTGGAAGACTGTCCCACTGGAGCTGAGCTGCAGGGCATCTAGCACAGTGCTCTGATGAGGACCACGGCCACCATCTCAACATACACAGCTCCTCCTCTGTGCCAGGCCCTGTTTGAATAAAGTGCTTTAATTATCCAGTTATCACCTCCTATAATCCTCATGACATATTTCTCATAACCAGGGAGGTAGTATTATCATCCCCCTTTTATAGATGGAAATACTGAGACACTGACGAATAGATGACAGAGCCAGAATTTGGATGCTGGCCAGGTCAAACACCGTGTCCCCACAGCACTGTCTCTTAATAATCTACTGCTGCTTTTCTAGGGACCTTTGCTCTAGAAAATACAAAACGTCAGCGTACTGGTTTTTCATGGCTTCACTTTTATTTTCACTTTTTATTTTTAATTAAATTTTTATTGTTATGTTAATCACCATACATTACATCATTAGTTTTTGATGTTACACTAACATTTTAAAAACTTTTTTCAAATGAACTCTTGGGCTGAACCTTAATATATTAATGACATATGAAAGCCGGGTCTCTCTAATTGAGACCTGAAGTGGAATGCCACCTGGTTCAAATCTCCCATCTAAAGATGAAGGAAAAATGGAATTCAGGAAATTACAACAATAGCCACAATACTTTTAGCGGGCCATTTTGTCTTATTTATTCTGCAATCACCTCATTTTATGTTAGTTTACCCACTTCATAAATCCTTTTTGGCTTATGAAACTTAACTAACTTGGTTCTAGTTATACGCTCGTCAGCAGAAAGGCCAGAGCGTTGGACATGAACGAGCTTACTTGAGGCCTCCTGCTTCACCACTCAGCTCTGCTGAGCCGAACGACTCTTCTAGAGTAAATAAGGCTTTTGCCATATTCTGACCAGACTCCTTCAATATCCTTCTCCCCAAGAGCACAGCGAAGCTGCCGCAAGCGATGAATACAGAAAGGCACCGGGAAGGGGGAGATATCGAGCCAAAGAGTTACTCTCTATGGTAGCCATCTACATATAATAACTGGAAATCTTTACCTTCATTTGTCTGTAAGGAGATGTAGTAGAAATCAGTTATTCCTGCTCTTAGAGTGTTTTATATATTTTAAAAGTGAATTACCTATTTTCTGTTCTGTTGCAGTTTTTGCTTCTTCTACAAACCCACGGGCAACAGGATATAAAAGGGCATAAACTTGAGTGTCTGTGCTTTCCACATCTAAAGTTGTTCATGCTGGAATTCCTCCAGCTCTGCCTCGGCCTCTCCCACCCAGCAGGATATTACCCGTGACCTGGGGCTGCCAACTGGAGGTAAAGGCACAGTGCAGGAGGAGGGTCCTCACCCTCAGGCCTCTACCACACTTTTACGCATTTAATGCAGGTGTGCCTGATGTTTGGGGTATTCACAAAACTTTAAAATATAATGCAGTCACCCTGTTAAGACACAAATCAGTAGGATTTAAAAGGCTTCTAGCTTCCTTCAGCTCCCATTTTGCTTTAATATGCTTTTATATTCTGTACTCCAAGATGATGTTTTTATATTGGGGCAAAGTTTCAGCATCGGCTGAGTTGTTTTTTTTTTTTTTTAAGATTTTTTAATTTTTTATTTGACAGCGAGAGTGAGAGAGCACAAGCAGGGGGAGCAGCAGAGGAAAAGGGAGAAGCAGGCTCGGGGGAGCAGCAGAGGGAGAGGGAGAAGTGGGCTCCCTGCTGGGGCTTGATCCCAGGACCCCAGCATCATGACCTGAGCCAAAGGCAGACACCCAACCGTCTGAGCCACCCAGGCGCCCTCAGCTCAGCTGTTCTTGCCACATACTTTTTAATATTTCTGATTCTTGACTTTGCAGGGGCAATTAAAAGTTTTGATTTAAAAAGCCAGACAAGGGACGCCTGGGTGGCTCAGTTGGTTAAGTGTCTGCCTTCTGTTCAGGTCATGATCCCAGGGTCCTGGGATCAAGTCCCGCATTGGGCTCCTTGCTCAGTGGGGGAGGCTGCTTCTCCCTCTGCCTGTCACTCCCCCTGCTTGTGCTCTCTGACAAATAAATAAAAACTTTAATAAATAAATAAATAAATAAAAAGCTAGACAAAGGGCTTAAAGCTAAGGTGATAATGTCAGTAAGAAATGAGCATAATCAGGGGCGCCTGGGTGGCTCAGTCATTAAGCGTCTGCCTTCGGCTCAGGTCATGATCCCGGGGTCCTGGGATCGAGCCCCGCATCGCACTCCCTGCTCGGGGAAATTATTAGAAATTATTGAAGTAAAATAATTTGAAAAATATAGAAACTAAACTGATACTTTCTATTTATCACTGGCATGCCTAATGACAGGCCTGAAGATGCCGCTGTGCTGGCAGTCAGCTGTGAGCACATGGTACCACCGTGCGCACACCCTGGGAGATACAGCTCAGATAATCCCACCGGCTGGCCTTTCGTGCGTGCTTCTACAAGTAACTTACCAAAGAAATTACTATGGACAGCATATTCTGGCTCTTTAAAAAATCTTTACCATAAATGTGGTGTTCTTAACATTTAAATGATAGAATGAGAAAAACGATTATAAATTTACCATTAGAATTTTTGTGGAGGTCCACCTTTATTTAACTATGTTTGTATAGAGCTTTCATTGACAAATTGTTTTCATATGCTTCATTCACCAACATATCCTTGCTAAATTCCAGTTCCCATTAAAGGACTAGAAAATACCAGGCAATAGTCAGAAAAAGGAATAAAACATACAGAATGTACACTTGGTTCCCTTTGTACTACACACACACGCACATGCACATACATGCACGCACACACACATGCACACAGCAGGACTGTACATATATGACTATACATGTGCCATCTGGTCATTGAGCTTCACTGTACTTGAGTCTTATCAATAAAAAACAATCACCTAAGGTAAGAAAGAATTCTAATAAGAACAATATTGTTTTGCTAAAACAAAAGACATAAGAGTAAAGACGTTGAGCTAATTAGTAATTCCCATGGAACTACAGAATGAAGATCAAATCCATCATTTTTACAAGAATAAAACTCTTCAGTTGGACGTATTTACCACACCCTTCTCTGATTTTTATCTCTTAACCTAACTTGTACAATGAAGAGTGGATAATTATAAAAACAAAGATTATAAATATCTTACCATACACTCCTTTGTCTAAAAGTAGTAAAAATTCATCCACAGCATTTCGCATCTCATATTCAGTAAGATCCAACAGTGAAACAACTTTGAAATCTAGTTGTCTTAACAAATTGGTCAATTCATACACATCCACCAAAGGAGCTTTAAGCTTGGGGTGCTCCCAGTAATTCATATTTCCTATCAAAAGAGCAACCTTGTCCTTTGCTGTTAAAAAAAAAAAGAGGGGGGATTTAGAGGAGGATATAAAGATTAAAATAAAACCTATGGAAGTGGTATAATTATAAGACATGCTTTACCATTAAGATCTCATTATTTAATTTCATTTTAGAACTATCACTTTTTATAGACCACTTTATACATTATACTCTCCTGAGGAACACACGTTGGTAACTGATGAAATGGAACGTACTGATGCTTTTGAGAACCAGGCAAAGGATATTTATGAGCAGCATATGAAGCGTAATGGTAACAAATATTAATACTTTTATTCAGTTAGTAAAGAATTTAACAAAGAATATTCAACTAGACTTTTAGAGCAAATTTTAAAAAGCAATGTTAGTAAATTGGGTTCCCATCAAATTAGGTTCTGTTTTGCTGACAGTGGGAAGAGGCTAAAAACAAAAGAAATACCAAAAAGAGGAACAGGACGAATTCTCATCAGAGCAAGTAAGGGGAAAACCAAAGAGGACAGAAAAGCAGGGACTTAACAAGAACTCTATCTGTATTTTTTCAGTTGATGTACTGTCTCCTTTCGGCTTCCTTAAAAAAAAAAATCCTGTTTGGGTGACCTTAGGGATACGTGAAGACCTTTTGTATGAATATCTTAACAGTTTATTTTCTGACCTTAGTGCAGAGAATTTGCTCAAAGATGTAGTCTCGTATGAGGAATTTCTGTTTTTAAGGGGCAAACAAACCCACACCTATGCCTTAGAAAGTACCAGCTAGCTTTACCACACACAGAGCTTGTCCTGAAGTGGCTGCAGGAGGCTGATCTGGGGTGCAGTTAGTGAACGAAGGCCGGAGACGGAAGGAGCCTGTGAGGACCGCCAGTGGCGACGTGCAGCCCAGGTTCTGGTCCAAACCGGGCCCGAGGCGCCAGGGAGCAGCGGACAAGCTGTAACCAGGTCCCCCGGCAGAGCCCAGCCAACTGCCTGAGGAGCCGCACGGGGCAGGATTGGGAGCTGCCGACTGACACAGGTCAGGACTAGGTAACCATCCTCTGTCACTAAACGCTGCTCAGTAGTTCCTTTATAAATTATGAAGACTACTCTCCTGAGATTGACACAGGCATAAATAATCCCATCGCTGACTTGATGTCTGCAATATGGGGTAGAATTTCAGATGTTTCAAATCATTAAATTGATGAAAACTCTTTGGTAAAATGTCTTTTCTGACCACAGAACATTTAGGTCTAGTGTTAAGCCAGGTCTGGAGAAAAACCAGTGCCAGCTCTAGAACGGGGCTCTCTCAGACTGAAAGAAAACCCCACTTTGTGAAAAGCCTCAATCCTTCTGTCATGACATCTTTATTCTACATTCACAGTCTTAGAGGCTTCTTGCAAGTTGCCTATTCCTATGAGCATATGTATTTTATTTTATTTTTAAGATTTTATTTATTCATTTTGAGAGAGAGAGAATGAGAGAGAGAAAGAGAGAGAGAGCAAGAGAGGGGAAGGGTCAGAGGGAGAAGCAGACTCCCCGCCGAGCCGGGAGCCCGATGCGGGACTCGATCCTGGGACTCCAGGATCATGACCTGAGCCAGAGGCAGTCGGTTAACAAACTGAGCCACCCAGGCGCCCAAGTATATGTATTTTAGAAAAAAATGAAATGATACTTAAATTAGAAAATTCAGTAAAAGTCACTTCAAGGCCTACATAAATGATAATTTTTTATTCAAAAGAAAAGGTCAATTATCAAGACTATTTAAAACACAAAGATTCAGACATAAAGTCTACTGAACTGCCCTTCGTTCTAAAAATCATTGAAAAAGTTGAGGACACTCAGGACAGAATTCAATAGGAGGCAGTATAAAACTTAACATTACTTTTTTTTGTTTTTGTTTTAATTTCTTCTTAAATAAACTAGATCCGTGCTCTTACATCAAAGCACCCACTGTCTGGCAAAACTGTTAGCTGGCTAATCCACAGAAAGAAAATTCTCAGTGCATTTTTTTTGAGTCCATCAACCCCATCAGAATTTAGACCCGTCGATACAGTGACAGACTCAGTGCAGTCTACCTCTAAGTGGGGGAAGTAAGACAATGTGTGTGTGGCTTACACGCTACAGCCCAAGTCATGGGTCCCCAAGTTATGCAGGTAGTAAAGTGTTTGTAAATCAGAGTTGTTGTTTTTTTTATGGAATATTATAATTTTTTTTAAGATTTTATTTATTTATTTGACAGAGAGAGACAGCAAGAGAGGGAACACAAGCAGGGGGAGTGGGAGAGGGAGAAGCAGGCTTCCCGCTGAGCAGGGAGCCCGATGTAGGGCTCGATCCCAGGACGTTGTGATCATGACCTGAGCTGAAGGCAGATGCTTAATGACTGAGCCACCCAGGTGCCCCTAATAATTTAATTCTAATATACATCCTAGACTAAGTTTTACTGGCAAAAAACAATTATAAGAAATATAACCAAAAAAAAAAATCACTGGAGTCTAGGGGAAAAAGACCAGTTTTCAAACTAAGCATTTTTTTGCTAATGTCAACTCTTTATTCATGGATTTAGTCATCTATTCAGAAAGAACACGCGGTACAGTTTACAGAAGGCCAGGATTCAACAATTTAAGAACTATGTGGCTCAAAATGTATGTATCAATAGTTGACCCTAGTGCCTTAAAAGAATTTTCCCCAATGACAGTTTTTAACAGCCAATTCCTAAAATGTCTTAGAGCATTTTCTCGAGTGTAATGGTAATAAAGATAATGGGTAAGTAAATCTTACCTTGCCCAATCTACTTGTGAAACAGTTCCTGAGTGAAAGGGGAACTGGGGTGCATTTGGAATAGAGAAGCAGACCGCAGTGGTCAACATAAGAGATGACAAAGACCCATGCCAGGAATTGGTTGTAGAAAGGAAAAGGAAAAGCCAGACTTGAGAGATACGACAGAGAAAGAAGCGTAAAATGCAAAGTTGGGGAGATAAGGGCAAGGAATCAAAGACAATTTCAAAATAACAACTACACAAGCAATTCATGATGGCTTGCAAATGACAAAATAGATGGAAGAAATCTTCTGAAGAAAAACATTTACTGTAAGAGCCACCCACAACTTCTTGAACACAAACCATTTATTGGAAAAAGGAAACAAAAATGCCAGTTGATTAAGCAACAGAATAATAAAACCACTTCAGAAAGCTATTTTAACTACATGATCCTAGGCATCTTCCAAAGCTTAATGCGATGTATTCTTCAAAAACCGGTACAATGTTACTGTATTAATTCCATGTGTAATTATTTGAATAGTGTGTTACTCATCTTACCTCATCTAAAATAAATAATATTCCCAAGTACCCGGAAAAGAACCTGATACAGATTAAGTGCTATTTAGGTATTTGTTAAGTGTAAAAACACTTGGCTATCAAAAATTGAGTATCAGCACCAAATTTGACTAAATATACAGTCCTTGTTGGTCTGCACAAAATCTTTTAATTTCTATGTCCTATAAAGTCAAATCCAAGCCTACCTCTCCAGATGTGGTAGAAGGTGTGGTGACCTCCAAGGAGCCACGCTATCCTTGCCCTCAGGGTACAGACCCGCAAGCCAGCTCCCACCCCGAATCTGGGCTGCCCTGTGATTCTCTCTGAACAACATAATTTGGCGTGACACTTGCCAGTTCTGGGTCTAAACTTAGGAAGTCCAGACGACTCCCACTTTTGAGACCCAGACACCATGTAAAGAAAAAATTTAGCTACATGGCAAGACCACGTGGGGAAGGAGGGGAGGACAGGGAGGGGGAGAGAGTGAAGTAGGCCCAAGGTTGTACAATGGGAAGACAGAGGAGTACAAGACCCTTCTAAGGGGGCAGCCACTATTTAGCACAGCTACCCCTCAAGAGCTGCCACTTTTCAAAAGAACCTAGAAATCTAAATTTTGATATAACACCTGATTAATGACAATTGATTCTGTTAAAAAATACTGTATGGACTCCCCTCCTCATCCCCACCCCCCCAACAAAGGTTACCCAGTTTGTGCCCTTTTCCCTGTGGCCTGTGGTAATCTCATGTATGCTACCACTTGGTCTGAATTTCCATCTCTATGCTGATGATGCTCCTAACTCTACCTGTAATCCTGCCCCCCCCACCCCTCCAGAGCTCCAGATCCATATACACAATTGCCTGCTGTATATCTTCACCTAGATGTGATCAAATACCTCATACAGGTTACGTCTCAAAAGGACAGTCATCTATCCTCTGGATCTTGCCTTCCATTCTGTATTCTCTAACTCAGTGGACTATTACTGCCCACCTAGTGGGACAACCAGGAATCCAAGCAGGCATGGTGATTCCTCTCTACTTTTTATGCCCTATAGCCAAGGTCATGAGAATGGCTTACTGATTCCATCGCCTAAAGGTCTTCAGAGTCTGCTCGGTCTTCTGCATTCGCATTGGTACCATCTTGTTTAGATTCCCATGATTTCTTATCTAGACTACTGCAACCGTCTCCTAATTTTTCTCCTAACCAAAACATTGTCTCCCTCCAGTTTACTTTCTCCACCCCTACAAGGCTGGCCTTTCAGAGAGACAAATCACAGCCCTCTACCAACAAGTTTCCTTCCAATGGCTTGCATGAGAAACGGGGCTCCTCCTGGGCTGGCGTTTTCCGACTTCTCTCCCACCTTCTCTTTGTGATCTAGAGGACTGTGTGTTACTTGCAGTTCCCAAAATACAACATACCGGCTCATTCTCTACAATGGTGTGCTTGCAATTTCATGCTTCCTCTGTCTGGAAGGTCCTTCTAGTCATCTTTTTTTCTTTTTTTAATTTTTAAGTAATCTCTACATCCAAGGTCGGGCTTGAACTCATAACCCTGAGATGAAGAGTTGCATGCTCCACTGACCGAGCCAGCCAGGCGCCCCTCTATTCATTCTTTAAAATATAAAGCTGCTACTGCAACCTCTCTGCTGCTTCCCCGATCTCTAACCTAAGACACAGGATTAATCACTTCTATGTAACATGTGCAAGTTTCTTGTTTACCTAGTTGTTTGTTTGCATGCTGCCAAAACAAAGAAATTGCTCCACAGAAGTTGACTAGGTCCCAGAAACTGAATTCATAATCTTTTTAAGATCCCTGTTCTATAATTTCTTTTACAAATATCCAAAATAAAACATTTGGTCTCAGTGTCATTTAAATATTTATAATGTCAAATTAAAATGTCTTGAATCCCTCTCATGACCACCATAAAAGCATTATAAAGCTGCATTTTGACCAAGCATTTTATTTACTTATTTAAAAAAATATTTTATTTATTGACTTTAGAAAGAGAGAGAAAGCTTGCGAGTGGGGTGCGGACGGGCAGAAGGAGAGGGAGAGAGAGAATCTCATGCAGACTCTTGTGAGATCACGACGTGAGCTGAAAACAAGAGTTGGACGCCCAACTGACTGAGCCACCCATGCGCCCCTATTTTGACCAAGCATTTTATTTACACTTATTAAGCAGGCATGGAGCCCAATGTGGGGCTTGAACTCACGACCCTGAGACTGAGACCTGAGCTAAAATCAAGAGTCAGACACTTAACTGACCAAGCCACCCAGGCACCCCTGGACCAAGCATTTTAAAGCTCTACTCACCCAAAGGCTGATCAGTTGTTTGCTCTTTATTGTCTACAAAAATATAAAAATATAATAAAGATAAGGTGTTATTGTTCATGATACAAACATCTGCAGGGTTAAAGATATATGGAAACAATGAACAATAACATCAGCAGCATCAAAAGACAGAATGTGGTTTCTAACAGCTAACTAATAATTTTAATATTTTCAGATTCTTTTTTTTTTTGAAGATTTTATTTATTTGACAAAGAGAGACACAGCGGGAGACAGAATACAAGCAGGGCGAGTGGGAGAGCGAGAAGCAGGTTTTCCGCTGAGCAGGGAGGCCGATGCAGGGTTCGATCCCAGGACCCTGGGATCATGACCTGAGCTGAAGGCAGACACTTAACGACTGAGCCACACAGGTGCCCCTAATATTCTTGATAAATACACCTTGATGGACAGAGTAGAATCAGGACAGGGGACTGTTTTGGTAATTAATGACCATAGCTGGGGGTAGTAATCTCTAATACGCTAGGGAGAAATGAGTCTGGAAATGGTGGGGGTGGTACTAAGCAGTAGCAGGAATGGTTAGCAGTTACTGAAGGCTTGCCTGGTACTGTTCTATGTGTTTTAAATATAATGGATTTAGATAAGCCTCACCTTGTCTATGAGGTATATACTTCCTCCATAATATAGATAAGGAATCTGAGGCACAGGGAGATTGAGTCATTTGCTCAAAGTAATTGAGCTTGTAAGTTTCACTCCACAGTCCACACTCTTTGCCATCTACATACATAAAATGAAAAAACCTCCCATCCCAAGGACCATGCAGGAAAAGATGCAGGGAAAGATGGGAGTTGAGTCAATAACATGTCTACTATTATAGACAGGGTAACTCTGTTTGCATTCTTAATAATATATGTAACTACTGGAATCTATTAAAAGTTCATTACAAATTTTCTTTTTCAAAAACTCAGTGTTGGGGGCATCTCTTGATTCTTGAGGAATAAGGATATAATGAAAGAGGGGGCCAGGAAAATCTTAGAAGCTTAGTGGTGGTTTCTCGCAAAAGTTTTCCTGAAATAACTTTCACAATGTTCGCTGAACAGCAAGAAGTAAAAGAGGGAAAGAGGATTCTAACGAGACCAAGAGAAACAACTAGCTCCCTCACTGCATGGGTTTGGATGTCTGAAGCACACGTCCCCGTGAGGCCCCTCAGGACGACGGCATGCCGGTAACAGAGGCCTTCCGGTGTGTCTCATTTGCATCTGTGTAACGGGCACAGCCTGATCATCACTTGCAATAATAGAGGTGTATTAGTAAAATATGGGCACGAAACTAAGCAGACTAGTTACGGTGCTAAAAAATAATGAGAAATAACATGTTGAGAAGACAAGGGATCACTGTAAATATTAAATGATGTAATTGACTTCTTAAACTACTAGTGTAAGGTTTTAGTTTCAGATATTTTCACAGGCTCCATCACTGCCTTCCAGGATCTCAGGCCCATGCTGATGTCCCCTATCTTTACGTGGTCTTCAGTATTACTATGCTTTTCACCATAGTTGAGGGTTTCCTTTTAGCTTTAATCAGAAATCTGATAAAAATTGGCGAGAATGATGAATACTTCTGCTGTCAGTCTTACTATTTTTTTAAGATTTTATTTATTCATTTGACAGAGAGAGACACAGCAGCAGAGGAAACACAAGCAGGGGGAGGGGGAGAGGGAGAAGCAGGCTTCCCGTGGAGCAGGGAGCCCGATGCGGGGCTTGATCCCAGGACCCTGGGATCATGACCTGAGCTGAAGGCAGATGCTTAACGACTGAGCCACCCAGGCGCCCCTCTTATTTTTTTTTTTAAGATTTTATTTATTTATTTATTTGAGAGAGAGAGGGAGATAGCAATAGCATGAGTGGGGGGGGAGAGGGAGAGAGAAAAACAGATTCCCTGCTAAGCAGGAAGCCCACCTTGGGGCTCGATCCCAGGACCCCAGGATCATGACCTGTGCCAAAGGTAGATGCTTAACCAACTGAGCCACCGAGGCGTCCCTGCTGTCCATCTCTTAATGGTCCATGACCAACTATTTCTCTATATAACACCAACAATCCTCAATCACACACCTTTTACTTCAAATAAAGACACTCCATTAACTGCCTTTTTATGACACAGAGTTATATGCAATGATAAAAATATACATTGATATTTTGTTTCTGCAGTATACTTATTCTGTAGTCTTATAATCTAGAATATTTTTAATATTTTCACTTGCATGAAATTATCCTTCATGTAAGTACTAATTTCAACCCTGAATTGTATTATTTTAATAACGAAAAAATTTACTAGTACTACAATAGCAGAATATCTAGTTATTATATTCAAGCTAATGTTTTATGTTTATAGTACTCACCAGGATGTCCAAGATTATTTAATTCATCTAAAATGAAATAAGAGAAAATAAGTTTTAAATAATCAAACTGCCAATTTAGTATAAGTAGTAAGACTAATCAGAAAAGCAGGTTTCAAGCTATTAAATCATGTTATAATATTTTATTAGTTTAGAACTTTTCAAATGCCTTCAGGGAGAAGCCATGCAACTACCAAGCACGAAAGAATGCTACTGCTGATATCGTGTAGAACTTTTGAGCTATTGCTACTTTCATTAAATGACAAAAAGCTGAACAGACTCATTCATGATTTGTTCAAAGTTTTAGATATTCTGGCCTTTTGGTACAGAAACAGTCAAGGGATAGGTCTGTGGCCTCTACGGGAAACTATGAAACAATCTCAAATGATTTCTTCTTTTTTAATAAACTTTTAATTTTAGAATAGTTTGAGATTTACAGAACTAATATGAAGACAGTAAAGAACTCTTTCCTGCATACACCCATACCCAGCCTGTTTTAACATCTTATGTTTAGTAAGGTGTATTTGTCACAACTAATGAACCATTAATGTTCTTTTTTCCCCCGGGACCCCATGCAGGACACATTATATTTTCTTATGTCTCCTCAGGCTCTTTGTCGTGACCGTTTCTGAGGCTTTCCCTGTTTCTGATGGCCTTGACAGTTGTGAAGGTTACTGGTAGGGACTTTGTAGAATGTCTCTCACTTTGGATTAGTTGATGTTTTCCTCATGCTTAGACTGGTGGAATGTGTTTTTGGAGGCACAGTGGTTTCAGAATTATTAACCCGTTCTCTCCAGCTAAAGGAGAGATAAAATCATCTAAGCAAATACCCATGACATTATAGCCATCTATTTTTCCTTTACAAATCTTATGAAGATGCAAATTAACATTAACAGTAAATTACAAATGTTATGCTGTTGATAAGATGTCACAGAGGAACTTATTCTTATCTGTGATGTAAAGTCAACGGAAGAGCATCATCAACTAGAGTACAGGGCTCCAGACAATTTCTTTTGCCTCTTGTCTTATAGACTTCATTCATTTCTAGTTACTTAGGTCAGCACCTTGTTCTTCCTTCCCCTCTTCACTGAGGTTGCTGCATACATTTGTAACGCATTTAGATTCTCTGGCGACATTCTGCTTTCCATCCTGGGATTCCCCCTCCCCTGACCTCCTACTAGATGATTTTAAAGACTTGCATAACATGTATTCACCATTACAATGATCATACAGAAGAGTTTCACTGCCCTAAAAAAATCCCCTGAGCTTCACTTATTCAATCCCCACCTTTTGTCCTGACCAAATATCTTTAACAAAATACATAAAGTGAAACAAGTAACATCATGTTTTGCAGGTTAAAAAAAGAGATATGATGTAGGATACTGTTAATGGTATGTGTCAATCCACTAAATATAAAACATCTCAACATTTACACTTTTTTAGAAAGAAAAGTTGGATCTAATTCTCCCATCTGAAATTTCTGAAGTAGTTTTCATACTCGGATCTTCATCTCTAAGTGTGCTGAAAGGCTTACATGAACATTAGAATTTGACAGTGTGTTTGCTACTGTAAAAACTACAGAGATGATCATACAGGTAAAGAAACAGCACAGCAGGTAATTTCCATGCATCACCCTGAAGCCAAACAGCAGGGCTAGTTTATATTTGTTCTTAGAGATATTCAACTTTGGAAAGTTTAAAAATCATGCAATTAGGCAAAAAAGAAGAGAAGGAAGAGGAGTTTGTTAGGATTTCTTCACTTAGCGTCCCTCGTGTAAGGCCTCTATAGACAACAGGATTGGAATCCCCCTTACGCTAGAGAATTCCTGTTCAAAAGTATGCATTAGGACAAAAAACAGTAATTGCAGCATTTCAATGTGATACCACAGAGATACGAAAGACAGAACCCAGGAAACAAAAGATTTAACTTTTTTTGTTTTTTACTTTACCCAGGTAGAGCCCAAGATTATGTAATAGTTTAAAGAAGCAGAAATTGAAAAAATACTTTGCTATTTACAAACCAAATTCTGTAAAACAATGTGATGTACTAAGGGAAGGTAACGAGTATTAAAATTTACTCGTTAGAACTTATGTACAATGCTTTGCATAATTAAAACAAATTTAAAAGCTTATGTTGAAATAGATTTTCCAGTTCTTATAAATTATGGTAAAGATGACAAGGTAGATTAATCTACAGACTTATAGCTTCAAAAAATGGATCTAATTTTATACTGAAATAGAAATATTAGGCATTTGATAAAACATGTGTTTAACAAGAAATCGCCTATCCTGAAACTCTCACAAAAGCCACATTTGCATTTGAACAGCAAATAATCATGGCTAAAAGGATGGCTAAAGTCATTTAAACAATTATTCATGGTAGTAGAGCCAATCATCTTTTTAACGAATTTTATAAAGATAAAAATTAACATTAAGAATTGTAAATGTTTCCTATTCGTAAGATGTACAGAAATGCTATTCTTATATGCAATAGAAAATCAATGGAAAATTAGTTACCTTAATAGTGTGTCAGTTTAACAATGTCCCTGGCAATTTACAAATCCTGAGACTCAGTGAAATTTCTTTCTTATAGCTAGTATTTTTTCCATCACTGCACTCAGCAGGCTAGAGCACTCCACCAATCCCCAGAGGAACCAGCATGCATATGTGGTTTCAAACCAAAGGATTTACACTACCTTCAGTGCACTCCACTGCCTCATCTGTTCTTCCTTGTTCCAGAGAAAACAAATGTGAATATACTGTAATTCATGATCTTAGGAAGGGCAGCCATCAGGTAAACAGAGAAATAAATATCATAGAAATATGTTGGCAAACCAACATATGCATCAACTCTCCTACTGCTGACAACTTAACTATAAATGCATTAAGTTTAAACAGAGCAAACTCCCAGATTACAAACTTTATAATGGGAACGGCTGATTAATGATCACTCTTTCCTTCCTATGTCTGTGATGCCTGGTTTTTAAAAGTGTTTTATTAAAAATCTTTTCCCACTTAAAGTTTTTTTTTATAACTGAAGTTTTTTTTTTTTAAGATTTTATTTATTTATCTTAGAGAGAGAGACAGAAAGAACAAGCAGGGGAGCAGTAAAGGGAGAGGGAGAAGCAGGCTCCCCGCTGAGCCGGAAACCCGATGCGGGGCTCAATCGCAGGAACCCGGGACCATGACCTGAGCCGAAGGCAGATGCTTAACCAATTGAGCCACCCAGGCGCCCCTATAACTAAAGTTTTAAAGAATACTTTTTTTTGCCCCAAATGTTTATGATTGTGAATTTAGTATGTATTCTCTTGAATTTCTATATAAATAACTCTGGATACTCAACACGACATTAAATAGAATGGGGTAAAAAGCAGAATTTCCATTGCTTTAATGTTTCATTTTATGTAACTTCTACCCCACTTACCAGAACACTAAGAGTACTTACCTATGATGATTTCTACCTTCTTGCTATCCTGACTGTCTCGGTCATTATATACATGACACCAGTAGGTTCCCTGATGTTCCAGATCCACATAAGGTACCTATTATCAATATCAGAACACACACACACACATTTCCTTTCAATTTAAATTGGCTTGGAGAGAAACTTATTTTGAATTAGGAAAAAAAACCTGTAACATTTAAGAGGACTTTAGACATTCTTAGATTATTTTCATTTATTAGATTAAATATTAGCAGGCAAATGATACAATGATTCCAATAATGGTGAGTTAGGTGTAGTACTATTTGACATTTTAAAGATTTTATTTTTTATTTATTTATTTTTTAAAAAAGATTTTATTTATTTGACAGAGAGAGACACAGCGAGAGAGGGAACACAAGCAGGGGGAGTGAGAGAGAGAGAAGCAGGCTTCCTGTCGAGCAGGGAGCCCGATGCGGGGCTCGATCCCAGGACCCTGGGACCATGACCTGAGCCGAAGGCAGATGCTTAACGACTGAGCCATCCAGGCGCCCTAAATATTTTATTTTTAAGTAATCTCTACACTCAACATGGGGATCGAACTTACAACCCCATGATGAAGACTTGCCCACACCACCGACTGAGCCAGCCAGGCGCCCGTATCTGACATTTTAGTATCAGCCCTTAGATGTGGGCTAGTGTTATGTTCCAGCATTTCTGTAAATATAAGAATGAGCTAATAACTGAATACATTTCGGCTCAAGTCATTATAACTAATGATTATCATTAAACATTAAAACACCTCAACGAATATGAATTTTAATGTTCGTCTTAATTTTCAATTATACTACTTATTTTATATATCTACACAAAAAAATACACAAATAACCAACTTCTTACCATGTATAGCTTTTTTGTCTCATGTATTAATGGTGATTCATTTTTGAACCACTGGTAGTGAGGAATAGGGCTTCCAACAGCAACACACTGTAAGACCAATGTGCTACCAAGCATCAGCTTTTGGGACCTTGGTTCAACGCAGATTTGCAACTTGGGTTCAGAGATGCCATCCACACTTCCTTAAATTAAAAGAAAAATATCACTAAACATAAATAAAATCCCTAGGTCAGTAAGAAAAAATGTTCCCCCTTTAACTAAAAACAGAAACAAAAAACAACATAAAAAGGTGTTTTCAAGTTATTTTTTATAATCCTTAACAGTACCTCCTAAAACTGTTTCATAAAACTGTGATACTGCTAGAAACACTAAGAGATGTTCTGTGGTTAAAAGGATGCCGTAGACAAGTACGTTCAGAAGATTCTAGGTTAAACAAAGTTAAACAGATTTTTTTATTGCAGGACGTCTCAGAGCTTTAAGTGTTATATGCTTTGTTTATTTAAAAGGGCAAAATAGTTAGAGTGGTTTCCACACGTTTGGCCACAGATTCTTTTTGGTGGGGGCAAATAACTTAACATCTTGAGTGATATTCACATTCAACACAGAAAGTTCTACATTCTCCTGTTTGATTTAAGTTATTAAAAGGAGTTTTAGCATGGAATAAATATGGATGGATGATCACTAGCATTTCTTCCTGAGGCAGACACCAGAAAGCATTATTACTATTATTTTTTTAAAGATAAATTTATTTATTTATTTATTTAAGATTTTATTTATTTATTTGACAGAAAGAGACAGCGAGACAGGGAACACAAGTGAGGGGGTGGGGTGGGGTGGGAGAGGGAGAAGCAGGCTTCCTGCTGAGCAGGGAGCCTGATGCAGGGCTCGATCCCAGGACCCTGGGATCATGACCTGAGCTGAAGGCAGATGCTTAACGACTGAGCCACCCAGGCGCCCCTAAAGATTTATTTATTTTAAAGAGAGAGAGAGAGCATGTGCACGTGTGCACCCATGAGGGGTGGGGGAGGAGGAGGAGAGAGAATCTTAAGCAGACTGCACGCTCAGTATGGAGCCCAACACAGGGCTCAATCTTACGACCCTGAGATCATGACTTGAGCCGAAATCAAGAGTCCAGTGCTTAACTGAGCCACCCAGACGCCCCCAGAAAATGTTACTTATTGAACCCTCATGTGTTGCTCTAAGTCCTCGAGAAAGGAGGACTTGTCATTGTTACCCAATACCAAGTCTCCATCATGAAACTCAGTGTCTCACACATTGCAGGTGATCAGTCTTTGCTGAATGAATAGGATTTAATTTATAAACATATTAAAGTTCATTACACGCATAGAAATATCCTAGAAAGATATAATTTCCTTGTTTAATAATGACTATTTTTAGAGATTATTTATTTAGGTGTAGGAAAAGCTAAATTGAGAAAGAAGAATGGAGACAGGTAACAACAAGTCTGTTTCCCACCTATTCTTTCTGTGGTAAAATGACAAAGAATATAAATCTTGATTGTGAGTGTGAATACAGAAAATAACATCTGATGGCTACTCTTTAGAATAGGTTGATTTTTTAAATCAGTACTAGTTACTGGCCTAAGAAGCTGAATGACAGAGAGGAAAAAAAAAGTCTGATGAAATGCTTTATTGTGGAGAATGATACACTACCTGCCCTTTCACGCCAAAGGCAACTCTAGAGGTCTTATTCTGCAACGTGATTTTTGTCAGCGTAATACAACAGTTTGGGAGAAAGATACAGTGTAGAAAGAAATAGGAGGGACGTTTGCAGAGGCCAGTGGCAGGGCTGGCCTAAGGCATCTATCTGCACGTGCACATGTCTGTGGAGAAGGGACCAAAGCACACGGGATAAAGTCTGACCAACTGGTGATAAGTACGTACATGAGCTTCCGGTCCTGTTTGTGATATTGTGAAATTCAAGTAAACATTCAAAATAAAATAAGGCAATTCCCATCCCAAAATTCAACTTAATTTATCACTTACCCTGGAAGCTTTCTGTTACTTCAGTGACATCACAAACATCCAGCTGTGACCACTGGCTGAATTCAAAGGTGAAATTATTATTAACTCGACAGACATAAAAGCCTGCATCTTTTACATGCACTGTGTTAAAAATAAGTTCTGATGCATTTCCGTTTGGGATCTGTGAAAGAAATCAGTAAGAGACTGTAAATGAATGACTCATCAAAACATGTCTTATAAAAATGTGCCATGCAAAAAAATGTGTTGATTTCTCTGGAGCTTTGAAAAGCATATTTCCCCCCCCCCCCAAGTTCTAAAATATTTTTTACTTAAAAAAACAAACCACATTTTGAATAATTTAAGACTAAAGTCTTAGAAATCCACACTCTTTTACAAATCCATTAACTAGAGAGTTAAGATCTCTTCCACAGATCTTCCAAAAACTAACAGGAAAGTATCTGTTCTGTCATTTAAAACTATTCAAATCATTAGTATTTAAAGAATCTACAATGGCAAATTTATAAATAACAGAAAGTTAGGCCCGACTCTTCATTTCAGTTCTGGCCAAATTAGCTGTGAGTACCTAAGCAAGTTATTTCACCTTGAGACCCCATTTTCTCATCTGCAAAATTCCGTAAAAGGACAGACTCCTGAACAACCACTCTTCTTTCAGGGTCTGGGCAGGGAAGGGCTATGGAAAGCATGTCAGTGATGGGAAGAAATGGCCACCCAAGGGTTTCCCAAGCTCTCCCCCAGGGCTCTGGTCACCACATTAAGGTTTCTTTCACCTTTGCTGCTCTCATCAATTTGTATAGTGCCACCCACTTCTGGCACATTGTCAAGGGGCTTAGTCGAGTGCCCTGTTATATTACATAGTTCCCTTTCAAAAGTATCCCTCTCCAAACCCCAACCAACTGAATTCCACTCTTGCCCCTTCAGAACCTGCACCAGAGCAAGAGCATTCTGCTGAAGATTTGACAACTAGGATGGCAGGCTGCCCTTGGCACCATGTTAATGTACTAAGTCTGCTTTCCTACTAGACTATTAATGCGTATTTTGTGTCTCTTCAAACCTCCTACAATCAATTCTGCTTCTCTCAGCTACTGACTTCAGATAGAAACTCTCCTCTTCCTGCAACCAAAGCTATCTATGTATCTCTTTATAACTGCTCTCTTCTCTCTGTTAAAATGGAAAATGCGTCTTCCTGGCAAAGGCTACTTGGGCTTAGGATCTGTGGGGATCCACTCAGAACCTCAGACTTGGTATGTAGACTAGTTCAAGCTGCAGACATTTGGGATCAACAGGTGCGGAAAGCAGCTTTCTCAGAGACCCCCCCATCTGACTAAAAGTAGACACTTCTGGGAAATGAGGCTACCATAAATTCCTTCTTCAGGGTGGCTTTACCCAGGAAGGAGACCAAAAATAAACCTACTACAAATCCCCTCTCCAGGAGAGTTTTATGGCCATGATGAAGATGGGAAAACCACTTTCACCCACAATGACTAAACATGGTCAAACTTTCTTATCTCCTGTTTATATTCTTCTAGAAACCCCTTTGTATTTCTTAAAGAAACCCATCTGTTCCTCTCATAGAGGCCTTTGTCCCTCTACCTCTCTCCCTACTAAATTAGGTATGTAAGGCTTTAACTTTAACTAGTCATGGAACTACTTCCTTTGTAAGTTCCGATACTAATACACCACTTCTCTTGTCAATCTGTATTTTGTCAGTTAATTCACAGGAACCCAGAGAATGAACATAAGAGAGCAGAGGAAAACATTTTCCTTTCCTGTCAATTCCATCCTCTCTGACCTTGCTCCTGCAATTTTCTCTCTGCTTTACCATCTATTTCTCTTCTATTGTATCACTCTTGAAAGCATACTCTAGTCCTTTGTATCTTAAATAAGTAAAAAACCCCAAACAAGCCGCCCTTGACACGCACCCGCTCCTCTCAGCAGCACTGAAAATGCTAACTACCCCTTTTTTCCTGAAATGCCTTCCCTTTTAGGCTTCATACCATCCTCTGCTGGATTTCCTCCCAGCTCTCTTGCAGGTTCTTAGTCTCTTTACTGGTTTGTCTTCCGTAACATAAACTTTCAAAGACTCTCCAGATATCCAAACTGCCTAGCTGATTCATGTAGATGTCTAATGGGCATTTTGAACTTAATGCATCTAAAACCAAATCCTTGATTTTTCTCCTTAAATCCATTTCTTTCCCAATCTTCAATACCTCAGTATATAACACGTCCCCGGATGCTTCCATAAAAAATCCAGGGGTCATCCTTGATCTCTCTTCCTTTAACCTATCAGGTGTGATCAACTCTCCCTCTAAAATAACCTGACCTGAGCACTCTGTTCCCTCTTCACTGCCCTGCCACTATTTCCAGTCTAGCACAAGCATTAGCTAACTGGTCTTCCCGCTGTTCTCTTGCTTCTCTTTAAGCGGCAGCTTTGTGTTCTAAAAACATAAATCCTATCATGTTACTTCTGCTTAAGACGGTTAGTGGCTTCTCACTTTAGATCACCCTTCTGATTCTCCTCATAGTTCTTAACTCAAAGAATTCTATTTCTTTGCTGTCTCTCCCCACCGGAGCAGGACCCTGTGTGTCAGTGCTTCATCATCACGGCCTTACATCACGGCCTGGCACAAAACAAGTGCTCATCAAGTACTTGTTAAATGAATATCTCTTAAAATAACCCCATGGCCCATAAAGGTAGTCTGACAAACCTCGACCTTGTGAGGGCTTTAAAATCTATTACAACTCTTCTAATCTAAGAAGTACTCCCCACCTCCTACATTTTTACCTTTCTCAAATCAGGGCATATTTTACAAATGATATGCTTAATGTAGCAAGTTTTATCTGTTATTTCTCCCTTTTCAAAAGACATTGACTAAGATAAAAGCAACTTTGCAATTGAGAAAATGTTAAAAATAACTTCAGTTACCATCTCCTGAAAGCCTAGGTACATGAAACACATTGTCTATTAAATTCTTATAACCCTGGATGACAGGAATTCGTATCACAAAAAAAAATGACACTCAGGGTTCCAACACAGCCCTGTCCAGCACCAAAGCCTATATGCAATCTTTTACTACAGTTCAGCGGCTCTACCTTACCTCTGTGTAAGGGATGAGAATAAAAAATCGTGTAACACCACACATTTCTTCTAAGGCACAGGATGATCCCATTAAAGGAAAGATCATGATCTTAGAACGGCTCTTTAACTTAGTTTCAGGTTTGCAAATGTAGACTTAGTACTGAATTTGGATGAAAGCTTAGTTATTTGACTAACAGGTTGAAAAGAGTATGGAGTTTCAAGGTACAATCTAGGAGGGAAGGGGCCTAGGGGAGGTGGAGTGGGAGAAGAGAGGAGCCAACCAAAGCGAGACTCAACATGGGCTAGCCAGACCAGTGGGAAACACTCAGTGGCAGAGTAGCTCAAAGAACTTTTTTTTTTTATATTTTATGTATTTATTTGACAGAGAGAGAGAGAGAGAGAGAGCAGCAGAGTGCAAGCAGGGGGAGCTGTAGAGGGAGAGGGAGAAGCAGACTCTCAGCTGAGCAGGGAGCCCCATGTGGGGCTCGATCCCAGGTCCCTGGGATCATGACCTGAGCCGAAAGCAGACGCTTAACCAACTGAGCCACCCAGGCACCCCTAGCTCAAAGAACTTTTAAGAAAAAAGAATTCCAATATGTAATTTTAAATTATTTACTGGGTGGTGCAGGGATACACCAGACTGAATTTTACTTCAGAATCTACCACAATAGCCTAAATCTTTTGATATAATAGTTATGTGGAACATTTAAAATAATCTTCCATTAGCCTTCTGTGGCACCTTAAAAATCTTTTAATTAAAGATTTTGGTTTCCTTTTTTCAGGTGGTCGGGAAGACAGTGAACATTCATACTGAGTGCACCTACCCAAAGCAGCCAACCATCTTTCAAAATAAGAAGAGGGACCTGCTTGGAGAAACTGGTAAAGAGAAGCTACTACCATACCATAAAAACTTTGGTCTGGGTTTCAAAATGCCCAAGGAGGTCACTGAGTGTCCTATACCGACAAGAAATGCCCCTTTACTGGTAATGTCTCAATCCAAGGGCAGATTCTGTCTAGTGTGGTGATCAAGATGAAGGTACAGAAGACTGTCATCAACCGAGACTTCCTCCACCACATCTGAAAGTACAACCGCCTTGAGAAACACCACAAGAATATGTCCGTACACCTGTCCCCCTGCTTCAGTGATGTCCAGATGGGTAATATTGTCACAGTGAGTGAGTGCTGACTCTTGAGCAAGACTGTGTACTTCAATGTGCTCAAAGTCACACAGGCTGCTGGCCCAAGAAGCAATTCCAGAAGTTCTGAGACTAGAGGGCATACACCGCCAAAGAAAATAAAGTTACTAAAAAAAAAAAGAGAGAGAGAGAGACATTTTGGTTGGAACATAATCTGTAGTTAAGGAATTTTGGATGGGTACATTAGAATGTACTGGTGATATTTACTATTTGTTAATGTTGTTCTAAGTAATAATACTGATTTCCACAATTTTTAGAGTCTAGAGAATTGATTTTATTATTGCTTACCATTTAAAAAAAAATATTTTATTTATTTATTTCAGAGAGTGAACAAGAGGGATAAAGAGAGTAGGGGGAGGGACAGAGGGTGAAGGAGAAGCAGACTCACTGATAAGTGTGGAGCCCGATGCCAGGATCCTGAGACCACAACCTGAGCCAAAGGCAGATGCTTAACTGACTGAGCCACCCAGGTGCCCCATTTACCATTTTTTTTATAAGACAACTTTTGGAACTGTCTTACCAAAATAATAATTATTGACTACTTCAGTAATAACACAGCCATGTCTATCAGATCAAAGTTCCAAAAAACACACGGAGGATAATGATGCTAAATAATTTGCTATCATTCTCTCTTCTTATGACAAGGGAAGTAAAATACATTTAAAAAATTACCTCTTTATTCATTTTAAACCATTGATATTGTACAAAGGGATGTCCAGTTGCCCGGCAACACAGTTTCACAAACTGTCCAGCCAACACTGCCTTTGACTCTGGGTTGACGGTGATCTTTATGCCTTAAAGAAAAAAAAAAAAAGTTAAATAACTCATGGAAGAGAGGTTTTCCTTGTTTAAGTTTCTGAAACCAAAAAGTATTTTGGAAATTACCTGTATATTCATCCTAGCTGTAAACTGCCCATTCATATCTCCCTCCCCACCAGATTATGCCTCTGTGAGTTCCAGGCTTTGTAAAACCAAGAGGAAAGAAACTCATCCACAGAAGACTTTGATCTACTGTACTTCCCGTGGCTGGGGGAGAAAACTGTTTGCCATCTTTCAATTCTTAGAAATATTTTTTTCATGTCCTAACCCCTCTGAAATCAGGATGCACCTTATAACAGATGTCTGCTAGACAGCAGGCGTGATGCAGTTCTCAGTGCCAGCTCTTCAAATACTCGGTCGTAAACGCTCATGTGGCTGGCACTCCCACTGACTTAGGGGCACTGTTGCAAGCGGTGGCCACTGAAGAGGTCTTCAAGACATATTTATTTCAGTGCTATGATTTAGCATTAAAATGAAAATAACTCTGTACACAGAAAGGCACAGAAACAGAACAGCAGAATATAAATCCGACACATGTGATACAGACATTTCTTATCCGAGAAATGACTCTCAGCATCAAAGCTTGGGAAAGCTTTAAAGAAAATCCTAAGTCAATTATGGAACTACCTGCCCCCTGTGCCCCCCCACCCCCCCGTCTCCCTTTCACTTACTCCCTCTGGGGAAGCCTGCTGCCACGTCATGAGATGCTCAGGCAGCCCTGTGGGAGGCCCAAGTGCTAAGGAAAGAAACTTTCATGTAAGTGAACCATCCGAGAAGAGGACAGTTCAACCCCAGATGAACCCCAGACGGCTGCAGCCCTGCCCCAATGGCTTGATCCTCACCTCATCAGAGGCCAAAACCGGAGCCAAAACCACCCAGCTAAGCCATTTCCAGGTTTCTATCCTCAGAAACCATGTGAAGTAAAAAATGGTTGTTGTATTAAGCTTTGGCTTTTGGGGTAATTTGTTATGCAGCAACAGATAACTGACACAACGGAAACCAAAGTTAGGAAGTTTTACATTTGCCGAAGTTATAATACATAAAACTGGGTTAGCTGGCTTCCAGGAAGGAAGAAAAGATCATTAAACTTGTAAAATGTAACTCCCTGCACATAGTTTTCTTTCCTCATCTATCCTGAATATGATCTCATAACAGTATCTTTTTCTTCTATAAGCCACCAATCCAAAGGAATAAAACAAGATTACAATTGGAGTTAGTCCAATAATAGCAATCTTAGTACATCCAAGATACCAACCTTTCCAGGACAAAAATAGTATATAAGGTAAAACAGGTATGTGAAAACCATTCCAGAAAGATACCAAATAAAACCAAAATCCAAAATAAATAAATATTTATTGCATACCTATTACATTTGAGGGTCTGGAGAAACCCTAGAAAATCTTTAGTAAAGTCAGTAGAGCCTCTCAAAAAAGAATTTAAAACTTTTGCCAAGGGAGAACTTTCCTATTCATTAATTCTTTATGTTGATGCCAAGTTAGCACAGTATGGCAGAAGTAACAGTTCTTCTGGAACCTGTACTATGTGCTGGTTGCAAAGGACATGGTAAAGACAGAAAATGGAATAAGCACTCTCACTTTGGCCGGCAAATTTACAGCACTGCATTTAAGGCTCCCAATGCCATTCTTTAGCCACGAGACACATACGTCACAACTTCACGATACAAAGATTCTGATTTTCAAAGTTTACGTGTGATAAGAAAAAAAAAAGTTGTAACAACAAAAAAAGGGAATATAAATATGAAAAATAGAGGATTTGTGGCTAAATGGGCTTTCAAATGTGGCTGTCTTCTAGCCGTCTCCAACTTAACGTGTCCCAAATTCCTCCAAAACAAAATCTACTCCTGCATGAGAGCGCACTGTCTTGCCAACTCAGCCTATCCCCATGCATCCAGTTACTCAGGGCAAAAACTTAGCAGTGCCCCCCGGAATCCCTCTTTTCTTCCTCATTCTCCACATGTAACTTCTCTGCAAGTCCCGCCAGTTCCGCTTTTCCCCGTCTCCACACATCTTCAATGCCATGATCTTAACCCAAGCCACCATCAGCTGTGATGGTACCATGTTACAGCCTGCAAACTGGTTTCCTTGCTTCCAACCGGCAGCCCAACTGTCTTTTTAAAACATAAATTAATCCAGGGGCGCCTGGGTGGCTCAGCTGGTTGAGCATCCGACTTAGGATTTTGGCTCAGGTCATGACCTCAGGGTGGTGAGATTGAGCCCCACCACGGGCTCCACGCTCAGTGGGGAATCTGCTTGAGATTCTTTCTCTCCCTCTCCCCTCCCCTCTTTCTAAATAAAATAAAAAAAATAAATTAATCCATACCACTCCTCTGATTAAAACCCTCGACTGACCTACTGTACTTCGAATAAAGTCTACACTCCTTATCATGGTCACAAGGTCTTACGTAAACTGACCTCTCTAACCTCGTCCCCTCCCATCCTCCTTGCTCCAGCCACACTGGTCCTCTTTTCGGAAGCCAAGCTATTTTCTACCTTTTTACTTACTAGTCCTCTGCTGGATTTCCCCTCCAACCCCCTACTGTTTCATGGCAGGCTCTTTCTTTCTCATAATCTAGGTCTCTAGCTTCTCTGGGAAACGTCTCTAAACTAGATAACCCCCACCCCCACTTCTCGACTACATTCACCCCACTTTGTGGTCTTCACTGCACTAACCATCTGAAGTCCCTGTGTTTTCTTGTCTTCTCACCTACTAAAACAGAAGCTTCTTGAGAGCAAGGACCTTGTTCGTCTTAGTCACCAGTTTACCCAACACTCAGAACAGTGCCTGGCGTATGGTGACACAGTGAGTGTTCCACATGTATTTGTTGGATGACTGTGTATCATCACCATAATAAAACAACTATGGTAGCAATTTACTGCTTTATATGTGCCTGGTGTTTTGATCTCTAACCTTCAAAATAACCAGATGTATTAGATATTAGTTAGATCTATGTCACAGTGAAGAAAATGAAGTAGTTTGCAAAAGATCACTCAAATTACCTTGAGTAAACTATTTAACTTTTCTGAGACCAATTTTTTTCCCATTGTAAAATAGCAGAACCAAAATACAAACCTAGGTTTTTTTGGGCTTTAAAATCCCCCTGCTTTTGTCAATCCAGTGATTTTTGCCCCCCTCCACCTTTATGGAAGTATGCTCGACAAACGAGAGTTCTATACATTTATAGCGTTACCATGTGATAATTTAATATACATATACATTGTAAAGTGATTACCACTGTTGACTTAATACACTTATCACCTCACATAGTTATCATTTTCCAGTGTTTTTTTTTTTTTTTTAAAGATTTTATTTCTGAGTAATCTCTATGCCCAACATGGGGCTTGAACTCACAACTCTGGGATCAAGAATCATACGCTTGGGATGCCTGGGTGACTCAGTCGGTTAAGCATCTGCCTTTGGCTCCGGTCATGATCGTGGGGTCCTGGGATCGAGCCCCACATTGGGTGCCCTGCTCAGCGGGGAGTCTGCTTCTCGCTCTGCCTCTGATTCCCGCTCCCCCGCCCCTGCTCTTGTTCTCTCACTCACTCTCAAATAAATAAATAAAACTTAAAAAAAAAAGTCACACGCTCCACCAATTCAGCCAGCCAGGCACCCCCGCAGCGATTCTTAATGTCCCTCCCAAGCTGATCTTCTGCCACATGAGCCTCTCTTACTGAAGGGAAAATGTCAAGCAGAGTGCAGTGTCTTGCACCATGGCAGTGCTTATAAATTGACCATGGCAAACATTCTCTATTATACAGACAAGAGTGATGGAAATTAAAAGGCTTTCTCCCTAGAGTGTCTTACAAAGAAATGAGTAACTTTAATGGACATAGGGCCCATAAGGCCAGGATATCCTAAAAGGTGTCCTTCTTTTGTGTGGGAGACGAGACTATATGCTTTCTAATGTACGTTCAAGCTCAGTTTACACATCTGTCCTGGACCATCCATTTCACTAGTCTAGTCTTCAATAAACAAGCAAATAAATACACGCATTTATTACTTAATGCTTCAAAGACTGAGAATTGAAAGGCACAATGTGATTTGGAAACCGCCCTTGGTGAGCAGTAAAGACAAGAAGTCGCAATACCTCCCATGCCTTAACCACACAAATTTCCTTCCTCCCACATAGTTTTGTGCGGCAGGGAACCATGGTCAACCTGTAACCACCCTCGCGGGGCGCCCACTAGTCAGAAGGTGCTGAACAAAGGTAAGGAAAGAAGATGGCACAGAGCTATGGCGGGTGAACCAAGGCATACAAATGAAAGTTCTATTTTAAAGGGTGAATGCACAGTTTCCTGGCAAACAAGCCTATTTTCAGATAACATCTGCAAAGAAGTCAAAGAGGTTACTTGATTTCCTGTAAACCGGGGAGAATCTGAGCTAGGTACGATGGAACATGAGGATCGTTCATTCAACACACACCTATGGAGATCACAGATTCATGATACTGAACAATAAAACTAAAAACCTGCTGGAATTTCAAAACAGTAAGTCAGGGTGATTCTTAATTTGACAGGAGGATTCACCATAGCTTCCCTTTAAGTTACCCTCTCTCAGGATGCACTTAAAAATTTTTTTTTAAAGATTTTATTTATTTGAGAGAGCGCGAGCGAGAGAGCACAAGCAGGGGGAGTAGCAGTGGGAGAGGGAGAAGCACACTTCCCACTGAGCAGGGAGCCCGATGTGGGGCCTGATCTCAGGACCCCGGAATTATGACCTGAGCCAAAGGCAGCAGCTTAACCAACTGAGCCACCAAGGCACCCCATGGATGCATTTAAATATTGATATAACTTACAAACAGCTGTTCCAGGAACAGGTCTAGTGTATACATGACAGTACATCTGTTTTCAGAGGCTGCAAACCAAAAATTTCTTTCCAGCAGCTTCTATCTTAAACTCTTCCTCAGAGTTATTCTAAAAATTTCTAAGCTATCATTGAAAAGTGCCTCATCGTGTCCCAGAATAAATACCATTTCTCTCCCTCTCTCTTCCGTATCCCCTCAACACAACCAAAGCATGTCCATGCATGTCCTTCCTACAAGTCAGTTTACATTTGCACCTCCTGTGGCTAAACCCCGTTTCCTCGTCATAGCCACTATGCTTCCATATTGCCCAGGGACCCTGAACACCTCAGGGCTGACACACATTCTTTCAGACGTCACGACTCCCTTCCTATTGCTCTCCTCCCCCTCTGTCCTTAATTCCCATCCATACCATCACTGCCTCTTCCACTTCTTGATATTTTCCTTTCAGAAATTTCTGTCACTCACACAACAAGTCCTTTATAAAAGAGGATCTAATATGAGTATTTTTTAATTTGGCAAGGACAAAAAATTGCAGTCCACAGGTCAAAGAGGCAACTGGGAGACTAATTCATCACCAAGTTCCTGAATAACCCAGAAATTTCCTAGCATGACAGAAATGACATTGAGTTCGGGTCAGGGTCAGCAGACCTGGGCTCTAATGCGCTTTTGTCAGTAACTGTGACTCTGGCTAAATGATAACCAGTGGAAATCTCATTTTCTACACAAATCTTTGCTCACATTTAAAATTTAAATGTTCATAATAGCACAGTTCTGTTCCTTCACAGAACTGTAAAGATAAGATGGTTCTGAACTAAAGGTATGTTGGAAATTAGAGAATAATATTCAACAATCTTGGTTCCTGTCTTTTTTTTTTTTTCAAAGATTTTATTTATTCATTTGAGAGAGAGAGAAAGAGAGAGTATGAGAGGGGAGAGGGAGAGGCAGACTCCCCACTGAGCAGGGAGCCCGCTGCAGGGATTGATCCCAGGACCCCAGGATCATGACCTGAGCCAAAGGCAGACGTTTAACCGACTGAGCCACCCAGGCGCCCCTTGGCTCCTGTCTTAATGACAAAAAAGGTGTGGGGCAAGTGGAAAAGGTGCCACTGAAGAGGTCTCAGCCAGAGCGGCCTGGTATGTATGGAGAGTGAAGAACCTTTTATATAAAGAAAGAAATAAAATAACATCACAGAACTAGAGTTGGAACCCTGAGATTCATCTAATGAAACCCATACATAAAATGTTAATTCTCTCTAAATATCCCCTATCGTCTGGCTTCTGCTTAACCAATTCCAGGCCAGGGCATGACTTCCTTGGCAGCCATTTTGTGATCTGCATAACTACCCTAACTGATGGAGCCTGTAATCTCTCAAAATGTTTTCACTTAAAAAAAAGAAACAGGAACATCTTGAACTGCACATTAGGCTCAATGACATTTGCGAAGGACAGAGATGCCAACGTCAGTTGCTTTGGGACCAGGATTTTTGACCCTTTAATGAAAAAATAAAGGTCTAAAAAATCATTACAGACTTTTGGTTCAAACAATTTCAGCACACTCATTTAATGCTCCCACTCCCCTCCAATTCCCACTGGAATGACCAAAAGAATAAAATATGGAAACAATCAGTGCTGGGAAATGGGCATCGGGAGCAGCTAGCCATCCATGTGCTGTGAGAAAGCCCAATTAGAGAGAAAGCAGAAGCTCAATCCTATGGAGCTCCTTTAGAAAATATATAAGTGTCAAAGCCCACGGAGAGCAAGAATTTAGGGATGAGTTACCCTTAGCTTAGATCCCATCCTAAGTGAGGGACCACGGAGGCTGACTCCTAATCAAGGGAATTGTTCTAGTTAGAGGCAGGGGAATGCTGCCCCAGCTATTGCTGGGCTACCAAAACAAATACATAAAAGAAACTCAGTTTCTCAGAAAAACAGAGAAACTCCTCATTATAGACATCTCCCATGGCTATCTCTGGCTGTCAGCCCTCAAACAACCAGAATGGAATGGGGCAAAATAAAACTAAAATAAATCTAAAGTTTCCTCTTCTTCCTGCATTTAGGTCTGAAAGGTCTGTTCAGAGGCTCACAGCATCTTTGACAGAACTCATCACCCTCACCAAAAGCAGACCTCTCTATAGAGACAACGAGAGAAAAGTCACTGGACTTTCTGTGGAATAAGAACTAATGTCCTCCTATGAAACTGTCTTACTACAAAAAAAGAGAGAAAACATGACAATATTTCCTTTTTTTTTTTAAGATTTATTTATTTATTTGAAAGAGAGACAGAGAGAACACAAGCAGGGGGAGAGGCAGAGGAAGAGGAGAAGCAGACTCGCCGCTGAGCAGGGAGCCCGACATGTGGCTCGATCCCAGGACCCTGAGATCATGACCTGAGCTGAAGGCAGACGCTTAACCAAATGAGCCACCCAGGCGCGCCAACATTAAATATTTCTATATTGTATTTTCACCAAGATACAGGAATACACTGAAAAGGAAAACCCAGAGATCAGATAAGACTTGTTCTACTTGTGTTTACGATTGTGTTGGATGTGATCACTTACAGGTTTGTCTTTCCTGTTAGACTACGAGCTTTTCCTAGGCGAGAATTTTGGTTCCAGTCATCTTTGAATCACAGTACCAAGTGCAACGTCTGGAATAGCAAAGGTACTGGAAACCAGTAAGTGTTTACTGAATGAATGAGTAAAGTCTTAAAGTTGATTCTATCAGAGCTTACCTTCTTAAGTACAATAGTTTTTATTCTCAATATCCTTATTAAAAATTAAAATTTTCTCTATAATTCTTATACTTTAATATCTGCAAATACAGTAAGTTTTAGATTATTCACATAAAATGCACATAGAAAGCTAACAGTAAATTACCTCTTCCTGAAATTACTGAGCTTTATCAGATCCTAAAATATGTCCTCAAAAATGAATACTTAATATTGAAGAAACAACTGATTCCCAATGGACACTATACAGCTAATATGAGATAAAACTTCACAGAAACAGTGAATAAGTGTTAATATAGAAATGTTAACATAGAAACTGCTTTCCTTTTCCTGGTCTCCCCTCAAATACAAGGAAGTCCTAGGGGATAACTCTGAAAAGCTTGTAGGCCAAATACCAGAATGATCTATATGGGGAACACTGATGGTAAAGTGCTAATCCTACTATGTGGAGAAAAACACAAAGAGCAGAAATGGATCTGTCAAGGGATTAGATTACTGATGTTTATTAGGTTGGCTCTGTATTCACTGCTGGTTTGTCAAAAATTAAAATATTGCCAAAAATTTCAGGCAGATCGTTATACATAAACAAACATGTGACTCAATTTCAGGAAAGCCCAGTGTCATGCATGGGAAACTGAAAATGTGGAAGCCCGAGATCTGAGGTGAGTGATCCCACCACAGATCAGGAGACAGGAAGCCTCTGTGGCTGCCTTGAGGCCATTCCACATGGCATTCATGTAACTCCTCCAACTCTGCCAGGTAGAGAACACTTACTCTCATTTTATAGACTTGGCAACCAACAGTCACAGTGATTAGCGTAATTACTGAAAAAAGATAATGAGATATACAAGTTAGATTCACTTCCTGGAGAGGTTTCTTAAGTTTTCAGAGGCCCTGGTATGGTATTCTAGGAAGTATGAGAACTTAGTAGCTAACTGAGTGCCCCAACTGGCAGATTTTAATCGTCACAACTCTTGGGTAATATTCAAGGCACTGGGGATATAAAAGTTAACAAATGTCACCTTATGAAGAAGTTCACTGATTGGTGACAAACAACAATTTCATCTAGACATAATTACTCCTACCCCAGACCTCTTGGTATAAAGAGGCACTGAGGAACAGATGTCAAGCATCCAACGCAACGTGCAACTCAAAGGAGGCACCTATTTTATCATCACCTTAGGCCTTGGGAAGCAGAGGATGATCTGAGAGTCCAAGTTTCCTGACTTGTAATCTAGGGTCCTTTTCCTTTGTAGTGGACTCTCTGGTTACCTTCCTAGCATCTGTTACGCCCTTCCAACAGGCCCACTTTTGTTTAGTATCCTATGTGGTTTCTGGAAAGCTGACTCAACCCAACTCTGCTCCTGCCTCTAAGCCAGCAAATGGGTACATTCCATCTCCCTTGCCACAGTGACAGGTATAGGGACAGGCATGTCATTGAAACTAGTTAACTAGAGGGAATTTTATGATTTTTGCTGGGACAAAGATGAATTCAAGTCAGTAGAGATCTTGCCACTATGCAGAAAGTCACTCTTGGAAGGAAGCCAGTAACAAGAAAGGAGGGGCAAAGATGAAAACAAACCAATTCTTTGAAAACAGGGCTGTCCTCAGCCTCTCTTGAAGCCCAGCCTGCTTCAAGACTTTTCAGTTAGAAGATTCCCGAAACCCAGAACTGACAAAAATAAGATCTGAATTATAATTTTAGGTTTCTCATGTTACCTTCAAAATATTATCACAAATAGGCTGGTTATGTAATAAAAACTACATACATCAAAACCATGTAACACAGAGAGCATGAGTCCTTAGACCATGGCCCTCCCAACCTTGACTGGCTTCTCTGCTTCTGGTGGAATCTATAATGGTGAACTGGACCCGAGAAGGGAGGTCTGCAGTGCTGCTGTCATCATGTGACTCAGACCACATGGTCTCTCCTGCCTGACACTGCTGCAGGACCAACTCTATCTGTAGCTGTGCAGACAAGGGGCTGTTTCCTTTTCTTCACATCTGACCTTGCAAATGAGAAATCTCACTCAAAATTGGTATATTCAGAAAAAAAATCATGGTTGAATCAATCAACATTTCAAAAGCATCATGTTGGTAAAATACTTAATAAATATCTGCCATATTTGCTTGATCTCACTTGTATACATACATATTAATAAATATGTTTGGCTGCACTATTCCTCCCTTCCTCCCTTTCTTCATTTCAAAGTATACTCTACCCCCAATATGGGGTTCGAACTCATAACCTCAAAATCAAGAATCGCAGGTTCCACTGACTGAGCCTTGGCTGCCCTATTCCAACATTAGTTATAGAAATCCTACCCCTAGGGGCGCCTGGGTGGTTCAGTTGGTTAAGAGTCTGCCTTCGGCTCAGGTCATGATCCTGAGGTCCTGGGATCGAGCCCCCACATTGGGCTCCCTGCTCCGCGGGGAGCCTGCTTCTCCTTCTCCCTTTGCCCCTCCCCCTCCCATGTCCCTTCGTGCTCTCTACCCTGCTTTCTCTCTCTCAAATAAATAAATTCTTAAAAAAAAAAAAAAAAGAATCTTACCCCTAAATACTTTACCTTTTCTTTTTTTAAAGTAGGCTCCACATCCAATGTGGGGCTTGAACTCACGACCCCGAGATCAGAGTTGCATGCTCTCCCATTGAGCCAGCCAGGCGCCCCATCCCCTCAATACTTTAGCACGCATCTCCTTGGAATAAAGACATTCTTCTACAGACTACACCACCATTATCACATGATAATTCCCTAATACCTAATATACATGGTAAATTCAAATTGCTTTACTTGTCTCCAAAATGTCTTCTATAGTTTTTTTTTTAAATATATTTTTAAATTTATTTGACAGAGACAGACACAGCGAGAGAGGGAACATAAGCAGGGGGAGTGGGAGAGGGAGAAGCAGGCTTCCTGCTGAGCAGGGAGCCTGATGTGGGACTCAATCCCAGGACCCTGGGACCATGACCTGAGCCAAAGGCAGACGCCTAACAACTGAGCCACCCAGGCACCCTATAGCTGATGTTTTTGAACCACAATCCAATCAGTGTTTTTGCATTGTATTTGCTTTTTATGTGTTCCTTAGTCTCAATCTGGAGGAAAAAATTAGTCTCCATATGTTTACATTTTCCAAAAATATTTAATACAATTCATTGGCAAATGAGATATTTTCCTCTAAGTTTGTCTCCATGAACTCCTGGAGAATAGACCTCAGAGAAGAACCTACCTGGGGGGCTAAGAAGCAGAAGAACCTCTGTGTGCTCCATAGTTTGCAGGAAGTCACTCAGTTCCATGACCGTACAACCTTTCTCACCCAACAGCTTCAGTAAACATAAGCTTGGACTTCCTTCAGGCTCCAAGACCTTAAGAGAACACTGCTCCAAGTCCAGGCAACTGCAAACAACAGATTTAATTCAAATCAGTAGTTTTCTCCAACATGATATGCCTGCTCTATGTCTGGCATGACTGTAGGTGTTGTAGGGATAAACCATGAGTCGCTGAGTGGTGAAAAGTTATTTCCATTATGAGTGCTACCGTCCTTTCCTCCTTCTGCCATCATAGGGAATTCCCCTTTATGCCCTTCTCCAACTCAGCTCCCGAGACTACTAAGTGAGAAGATGAGAGAAATCCTGTAACAGGATGTGAGAGAAATTTGGCTTTGATGTTTATCAAAATTTTTACCTTTAATTTGGGACTATGGATTAGGAAGATCAGATACATTTCTCTACTTGTTCTTCTGCTTTTATTAAGCATTATATGACCCAAAAAAGAGGCACAGATCTTTGAGACATCTTGAAAGATGAAAAAACTTAACATACAGTATTTTGTATTAGTAAAGTAGTGTGCCTACATATGTATTCATACAGTAAAGATACAGAATAGTGTTTGTTCTGCATGATACCATTTTTATTAGTAAGAATATGTGTTTGTTCTTATATGTACAGAGTTAACCTTGAAAAGATAGCCAAGAAACCAGTAGCGATTTTCCTACAGAGGGGGCCGGAGCAGGAGAGCTCAGCTGGACGATTCAACTTTTCACTATAAACCCTTTTGTACTGTCGGACTTTTTACTACATGTGCTCATTTTTTTCAACAAATTTTAAAAGACTATTAGTGACATTCAAAGTACTTCTAAGTACCTAGAAATACCCTAACACAGGGGCAAGACAAACGCTGGTCTGTGGGCCAAACCCACCCAGTCACCTTGTAAACGGTTTTGTTGGAACACAGTCACGCTTGTTCACATACACGTTTACAAAGGTGGATGGCTGCTTTCCTGTTAGAACAGCAGAGGTGAGCCGTTGGTCTGCAAAGCTGAACAAGTTGGCTGACTTCTGCTCCAAAGAATCTACTTTCTGTCTCATTGTCCTTTTGTTCAAACTATTTTTTTTTATTATCACTATTTAACATACATAACAAATTTCCTTTTCAGTGTTACTGTGTTCAGTAGGCATATACAAGGTTAGAAAGACAGGCTAAGATCACACTACAGAAGGCCATAAATAATGGGACAAGGAGTATGGACTTCAACCATTTCACAGAAAGGGAAAGCACAAGTATGAAACATTCAAGAGAAGAAAAACAGTATAAGTTAAACCAAACAATCAAAACAACAACAGAAAACCCCCCAAAATCTTCCCAAAGATGACGTAATGTATGGTGATTAACATAATAAAAAAAAATCTTCCCAAAGAGACATAACCACTAACAAAGGCCAAAGTCTTTAATCTTCATGACATACTGCAGAATTCGCACATCACACACCTTTGCAGCAACCTCTCCCTTTCCTTCCAATTTGTAGTCCAATATAAACTTTAGCTTCCCTGTGAGGTTCATCCAGACCACACAAGTCCCCCAAACACACGTTAGACATATCTCCTGATGGCACTTACCTTACATATTAAAGGTTGACAAATTTCTGTAAAGTGCCAGAAGGAAAATATTTTAGGCTTTATGGGCCATATAGTCTATTGCATGTTCTTCTTTCTTATCTTTTGTCTTACAATTTTTTAAAAATGAAAACCAATCTTAGCCCATAAACTGCAAAAACAGGGGCAGTGGCCCAAATCTGGCTCAGGGATCATTGTTTGCAGACCCCTGTTCTCTATGTCTCAGTTGACACAATTTTGCCTTAAAACCATGAGCTTTTCGGGGCGCCTGGGTGGCTCAGTCGATAAGTGTCTGCCTTTGGCTCAGGTCATGATTCCCTGCTCAGCGGGAAGCCTGCTTCACCCTCTCCTGCTCGCCCCTGCCTGTGTTCCCTCTCTGGCTGTCTCTTTCTCTGTCAAATAAATAAAAATCTTTAAAAAATAAATAAATAAAACCATGAGCTTTTCTTTCATAGTCATGTTCTCTACCTAACTAGATTACAGTACTCCTTGAAAACAGAAACCCTGTATTTTTAACCCCTCAATACCTAAAATCTGTCTTGCCCATATTAATTATTCATAACTGAATGATTACTGCATGAATTTCAATCATAACTAAAAAGGCTGGAGGACTGGATAGATGGAAAGGGTCAGACATAACAGTACCACAGCTGTGCCAGATGCAAGGTGAGCAAGTTTTCATACGACTTGGAACATTCTTTTCCTTTTTTAGAGGGGGGGGCGGGGGAAGAGGGATAGAGAGAGAATCTTAAGTAGGCTCCATGGTCAATGCAGAGTCCAACACGGGGCTCGATCTCAAAATCAAGAGTCAGAAGTTTAACAGACTGAGCCACCCAGGCACTCCTGGAATAGTCTTAATCCACATTCCTTTTGATCAGTTTTATTAAAAGGCTACCATAGCATTTATATAATGGTCACTCAAGATTTATGATTCTGTGAAGTTGGTAATCTCATAACTTTAGAAAAAAAAATGTATCCAACCAAAATAATTTCAATACTAGTATCATCTCTCTCATAGGACTGTTAGAATTAAATTAGATAATCTATGCTAGAAGTACGTAGCAAATAACAAACACTCAATAAAAGTGAGTTCTTATTATGCAATAAAAACATGGGATATTAAAAGAACAATAGTTTCTTAATTATGCTGATTTCTGAAACTGTTTTCCCTTTTCCTTAAAAATGTTTTTGAGTAGTTACTGATTGGGTAATCTGATCATGTCCTTCAAGGCCTCCTGTCTCTATACTCACTAGGTGTTCCTTCTAAGCGTCTCAGTTAAATGTGTATATTCCATACTCTATTTTTGCTAAATGTGAATCATAATATAGGTCAATTGTTCCCAAATGCTGGACGGTAGACTAGTGGCAGCACAATTTGAAGCCCAAGGTAAAATGATAAAAACAAGGACAATAAGACTGCCTTTTACTCTGAGATGGTCTTTCCTATTTCTTAGTGTTAAAGCGTCCTCTCTCCTCTGAAATAATGGTGACTATGAAGACAACAACGAAAGCTGCAGATGCCCGCCACTCCTCTACTCTGTAAAATTTTCTTTCCTTAGTCCCTGTAACACCCAGGTCAAGAAACCAGTATTAGAGACAATAGAAGGATTACCATTCTTTTAGATAATTAGAATATGAGATCTATAAAAACAAGGATGTTGTGTGCTAAATTTTTTTTTTTTTTTATGATTCAGAAAGGTGGTTGGACTCTGGCACAAAAAATTCAGAAGCCATCTCACCAAATGCAACCAAGTGATGCTTTGATGTTTATACTGATATAGAAAAAAGCGAAAAACAATTTGACTTCTTTCTTCCAAATGAAGAAAGAGGTCGAGATGAAGGAGACAAAATTTTCCAATACAAGAGGCACAGGAGAAAAACAAGATTCTGTATCTCCTTTCCTTTTTTACTGATTTTCCGCCTGGGCACTGGCTTTCAGCTCAGATGATGCTTCTAAATACCCAGACTCTTTTTTTCCTTTTTTAGTTACATTCCTGTAAGACTGCTTTGAAGTGGTTTCTACCAGGCCTAATTTGGAATTTCTCATTTAAGTTAAAAGACTATTACCGAAAAAAATGGGCTTTGCCTCTAAGAAAATATATTTGTATTTCTCTTCACTTCATATATATATATATATATATAAAATCACTTCAAAAAATATATAATCAAATAGAACACATCATACATCCCTTAGGGTACAAACCATGGCACTGCTTTTAGGTTCTTTTGCTTCTCTTCTTGGAACATTTACTCTTTGAAATCTCTATTCATTAATTCACTAACTACTTATTAATCATCTAAAATAGGCCAACTATTTTTCCTAGGTATTTAGGATACTGCAGCAAACAAAATTCCCTATCATTCTGGATTTTCCTACAAGATATAAACATACATATGCACACAGAGGCAGACAGAGGTGTGTGTGTGTGTGTGTGTTACACTTACATCCAATGGTTGTAAGTGCTCTGGAGAAAAGCAAAGCAGGGGGCTAAGTAAAGCTGGAGCAGATGTACGGGGTAATTTTAAATAATGTGATCAGAGAAGACCTCACTGAAGGAGGTGACCTGTAAGTAAACACTTGAAGAGGTAAAGTCACGCAGTTCACCTGTGGAGACTATCGCAGACTGAGGAGAAGGCAAGTACAAAGACCCTCCTGTCTTCAAGCCAAAAGCAAGAAAGCAAGTGTGCGGAAAGCACAGAAAGGGAGGAAGATAATGGGGTCCAAGAGACGACTGGTGGCTAACTAGTGTTTTTATCCTGAAACAGAAAAGCAATTAAAGGGTTTTGAGCAGAGGAAAGGTAAGACCCGACTGGATGTTTCAAAAGAGTATAAATTCTCACTGCTATGCTGAGAATAGCCGGGGGGCAGAGGCAAAGCGGGAGGAGAAGTTAGGCGGCTACTGGAATGATCCAGGTGAGAGAGGGCAGTGGCTGGCCCAGGGCTGGGGCAGCGGAGGTTGGATTCTGGATGCACACTGAAGGCATAGCAGATGCGGATCACTGATAAAACGGACGTGGTGTGTAAAAGTGGAGTCAGGAATAATTCTGAAGTTTTGGGCCTGCGTAATCGGAGGGGTGCAGTTGCCATTTCCTGAGATAGAGAAAACTGAATGAAAAACAGGTCTGTGGGAAAAGACACGCTAAGTTTTGGACATGCTACGCTTAAGATATCTTAGTCATTCATGAGGAGATGGCAAATCAACATCTGCAGGAATGAATCCAGGGGATTCAAAGCAAAGAGATGGACTGAAGATACAAACTAAGAGGAATCTACCTAAGTACGTATAGTCCTGAGACTTAAGGATACACCGAGAAGGGGACTGGGTGGAGACACGTAGATAAAGAGACACAAAGCCTGGATCCGACGGCACTCCAAATTTCAGACACCGAAGAGACAGGCCGGAGAGACAGAGACAGGAGAAGATCCTTTGTTCCAGCTTTGCACACGTTCTCATTCTTATCACAAACTGCAGGAAGGCAGAAGTCTGCAGCTACAGAACACCTTCTGTACAGCAGGTGCACAGGGATGGTTTTCCTTGGTCCGTGTCCCAAAGCCCCCTTCCTCAGCTCCCTCCTGCATGGAGTCCAGGCAGTGTTAGAGCCTCCTGAAAGCTCTGTCACCTTCAGGGTGTGGTGGGCAAGACACTCAGAACCTGCATCTGTCTGCAGTGATGGCAAAGGCTGTTCAGTATCAGGGCGGTCTGGAATGGAATTAGGGCTGAGTTTGTATTTAGGGCACTCCCGCATGCACACGGCTGTGGGAAACTAAACTGGAAGCCAGGACTGATTCTGAGTCACCCATAATCGTATGAAGACATTTACAATTACTCCTAATCCCCGATGGACAGTCTAGGACGGACTCTTGGGGTTTCTTCATCAAATTCTCATCTATTTGAGGAAACATGTATAGAGTCAGAAAAAAATGTAAGAAACAATAGGCAACCTTGGAAGATTTTAGGGGAAAAGAGTCCACTCCCTCATGGGAACTGTTGTCCACTTGGACCCTCCCACTTCAGTTCCTCGGTCTGACACTAGAGAAAAATACCTCTGGGACTTTCTGCTATCCTAGATGGTCTTCTAGTACCAGTATGAAATTACTCTGAAATAGCTTTTTTGTCTTAAACAGAGTAAGCATCGCCAGCTTACCTTGCCCCCTCAGATGTCACTTGCCAGCCCCTAAGCTCCCAGTGCTAACCGTTTGTTATGCCAGTTTAATTCCGATTTCAGTGGGTATATGACTTTAATATTCCCCAATTTTCTAACCTGCAGGGGTGCCCCCACTCCCACCACCACTCACCTATTCTGAGCTAGTCTTCACCATCCTGGAAGACTGGTGAAATCCCATCTATTTCTTTTCAGACTTCCCACCCTGGAATTTGCCAGATTCCACGAATGCATGCCCTTTGTTGCCCGCGAGGCAACTGCCCTTCTCTCTATACTTCCTTCGCCAGAGATGTGCCCTCAGACTTTTCTGTTAGTTTGCCAAACGAACCATTCTGTAGCCTTCGGCAAAACCTGACTGAAAGCCTGGGGAGGAACACAGAACACCTGATGTCAGGTATCCACTACTTCAGCCAGGCTTCTTCAGTGGCAGGGCCTTCCTTTCTTCTCTTTCCTCCACTGTCAAATTAGGAGTCCTCACTCCCAGGCCCTCCTCAGGAAAGTCCAGAGCCTTCCCTAACTAGTGTACTAATCACAAACTAACCAATCACAGATCTGATGATCCGATCCCAAAGAAGACAACTTTTTACACTATTAAGTCTAGAAATTCAGAAATCTACAGACCTAGTGTAATAGTATTTTGAATTTTCTTTGCACAGCCCCTCTCCCTAAGAGAAACATGTTCTTTCCCAGAACAGAAAATTGTGCCATCTGTCTGCTCAATTTTGCAAGTTTACCACTTCTTAATTCCAACCTCACATCATTACTCCTCTCTGTGGCCAAAGAACCCTAAATCATCACGACCCTGGTTTAACCCCAAACTCTGAAACTCAAGGTTGTTGTGAGGGCTAAAGTAAGATAATGCATGTAAACACCTAGTGCATTGGTATATACTAAGTGCTCAATAAATGGTAACAATCCATTGTTGTTATTATTCACACCCAACACAGCATTTAACATGTTATTTATGAATGTCCCAGAATAACAATCCATTACTAGAGACATCCTTGTGAATAGGAACTAAATATTTGTCATCTTTTTATCTTCTGGAACTTCCCGCTCATAACAGGCACTCAATAAACATAATTGTGAATGAATGGCTCACCTCTCAAAAGTATTTATAGTGTCTAAGATAGGTTCTATGCATAACACACAGAATCTTAACTGATGCCTCCTCTTCTCAAGGAGTTTATAAGAAAGTGTACAAATAATTACAGTCCAAGGCAAAGTTTAGTCACATGAGAAGTTAAAAAAAAAAACTTCTAAGGGATTCCCAGGCAGACCAAAATCCTAACAATGGTATAAAGGAATGGTTCTAAGTGTGGTCTGGGCACCCCTAGTGCAGTTCCTGAGACCCTGTCACAGGATCTGCAAGGTCAAAACGATTTTTCACAGTAACACCGAGATGTTATTTATCGTTTTCATTCACTCTCTGAGTAAGTGTACATTGTGGAGTAACCAGTGTTACATGATCTGGGACAGTGCAACAGACTGAATGCAGAAGCACGAAAAAGAGGCCAGTTCTCTGCAATAAAGACAAGACATAGAAGAGATCTTCAAAATGTAAAACAATGCCACTTTTCTAATTTTTTTGTTTTGTTTTGGAAAAGTTTGTCTTTCCACAAAAACATGTAATTTCTGTTAACATGTGACAGGTTATTCTTTTAAAATAAGTTAAAATTTTTAACGTTTCTTAGTTTTAATCTTTAAAAGGATAAATATATGTGTGTAATACATAGAACCCACATTAAAAACTCTCTGGGGTCCTCAATAATTCTTCACAGTGTAAAGAAGTACCGAGACCAATAGTTCGCAGTTCCTATCCTGGGAAGAGGAAAATAGTTTTACTTCGAGCTCAGTGCTCACGGTGAAGTCAAGAAGAGAACCTGGTCAGTTGGTTTGATGGAGGAAGATGGTAGTTTTAGCATCAGCCTTTCCCATGATCAACCTCTCCTATGTAAAAACTTCCATGAAATCCTGCACCCAAGCTCTTCGCTTTCAGTCTCCCTTTACCTGCACTTCGCCTTCCTTAGGTCTTCCCGGTCTGTGCCCACATCCCGTTCTTTTGTACGCTAGGTCCTTTGGAATGACTGCCCTGTCCCAGTGGTTTGCAGACAGCTTGCTTTCCCTCCAGATTCTTCTGGGTCGCCCCCCCACTTCTCCCTTTCAGCTCACGGGGAGGAGGGTCCAACCTCGGATCTCTGGCATTCCCACGCTTTCCCGACAGAGATCCCCCTCCGCGCGCCTTTCACCGCAGCGGCCCCCGCACCACTCCAGCCGCCGGCGCGTCGGTCCTCCCACCCGGGTGCCCGCTCGCTCCCGCCCCGCGGGCCCCTGCCCCACGCCCCCCGCGCCCCCGTCCCTCACCTGAGCCGGAGGCGCCCCCGACTCCCCGCCACCTCGGCCAGCCTCCTCCAGCCCCGGCCCTCGGGCGCTCGGTCCAGGCTCCCGCTGAGTCTCCGCAGCAGCGGCTCCGGAAGGCGGTTGAGGGTCGCGCCAAACGAAGCGGGGAGCGGCAGCCCCGAGGGCGCGGCCGGAGACGGCTGCAAGGCCGGGGGCGGCGGGGCCTGCAGCAGCTCCCCGCACAGCGACCCGTCGGACGCCGGCGACCCCGCGACTTGTGCTGGTCCCCCCGGGCGCATCGCGGGCCTCGGCTCCAGCGCACCTTCCGCTCGCCCCCTCGCTCGCCCAGGCGCCGAGGAGGCAGGGGCGGAAGGACAAAGCCGTCTATGCCGCACCACACTCTGAGGAGGAAGCTCCGCTCCCCGCCCAGCCGAGACAGGTTTGCCTGGGGTAGCCTGGCAGGCGGGATACGCCGCTGCGCCGAGGGGGCGGGGCCTCTGGCGGGGCGGGGCCTCTGGCGGGCCGCCCCTTTGCGCGCGTGCGCGCGACCGCGCGTTTCCTTCGCTTGCCGCCGCCGCCGCCGCCCGGTCGCGGAGGCGCGCGCTTCGGAGCTGGGGAGGTGGAGTCGGGCTGAGCAGGAAGGGTCGGGTGGTTGCCGCTGGGGGAGGAAGCGGTGCAGGAGCTACACCTGGGCGGCTCCACTTCGGCTAGGAAGACTGCGGCGTCGGGGCTTCCCGAGACCGTGGGAGGAAGATTGCCTCACGCCGGAGACGGGAGCTCGCGGCTCTCCATCGCCGGCCCCAGCTGACTCAGTGACTTGCGTGTGCCGGCTCCCGCGTTGGGCAACCTCAGCCGAGGCTTCCTCGTTTTAGGGTTTGATGTGTATGGCGTTGCTAAGGGAAGTGGTTCCTAGACATCAGATACCTAATGGAAATTTGCTCGAAATCTGTGCCTAGACTTTTTTTTTTTTAACTGGGCGGCAGATCATGGAAATGATTGTTTTTAGCAGGAATTGCCTGGTTTCCTCCGAGTCAGACTGCCACCCATTGAAAACTAGAGAGTAGTTTGGGGCAAAAGCAAGCAACTTACGGAATGTGACCAGCCAGGTACTCTCAGACACCAGACTTCCTTGCCCAATTTCCGGTGCCATTAGCTTTTTCATCACACAGGACAACAGGATTTTCTGTAGCAATTTGGGCACTCAAATTCTCCCTAACTTCTGGCGAGATAGTTAATTGCTTCATACATTCTCCCATCACATTCTAGCACAAGCAATCACTGTACTTTTTCATCCGGTCTAAGTGCAGAGTTCAGAATGCAGTATAATGGCTAAGTGCACGACCTTTTACATCCAGAAAGATCTGCTGGACTCTAGTTTTATGACCTTGAATAAGTTACTTAATTCTCTGCCTCGTCTGTTAAAATGGGATTGAAAATATAGTAGTCTGTATAGAGTTGTTACCAGAATTAAGGGAGCTGATGTAAGTAAAGCATGTAACTCTGCTTGTCACATAGTAGATAACAAATGCTAGCTATTATCCTTAGAAACGCAAAAGCTTGTTTCATATTGTTTGACTTGGTAAACCTTTCCCAATTACTTCTGGTGCCTTCCTGTTTCCTTCTTAGTCACTGAACATATAGGAGAGTCTATTAGCTGCATGTGCCAATTATGGAAATCAAGTCTTCTAGTTTTTATTGGTCTAGTCTTTATTAGTTGACTGGTCTTTTAAAATTGAGATTCAAGACTTCTTTTTTCTAAGTCTGCTATGTGCAAGGTCTTGCTTATGCAGCTTCTCATATGTGCCTAAGGGTTAAAATGCACATCTATCTTATTTACCCTGGGAGAATCGTTCCCAATTTGATCTTTGTCCAATATAGCTCAGCTAGATGCTAAATGTGTCCATCTGCTCCCATCTCCTCTTTGGCTTCTCCTCTCCTGCCAGGAGGACTGCCTCCCTCATTTCACTCTAGTCTGGGTCCTATTTTCTACCTTGCAATTTTATTTTATTTTTTTTAAGTAGGCTCTACCCCCAGCATGGGGCTTGAACTCATGACCTCGGATCAAGGGTCTCATGCTCTACTGACTGAGACAGCCAGGTGCCTCCTACCTTGCAGTTTTATAACCTATTCAGTCACCCCACCCACCACCCTCCAACCTCTACCATGGACTGACATTACATTTTATGATTGGTCTTTTTCTCCTCCTAATCAAATATTAATATATTATGTAATTTCACTCCCTGTGGTTCTCTTAAGGGGCATAATGGTTTAATAGGGAAAATTATGACCTTTAGAATTAGCCCTGAATTTGAATTTTGATGCTGCCACTTATTAGATACATGACTCTAGGCAAGTTACTTAACTTCTCAGCTTCAATTTCTACATCTGTAAAAAGCAGAAGATAATAGTACCTGCTTCAAATGATATTATGAGAATTAAATGAGAGATAATGTATACATATAAAAAGTGTCTGGGAGAAGTAGATGCAGGGTATATTAGTACTCTCAAAATTGCCACATTTTTGTGAATTGCCAAAAATTCACAATTTTGGGAACAAAATAATAAACAATAATTCAGCTTTCCTTTCCTATACCAACCATTACAATTATACACAAGAGAAAAATTGAGAGTGGAGATCTGGCTTTTAAATGCACCTTAAAATTTCATGCATATCGTTAGATGATGTACTTGGGAGTTCTTCCTCATTAGTTGAAAGTGGCATAGGTCTTTGTGAATCCAGACAGTGCAAAAAGCTTGTGGTTTCTTTCTATGGAAATCCATTGATGTAATCTTCAAAATACAAATCTGGAAACTGACTCATAGATTTCTCTTCCTTTACATGATTTGACTCTAGATGGTACTTTAACTAAAAGTGCCAGAACAACATGTTATTTCATATCTGGACGGGTGTTCAAAGGCCCAGTGCAGGAGAAAACCTGCACGTCCTGGGATTGGTATACAATAGAGAGGAAGGAAGCAGGAGTCTTGTGACTTAAGTGGTACCCCTTGTCTTTCACCCTTATTCCATACCAGCACCTTTCATGTCCTCTGACTCAGCTCTGTGTTGAGGCCACTCGGTGTACCCTCAGATACAAGGTTCTCCACATCCACTGCAGCCCCTTCTTGCTGCCATCTCCCAAAAGATGAGGGACATTTTCCCATTCTGATTTCACCTTTGGAATAGTAACTAAGTGTTGTAATAGTATTCCATACTTTCCCATCATAATGAATCATCCATAGCAAACTACATTTACTTGTCTAAATTCATTCATTCATTCGATCATTAACAAATATTTACTGATGCCTACCTTGTGCCAAACTCTGTGCCAAATACTGTTAAAGGATAGTTTTTATTAAGGCTTTTTTGGGGGAGGGCACAATTTTAGACTCACGGCAAAATTGAGGGGAAGATACAGATTTCTCATACACCCTCTGCTCCCACACATGCAACCTCCCGCATTATCAACATCCTGCAGCAGAGTGGTACACTTGTTACAACTAATGAACCTCCACTGATACATAACCACCCCAAATCCATAGTTTACATAAGGGTTCACTTTTGGTGTGGTACATTCTGTGGGTTCAGACAAATGTATATTAACATGTATCCACCATTATTGTATTATATGGATGGTATCTTCACTTCCCTAAAAATCCTCTGTGCACCACCTATTCATCCCTTTGCCCTTGAACTCCCATGAGACTATCAATGGGTAGTTTAGCAGTGCTTTTTGAGATGGAAGACATTCATGTGCAACACAGTCACATCACTTTCACCACCTTTCCTTCTGATTCAAGAAAATAAAGCTCAGGGGTGCCTGAATGGCTCAGTCGTTAAGTGTCTGCCTTCGGCTCAGGTCGTGATCCCAGGGTCCTGATCCCTGCTTGGCGGGAAGCCCGCTTCTCCCTCTCCCACCCCCCCTGCTTGTGTTCCTGCTCTCGCTGTTTCTCTCTGTCAAGTAAATAAAATCTTAAAAAAAAAAAAGAAAAATATCTGAGCACTGGTATGATGATAGAAATAATTTTATGTATCATGATAGATACGGCATTGTCATAGGAAAAGTCTTGAATCAGGTCTAATTTATTATCTACAAAACAAATCACTCAGAAACTGATACTTAAATGATCATTACTAACAAATCACTGGGGACACATTTCAGCTGAAGGTGGGAACTGCAATTGAGGCACTATTTCTCATGGCCATGAGACACTTTGTTGGGGTTTTCAAAAGAGTACTATTCATCCACCCAGTAGTGTTCAGACTTCGTGACAAAAACAACTGCATTGGGCTGCAATACAATTAATGAAGGAAGTCACTCAATAATGTTTACCAACTACCAATTAGTACTCTCAGGATGTAGGAAGAACACCAGTGTGCCTCATCTTTGGCTTTACTTAAGAATCACATGAGGATGAGGCGTCTGGGTGGCTCAGTCGGTTGGGCATCCTACTCTTGATTTTGGCTCAAGTCATGTTCCCAGGGTCGTGGGATCAAGCCCTGCTTCAAGCTCCACGCTCAGCAGGGAGTCTGCTTGAGACTTTCTCTTTTTCCCTCTGCCCTCCCCCCCCACTCATGTGCTCTCTCTCTATTTATTTGAGAGAGAGAGAGAGAGCATGAGAGGGGGGAGGGCCAGAGGGAGAAGCAGACTCCCCGCTGAGCAGGGAGCCCGATGCAGATTTTAATCCCGGGACTCCAGGATCATGACCTGAGCCGAGGGCAGTCGCTTAACCAACTGAGTCACCCAGGCGCCCCTAAAATAAATAAATCTTAAAAAAAAAAAAGAATCACATGAGGGCATGGCAGTTCATCAAAAAGTTAAATGTGCACTTTGGCAGCACATATACCAAAATTGGGATGATACAAAGAAGATTAATATGCCCCCTGAGCAAGGATGACAGCAAATTTGTGAAGCATTCCACATATATCTTTTTGTATCTATATGAGGTGATGGATGTTAACTAAACTGTTGTGACAATCACTTCATGATATATGTAAGTCAAATCATTTTGCTGTGCATCACTTACATCTCAATGAAACGGGAAAAAAATTAGACATAGAATTACCATATGATCCAGCAATCCCACTTCTGGGTATATAGCCAAAAGAATTGAAAGCAGGCACTCAAGCAGATTATTGTACTCCAGTATTCATAGCCTCATTATTCACAGTAGGCAAAAGGTGGACAGCCCAAATGTCCATTAACAAATGAATGGATAAACAAAATGTGGTATGTACGTGCAATGCAGTATTATCCAGCCTTAAAAAGGATGGAAATGCTGACACACGTTTACAACATGCATGAACTTAGAAAGCATTACATTAAGTGAAATAAACCAGTCACAAAAGGATAAATACTGTATGATTCCAATTATATGAGGTACCTAAAAGGGACAAATTCATAGAGACAGTAAGTAGAATAGAGGTTACCAGGGCTTGCAGGAGAGAAGGGAATGGGGAATTATTGTTTAATGAATACACTTTTTGTTTGGAATAATGAAAAAGTTCTGGAACTTGATAGTGCACAACATTGCATTGTGAATGTACTTCATGCTACTAAATTGTATGCTTAAAAATGGCAAAAATGGTAAATTTATGTTATATATAGTTTACCACATACACACACAAAAAGAATCACGCAAGGAACCTGAAAAACATACTGATACCTGGGCTATAGTCCTCAGAGACTCTAATTTTAATTGGTCTCAGATGGGGCAATAGTAGCTTTTAATGTATCCCTCAGGGTGTTCTAAGGTACAGTCAGGCTTAAGAAGGGATGCTCAATCTCCAGGGCAGTGAGGCTCAGCCTTGACTACACGTTAGAACCATTTGGGGAGTTTTAAAATACACTGATATCTGACCTTATGTCCAGGATTCTTATTTCACTGGCTTGGGGATCCTGCCTGGTCACTGCGATTTTTTTTTTCTGAATTCCCCATCTGATTCTAATATGCAAGCTAAGGCGAGAACCTTTGCTCTGGGGACACCCCAGGATCTCTGCCTTTCAGTCCACCTTGGGAGAACCAGTATTTCTGTCAGTGATGAAATCAGGGGCGGAGTGCAGGAAGGACTTCTGATGAGAGTCGAAGGGCCAAAGGACACTTGATTCCTTCTCTTTCGCTCCACAGAGTCAGAATGTTAAAAATGGGAGAAGCAAAGACCAGTAGAGGGCCCAGGAGAAAAGGGTGAAAAAATCCACTAGGCTCACTCTTATGAGAGAGAAAGGCTCTTTATTCTTCTTGTAGGCATCTAGCTCCTAACAGCTTCTAACATGGGCAGTGTTAGAGTCACCCTCATCCCCCTTTGAGTTCCCCTCCCTCCCTAGGAGGGGCTCAGAGCTGACCTGCTCAACCAGGGTCCCAAAGAGCCAGGGCTGATAAGAGTATCCCAATCAAGGGGCTATATTGCTGGTGCATGAAAAACTGGCCGGCTTATCTTAAAAGAACATTGAGTTGGTAGACATACACCATCCTCTGAGTGACCCTGACTTACCTTCAGCCAGTTTTTTGTCACTTTTATCTTCTGTGGTATTTGTATTGCTCTTCTTCTATATACATGTTGGCTCATTCTGTTTATTAGGTCCTGTTGTATCCTGCTATGTTGTTTGGGAATGCCTTACTCCAGCCCTAGGTCCTTGGAACCAAGGCCAACTAGACCAGGGGTGGCATGGGGATTTAGTCATGCAGCTGAAAGGCAATGTGTGATCAGGGTGGCCCCTAAAGATAGGAAGTATGGAGAGAGCAGATGAGACCAGTCCTGCTCTAGGCCTTGAGGTAAAGTAGTGGTTCCCCATTAATCTGTATCATTTCATCATGGCAGAATCCCACCATAGGGATTTTGGCTGGTCACTTGCCCAGTGGTGGTAAGTGCCTTTAATGTCCCCTATATCACATCCCTCTCTTCCATATATATATGGCCCTTGGGAACCAACCCAACACTGGATAGGGGACTTCGGGTTCCAGAGTCTGGCTATCCCTTCAGGCACAGCAGACAAGGGACACAAATAATAGAACAGAACCTGTGTTTTCTAGGAACCTATGACCTTGTTGAAGAGATAAATTATATAAACATGAAAAAGTGGCAGAACAACATGTTGAACCTTAGGATTTCTGTACTGTTAATGTATTCAAGCTCATTAATTTTCCAGAGACTTATCAAGGGCCCAGAGATGGGCCACGAACAGAGAGAAATAACCTTCTAGGATTAGGAATGGTGGACCCAGAGAGTTAAAGGAATCTGAGCAATGAAGGTATGATTATTTCCTGGATAATAATGGTATAACATATATTTTTTAAAATGTGGCAACAGTGATCATTCTCAGTTAATGACCCCATTAACCTTTGCATGTGAACACGCTCAGGGAGAAAGGTGCTGGCTCTCTACTCCATGCCTGCAAAGGTGACCTGTTCTGTTTTCTGGGGTGACTGATGGGGGACCTCAGCAGACTTTCACAAGGTGTTAGTGATGATTCAAAACTCCTGATTGCGTGGGCTGTCTCTTCTGAGTCTGGGAATTCCTTGTCATGGTACCTTGAAGACACATTTCGTGAGTCAGATTAGGGGAGTGGACTAGACACTAAGTCTCCTTCAATCCTAAGGTTCTGAGTAGAAAGGCATTAGGTCCCAGAGGAAGGAAAGCATGTGATCAAAGACCAGCCAAGGAGGGTAATTGCAGCTGCTCCAGGATCGAGTTAAGCAAATTAACATGTAAATACAATTTATTTGTGTGGGGCAGAGGGGCAATATTTAAATGACTGACAGTTGAAGTTGTACCATATTAGTTATCTGCTAAAATTAGATGCTGTGAACAGCATGGCTATTTCAGGAGGATGGACATACACAGTATTAGATTAAAATGCAAGTAATATTTATTTGTTAGAGGAAAGGGGAGGAGAAATACATGTTTAGTTGACCAACAGCTTAAATCATATTTAAGGCCTTTAAACATTAGTTATATGCTAAGCCTTATATGCTAATTATTAATTTGTTCTGTAAAGCCATCTCAGTGAAAACTTTTCTTAAAAACGTTTTTGTGGGAGGCTAGTTGACATTATGAGTAAAAGGTCATTTACTTAAAATTTTCTATGAGTTTTTCATAAGCGACAGTAATGAATTTTATTTAATGGGGTTTTGTTGTATATAGATCAGAGCTTTTAAATTCCTAGAAATTTTTATGGTATCTTTTTTTTTAAGATTTTATTTATTTATTTGTCAAAGAGAGAAAGAGCACAAGCAGGGGGAGGGGCAGGCAGAGGGAGAAGCAGGCTTCCCGCTGAGCAAGGACCCTGGGATCATGACCTGAGCTGAAGGCAGACACTTTACCCAGGCGTCCCTATGGTATCTTAATATAGGTAGTCAATAATTATTTCCTTAATATAAGTAGTCAATAATTATTTTCAGTAATTATAAGTAATGAGAAAAGCTTGGCACAAGTACACATGTAGTCACCTGTTTAACACTGTAAGCACGGGTGTCAGTCCTAAAGGCATTTTGGCTGACCTAGCCTAACACCTTCACTTTCAGATGAGAGCCCTGTGGCCCAGAGAGGTTTTTTGCCCCTTCTTGAACCTCTACATAGTAGTTCTCAAAATGTGGTCCTTGGACCCAACAGCATCAGCTTTTTAGAAATGCAAATTCTCAGGCCCCACCCCAAACCTACTAAATAGAAACTCTGGGATGGGACCAACAATATGCAGCTTACCAGCCTTCCAGATGATTCTGATCCACCTGAATGTTTAAGAACTACTCCCCCACACCTTGGCTTTAAAATATCTTGAGGCAATAAGTTCCCTTAGATCACTCTCAGCCACATAGAGATTTACTTCCTGTTTTATGTCTAAATTTATCTCCCTGAAGCTTTGAAGGGCGTGTCACAAGTGTCTTACGTTCTTTTGTGGGCGACAGTGCAGGTTGGGTCTCAGCAGAAGGGGAACCAAGCTGAGAGGGGAGATTAAGACAGAGCTGGCAGTGGGCAGGGAGGGGGAAAACGAGCTAATCTTCAGTCCCTCCCCATTATCATTATTTGATAATTTGGTAATCCAAGATCCACTCCAAAGAGGAGCACGGCACAGTTTAGTTGGGGGGGGGTCTGAGTTTCTAAGACAAATAACATGGAATCAAGGGAGTACAGAGTCAGGGGATAACTTAGGAGCTACATAGTAAAGAAGATGGGGATCTAGAATATTGGCCAACCTTGTCCCAGAAATTCTCTGATTACTAGCAAGATAGAATCAAGAAGGGTCCAGCCCTCTGGGAGTTGAGCACTGTTGACAAGCTAGAAAAAGGCTCCAGATGGACTGGCTGTGATTCATGGTAGGATTCTACTGCTCCCTACCCACTCCTGCTAACCTGGTTAGCAGAGAAATCCAGGGATTCAGGATGCCCAAGAAATTGAGGATTCAGAATGCCAAGGGAGCCATGTGAGGCCACTGTCTCTGAGGTCTTCCCAATGCTGTTTGGAAGGACAATGCAGTGGGTGGTTACTGTTTTGTCTACCTAGAGTAGAACTCCCGGCTCAGAAATACTGCTTCTCAATGTGTCGTTCAGTGGTTGCTCCCAGTTTCTTTCTTTCTTTTTTTTTTTTTTAAGATTTTATTTATTTATTTGACAAAGAGAGACACAGCCAGAGAGGGAACACAAGCAGGGGGAGTGAGAGAGGGAGAAGCAGGCTTCCTGCCAAGCAGGGAGCCCGATGCAGGGCTTGATCCCAGGACTCTGGGATCATGACCCAAGCCGAAGGCAGACGGCTAACTACTGAGCCACCCAGGCGCCCCGGAGCTCCCAGTTTCTTACCAGTCTGTTTCTTTAACTCAGTGATTGGCTGGAGGTAGGCATGTTCTCCGAGCTGGGCCAGTCCTGGGAATTTCTTTCTTTCTTTTTTTCTTTTAAGATTTTATTTATTTATTTGATGGAGAGAGAGCCAGCTAGAGAGGGAACACAAGCAGGGGGAGTGGGAGAGGGAGAAGCAGGCCTCCCGCCGAGCAGGGAGCCCGATGTGGGGTTCGATCCCAGGACCCTGGGATCATGTCCTGAGCCGAAGGCAGACGCTTAATGACTGAGCCACCCAGACACCCCCCTGGGAATTTCTGACCTTCAGTCAGATGAAGAGGGTCTCAAGCTGTGAGGTGGCAAAACTGGGAGGTATAAATCTGAGCTGTTTGGTGGGCATGTCCCCACTGGCTGTGTGGAAGAAGCCAGTAAGGTGGTGGGAAAAAGTGACTGGTACACTGAGGACAAGAAATGAGAGGTGGAGAAAGGGTAGGTGGTGCTCCAGTCCCTGGTTGTGGTCATCCTGAGCCTGGCTCGTATCTACCTTTTCAGCAGTTCAGTTGGCTGAGCCAACAAATTCCCTCTTTTGCAGTACGGGAGGGGACAAAAAAGTTTCTTCCACCTTCTTATGGTCAGTAATTGGGGCCTGGAAATTACACTGATAAAAGATGAACAGGAGAAAAGGTTTATTTTGTATGCACAAGAGAACCATCAAAGAAAGCAGCTGGTTTCTTAAATGGTTGGAGTTAGAAGATTCTATACCTAATTTAGTAGAAGAAAGGGAGGAGGGAAGAAAAGGCTTCTTATGGGAAGAACAAATAGGTTTTTTTTACATCCCTTTTTTTTATTTACAGTAGAAACAAATGAAAATGGGAGAAGATGTTAGCATCAAAAATGTTGAGTAAGTCACTCTTAGAAAAGGTTTGTAACTTTTCAAATAGGTTTCTTTAGGAAAGGCAAATGGGACTCTGAAAAACAAACTGAGGGTTCTAGAGGGGAGGAGGGTGGGGGGGTGGGTTAGCCTGGTGATGGGTATTAAAGAGGGCACAGTCTGCGTGGAGCACGGGGTGTTATGCACAAACAATGAATCATGGAACACTGCATCAGGAACTAATGATGTAATGTATGGTGATTAACATAACAATAAAAAATTTAAAAAGAAAAAGGAAAGGCAAATGGGTTTTAGGAAAAAAAGAGGATAGGAAGGTTTGTGATAATGTTTTCTATATAGATACGAGAGGTCTTTCCATCTTCAGGGTCATAAAACTGCCCTGGAAAACGGATTTGGGGTAGGTTTTATTCATGTTCTCCCTTCTCAGAGTAGATCAGCTCTGAAGAGGAATTTATGGCCACCTTATTTCTGAGACGTTGCTGCTTTTAGCCAGATAAGGGAAGCTTCCAGACCTGTATCCCCCCATCTGCTGAGTCTCAAAAATGTCTTCAGCTTAAAATAATCATTACGCCAAAGTGGCATACTTTGGTGTGTCATATTCTGATCCCCTGCATTTTTGCTGAAGCACTCTTGGTGCTATCCATTCTGTGGGGGTTTAGACAAATGTATAATGACGTATATCCATCATTATAATATAATACAGAGTATTTTCACTGCTCTTAAAAGTCCTCCATGTTCCACTTATTCTTCTCTGGCAACTGCGGATTTTTTTACTGTCTCCATAGTTTTGCCTTTTCCAGAATGTCATATCATTGGAATCATACAGTATGTGGTGTCTTCCTATTGGCTTCTTTCACTTAGTAATATGCATTTAAGGTCCTTCCATGTCTTTTCATGGCTTGGTAGCTCGTTTCTTTTTAGTGCTGAATATTAATCCATTGTCTGGATGGACCACAGTTTATTTACCGACTCTCCTATGGGAGGACATCTTGCTTGTTTCCAAGTTTTGACAATGATGAATTAAGCTGCTGTAAACATCCGTGTGCAGTTTTTTTAAAATTTATTTTTATTTTTATTTTTTTATTATTATGTTCAATTAGCCAGCACGTGCGTAGGTTTTTGTATGGACACAAGTTTTCCAAACTCTTCCAAAGTGGCTGTATACTTTTGATTGCTACCAGCAATGAATGAGGATTCATTTACTATCACTGAGCCCACACTGAACTTTTGCACATTCTTTAATCTTATGAAAACTATGTGTTTAGAAAAATTTGCGTCTAGAAAATTTCTGCCAAAGAATTTTATCACTATAAATAATTCACATCCACTTATTTGTACAATATTAACCAATTATGCTTTTCTTTGTTCTGGAAAGCGGGTTACTATTCACTCTATGGATTGCTTAGTGTTCCATTTAGATGTTCCTACATTTTATGACAGATTCCACTAAGGGTATCTCTGGAAGAAATATTTTGTGTGTGTGGAAGTAGTGCTGTTAGCTCAATAGCTTCTAGCCTGAGGTCATTTTTGTTGTTGTTGTTGTTTTGTTTGTTTTGTTTTAAATATTTTATTTATTTGAGAGAGAGGGAGACAGAGAGCAAGCGCAGGAGCAGGGGGAGGGGCAGAGGGAGAAGCAGACTCCCCGCTGAGTGGGGAGCCCGATGCGGGGCTTAACCCCGGGACCCTGAGATCATGACCTGAGCTGAAGGCAGACACTTAACCGACTGAGCCACCCAGGTGCCCCTAGCCTGAGGTCATTTGTAACATCAGTTTGACCAACAGTAACTCAGCTTCATTCCCAGCTGTCTTCAGAGCTCAACAGATACTCCCTGATTCTGGTGACTTAATACTCAGGTGATTTGTCAAGTGAGTTTTAAGTATCTTCTGTTTAACTGAATGCTTTAGACCTATTCTCTTCAAAAGATATCTGGGGACAAGCGTATCTCTAAAATATGGGGTAAGGAAAGACTAAGGCAAAGAAAGCTTAAATGCTCCAATCCTATCATTCCTGAGTGCACACTTACACTGCACTTACCTAGTATCGAATGAAATAACGTGGACTCTTGAGATTTGGCTGCAAACTTTTGGTTTCACCCTGTTATGTTTCCTCCCTTTGTGGTTAGCTATTTGGGAGGGGATTTCCGGAGATGTGGGCTCTGCAGTTTGTTTCCCAAAATATTTTGCATTGTTTTGGGTGAGAGAGTGTATTGCCTACTCTGTAATACCTAGATCTCAGAGAGCTAATACAACTTTAGCCATAATCACATGAGTGTAGTGTGTCTCAGTGGTGACACATTCTTTCATAAGAAAAGAAAACATTAAAAAAATTCTTTTTTAATTTGGTAAAATATACATAAGTTTTACCATTTTAACCATTTTTAAGTGTGCAATTCAGTGGCATCAAGTTCTCAGTGCTGTGTAACCCTAGCTACTATCTATCTATTCCCAGAACTTTTTCATCCTCCCAAACAGAAACTCTTTGTTACACCGTAACTCCCCATTTCTCCCTTTCCTCCTGGTCCTTGGCAACCTCTATTTGACTTCCTGTTTCTACGAATTTGCCTATTCTAGGTACCTGATATAAGTGGAATCATACAGTATTTGTCCTTTTATTTCTGGCTTATTTCACTTCGCATATTACTTTTCTAGGTTCGTCCATGCTCTAGCATGTTTCAGAATGTTACTTTTTGAAAGCTGAATAATATTCCATTGTCTGTGTAGACCACATTTTATTTATGCATCTGATGACGGGCATTTGGGCTGTTTCTACCTTTTGGATATTGTGAATAGTGCTGCTATGAGCATCATTGTGCAAGGAGCTCATGGAGTCCCCACTTCCAATTCTTTTGGGTATGTACCTAGGAGTAATTATGTTTAACTTTTTGAGGAATTGAAGAAAGGAAAACTTATGAACTATCCTATTTTTTTCTTCATTAACCACAAGTTGTATCTGCAGGCCCCAGAAGTGATGTGATAGAATGTCTCATATTACACTGTTGCCACTTGGGTAGACCCCACAGCACGTGAAATGCTCTAGAAGCTGGTTTGGTATTCCTGATATAGGGCATGGTGGGGGGAGGCAATTCACTTTGGGGTATCTTATCTGAACGCATGATATTTCCTTACAGATGGGCTCTGTGTCTTTTCCCAAGAGGACCCTGATTTTCAGGGCAACTCCAAAACTAACCCTTCATCCTTGGATTGATCCAGATTGGGTCCTTTATAGAACTGGACCAAATGCCAGAGCTTCTCCAGGCAAGACTGGAAAAGCAGCTCCCTCTTCCAAAACTACCAAATCACATTCATCACCAAGTCCTGCCACTTTTTATTCTTCCTTGGCACTTGATCCTCTTTCCTTTCTATCTCTGCTGCGACCATCCTGGTCCAAGTTACCATCATCTCTCTTGTGAACTCCTAACATGGCATCTCTTGCTGGTCTGCCCCCATGCACGCATCTTCACACTGTAGCCAGAATGATCTTTCTGAAGGTCAGATCTGATCATGTCACCAACAGGGTTTTGGTGGAGGGAACCAGATAGGAGGATCATAAAGTTCATATGAAGAAGTAAATAGGTAACAACCAGGAAGTTTTTGAAAATCAAGGGTAATGAGAAGAGAGCAGCCTTTTCAAATATCAAAATAGATGAAAGAAGCCATAAATACTAAAATAGTTTTATGTCACACATGGGTAGGCAGATCAATGGAACAGAATACAAGACTGCAAAAGAGACCCAAAATAGATGAGAACTTAAGTTATAATGAAGATGGCATTTTGAATCAGTGGGAAAATTTTGACTTTGACTATATGGGTGTTGAGACAAATGGGGAAAAATTGTTTCCCTAACTCATGCAGCACACTAAAGCAAGTTCCAACTGTATCAACATTTTAGATAATATTTTATTTTTTTATTTATTTTTTTTAAAGATTTTATTTATTTATTTGAGAGAGAGAGAGAATGAGAGATAGAAAGCACGAGAGGGAAGGGGGTCAGAGGGAGAAGCAGACTCCCCGCTGAGCGGGGAGCCTGATGCGGGACTCGATCCCGGGACTCCAGGATCATGACCTGAGCCGAAGGCAGTCGCTTAACCAACTGAGCCACCCAGGCGCCCTTAGATAATATTTTAAAAAATGAAACCATAAAGATACAAGAAGAGAATTCAGGAAAATGTCTTTATATTCAGAGTAGGAAGGGCTTTCTGAATATGAAAAATCTCAGACGACTTGAAAGAAAAGATAGGTGAATTTGTGTACATACAAATGAAGATTTTGTTTGTGGGGAAATAGCATACATAGCACAAAAATGCAAGTGACAAACTGGTAGCTATATTAAGGACAAGGGGTACTATTTTTAACATATAAAGTACTCTTATAAGATAATTTAAAAAGATTAATTATCAACAGAAAGATGGGCAAAGAATATGAATAGGCAGTTCATAGACAAACATAATTCAAATGGCTTTTGAATATATGAAAAGATACTTTACCTCTTTTTAAATAACAGAAATGCAATTAAGTAATAGAATAATGTAATTCCACTATTAAATTGGCAAATAAAAAATCCTGATACTAGATTGTGCTTCAAATCTGGTATCTCATATATTGCTGGGAAGAATGTAAATTTATATAACCAAATTGAAGGATAATTTAACAATATCTATCAAGATGAAAAATGTACTTACCGTTTGATCTAGCAATTCCATTTCTAGAAATTTATCTGAAAAATATGAGACTCACCTACAAGGATGTCATGAGAACATTCTAGAACAAGTCATATATTCTGGCAGGAGAGCACACACAAAAGACTTTCAGGGAGGAGTCATCACTGGAAGAGTAAAACATCTGACACTTTCTTAGCTAAGATAAAAGAAATTCTCCACCATCAGCCAACATCTGACATGGTATATGTACATATGTATGGATGGTTGAAAAGATCTAATTGCAGCAACAACTATTGTTGCTGAGTTCTAAGGTTGGCGAGAGAGATCCTCAAGTTTCCTTCTGTGACCAACATTAATTTTTAAATGAATTCCCTTCCAAAAAGTACCTGTCTTTCCTTCCCCATGAGTAACTTGCGCATCATCCCACACTTATATTTTCTGATGAAGCATGTATCATATCTGCTTCTGAGACCAGCTCCATAATTTGCAGGGCCCACTGTAAAATAAAAATGTAGGGCCCCTTGTTCAGGAATAACTAAGAATTCCATGGTGGCAATAGCAGAGCATTAAACCAAACATGTGGCCAATGTGAGCAAGAGGTCCTGTGTGACCCCACTGGTCACAGGCCCACCCCTGCTAACTATAGTCCAACTATACCAAACTCCTTTTTTAGTTTCTTTGAATAAGCTGAGCTTTTCTACACATTACTTTGCACAAGCTCTTACTTCTATCAGAATGTTCTTCTGCAGACCCCTTATCCTTCTCCCCAGAGCGCCTACTCATCTTTCAAAACCCCCCTGTTATGTTACTGCCTTGAAGCATCCTTCGCCCCATTCCCTCTCTTCCCTCTGAGAAGCCCTCATGTATACTTTCTTGGCTCCCTACGCACACCTGTATGAGGGCAGAGGTTCTGTCTTCTGCTTGCCTGTGTGCCCAGCCCCTCCCCACACAGTGCCAATTGCTAACAATTAGTGGGCACTTACCATATAGCAAGTAATGTATTAGGAACATTCCATAAGTAACTTACCACTACATCAACCTAAGGAAGAAGCTGTAATCTCATTTACCAAAGGAGTTTCAGGGAGATAAAATGTGTCCAGGGCCACCCATCTAGGGGCAGATATGTTAAGGAAAGTGGACTGAGTTTAACATTTTAGTGCATAATTAATTCTTACCAGTGGCCTAAGACATAACAATAGATTATGAAGCCCACACTTGAAATAGCTTTGTATAAGCAAACTTAAGGAAATAGAGACTCTCTAACCAGTTAACTGAGGATCTCCCTTACTTCAGAAGTACAGGAGTACCTTGAATATTAAAGACAGTATCTTCTTACTGCCCCTTCCCCCATAATGCTGATTTTCATCAATGATGGTGATGTCTTAAAGTGGACCCTTTGAGTTTCACGTCTTTTAGGTAAACATTTGCCCTCTTTGGGCATTCTCTTTAAAATGCAAATATTCTCCAAAGTTAAGGCATTCAATTCCTAACTCTGTGATGGGTATGAGTTTATCACAGACTTTTCTCCTCTAGCCTAAAGTAGAATGGAGAAATATGGCGCTAAATCTAATTACATGATGTCAACCACGAAAGGTGGTTGATTGTCCACCAGTGTCTTTGTGATTTTCATCATGGGGTTCACTGGCTACTTGCATGGGTTGTGTGGGAGGGGTTGTCATTAAAAATGAAGATTTGTGGCCTTGAACTCAGACCCACTTAGTCTGAATCTCTGGGAATGGGCCCCTAAATCCTGCTTTTGAACAAGAGCCCCAAGACATTTGGATGCACAGTGAAATTCAAGGCTAACTGCTTTAAGGGTCAATGTAAACTCCAGATAGAATGACATGAAAATATCCTGGACTGTATGTTTTGTTCTCATCGCTACTTCTATACTGGTCTGAAATTTGTGGGGAGGAATCCCCCAATACTGCATGGTAAGGGCAGAAGGAATACTGGAATAGGGGAGAAAATGGAATCGAAAGAAAAGATCTAGGGAATGACACTTCAAAACTTTCAGTCTTTCCCGGGGCTGGTGCTGGGCCTGCTAAGGCTTCCCAGAATAACTGTAGTTGATTTTACCTGCGTTTCAGGAAGTTAGTCCTTTGAGACAGCATGAGCAACACAATACCGTGAGAAGCCTCTAATATCTAAGACCTCTCCATTCATTCAGTCAACGGCCATATCTTGAGCCATTGCCAACCAGGCTCTGTGTTGACTCCTGGAGTGTTTCTCATAAAGCTTACAGACTGGTTGGAGCGAGAGGTAACCCTCGAGAAAACTTAAGGGGTTGATACTGGACATTGCTTTCAACACTTGCGTGAAGTAAAGGAATAAGTTGTTATGTCAATGATAAAAATGGAAAGCTATGTCGTGACAGTATTTCAGCTTCCCTGTATGGGGGGAAAGTTAAAATGAGGATTAAATCCTCAGCGCTTTTAGGGTTTGAGACATTTTATTTGCAGTGAAAGGGGCTGGTCAGACAGTGTGGCACAAGTGAGGGTTATGTCAGCAGCAGAACAAATGGTTTGCTCATGATCAGGAATAAATTCATTTTAATGGTGCAGTTTTCAGACTACAGCGGACTTATTCTCTACTCCCCGACCCTTCCCGGTCTTCAACTCTGTCTGAATCTGGGCTTGTCGGAATGTGTGATTTGGGTAAAAAGAGGAAGTTGGATTAGGTAATCGGGAAGGCCCTGCAGCTATTTTTGTTCTTCTGGAAAAAAAGGGATCCTTTGCTCCCGTTAGGCTGGAAATGGAATGGAGCAGGAAAAAGTCTAAAATGCGTCTCAGATAAGTCTAGACAGGTGTATCTACACAAAGCACATCCACAACAGAGCTGGTTCCAGGCGTGGCATTGATCATGCCCTCTTGAGCAGGAACCACAAGGAAATGGAATGACGGCCTCAGGCCTCCAGGACTCCACAAGTGTAGCTGAGGAAACTACACAGACGTGTGCCGTAGTAGTCAGAGGCGGCAACAAAATGTAGTTGGCTGAGCCTGCTTTAACCTCCTCCTCTGGGCCAGGGTGGGTTTCCAGGGAGGAGGTAAGCACAGCCTAGCGCGGTCTTCCTTCCCAGCCTTGAAAAAAACTCCCACCATCCCCACACTGATTTTTAAGAATTCCAGGACCTCAGAGTGCCAAAACCAATGGGTGACATGTCTGTTTGGAGAAGGGAGGCGCAGGAATGTTGGATCAGGAGCTTGCCAGCAGGAGGGTGCCCCTCAAGTTGAACCATGGAGGAGGCAGAAGGACGGGTCAGCAAGGATACAACGTGGGGTGTTTGGGTTGTAGGTGTGTTGGGGGAGCGAAGAGGAGGGCCTGGTGGGGGCAGAGTGCCTATGGGGGGAGCAGAGTTCAGTGAAAGCATTTCGACCTACTGGTCAAGCTATTACTGTCCTGGCAATGTGCGCTCGCATAGTCCTGCTTAATGCCAGTGTAAAATAAATTCTCTTTGAGAAGTCTCTGAGGTGCTAGTGACATGTGCTACTGACAGTCTGTGTTATTAATTAAGCTCTGATCGTTAACCCGTCGACTGGGTGAGGGTATGACTGAAACGAATAAGAAAGCTGAGGAACCCGGGCAGGATGAATGTTTGAGTACAAGGCTTGTACCCTCCCCAAAGAAGAGCAGAGTCATCCAGAAACCAGGCCTACATTTCCCTCAGAATTTACTTCTGGGCTGGCTCTCATCACAGGACAATAGAGGACTTGGGAATGTCCACCTGAGATGTTTAGCTTTATTCCATTCATGATGGGGAATCATTGAAGATTTATCAGCAAAGGAGAAATATGAAAAACAACAGTGTTTCTAGAAGACTGGTCTGAAGGCTGCCTGCTAGTAGCCTCAGCCAATGGTGGCTGTGGTGCTGGGAAGTGGGGGTGACAGTGGTAGACCCGGAAAGGGGAGGCTGGTGGGCTACTGCTGTGGTCCCATCACTTAGGGGTGGGGGGAGTTGGAAAGAAAAAAATGGACCCAAATTAACCCTCATTGAGTAAATGCATATGGAGAAGTGCCTGTGTAACGCAAATGTTAACTGGTGGTTATGTTGTTACAAGCACCCATAGCCACAGTTCACAGGTCAGAGATGACTGTTTTTCACCCTGCAATAAGATTCTCTTTGTGTCCTTGGGAAGACCGGTTTGGACACCTTATGAGAAAAGTATCTGTGAAATAGAAAGAAGGGCCATATCAGTCACAAGCCCTCTGATGGGGGCAGCAAAGATGGGAGTCTGCTGCACCGGCAAAACTGAGCTCAGAACCCAGCCACACGAATCTTTTACACACAGAAAGGGACAGAACTGCATGAAGCTTAGACAGGACTCTGGAGTTCAAGAAAGGGAGAGAAGGCAACAGGGGTCGACAGCTTCAGAAAGCTGTGATGTGGAGGGAATCTCTTTTGTGAAATTTTGCTCCAGGTAAGGAACTTACACGTTTCCTGCTCATTTATCAATTAGGTAGAATTGACTGGTCCCTTAATTGACCACACAGCTATAAGAGTATGTGGTAGGAATAGGAAACATAATAGTTTGCCAAAAACCCTGAATTAAGATCCTGTTAAGTTTTACTCTGCTTTTGAAATTATTGTTACTAATGCAGAATCTTGGGCATTCAGCTCTGCAAAACTATCTCCCCGCAGGTAACCTGTGGTAAAGGAGTACAGGAGCTCTTTTTCCTGACGTTTGCAGAGCCCCTTTAGAGCACACCATTTCCCCTGCTACCTATACGTTTGTTGGAGGACAGGCTCAAATGCCGCCTTGTTGCATAAGGGAATGGCATAATGACACTGTCAAATGAGCAAGTGTCACACCAGGTGGCTGGTGATAATTCTTGTCTTAGACTTTTGGCTCTTCGGGTATCTGTCATGAGGAATATCATGTTCAGGAGGATTTATTCACTAGGTATCTGTTTCTTGTTCATAGCAATTGAGATCTGAAGTAATGATTCAAAGTCACAGGTTTATCCAGTAGGTCCTCTGTTTTTTGACATGACTCTAGAATAAAGGTCAGGTCAAAGGCATCCAAACTGGAAAGGAGGAAGGAAAATTATCTCTGTTTGCAGATAATGTGATCTTATATGTAGAAAGCCCTAAAGACTCCACAACAACAACTAAAACAAAACCCCGCAACTGTTAGAATTAATAAACAAATTCAGTGAAGTTGCAGGATACAAAAACAACATACAAAGATCAGTTGAATTTCTATACACCAATAACAAACTATCTGAAAAGGAAATGAAGAAACAACATTTACAATAGCACCAAAGAAAATAAAATACGAGTAAATTTAATCAAGGAGGTGAATGACTTGTACACTGAAAACTATAAAACACTGATTAAAGCTGTTAAAGCAGACACAATTAAATGGAAAGACATCTCGTGTTCACAGATTAGAAGAATTAATATTGTTAAAGTGTCCATACTACCCAATGTGATCTACAGATTCAATGCAATCTTTCTTTTTTTTTTTTAAGCGTTTATTTTTAAGTCATCTCTACACCCAATGTGGGGCTCGAACACATGACCCCAAGCTCAAGAGTCACACGCTCTTCTGACTGAGCCAGCCAGGCGCCTCTCAATGCAGTCTTTATAAAAATCCCAGGGACATTCTTTTTTAATAGAACAGAAAAAACATCCTAAAATTCATATGGAACCACAAAAGACCCTGAATAGCCAAAACAATTTTGAGAAAGAAGAACAAAGCTGGAGGCATCACTCGTCTTGATTTCAAACTATATTACAAAGCTATAGTAATCAAAACAGTATGATATTGGCACAAAAACAGACACACAGACCAATGGAACAGAATAGAGAGCCCAGAAAGAAACCCATGCATGTACGGTCAACTAATCTTTGACCAGGACACTCAGAACACACAATGAGGGAAGGACGGTGTTGGGAAAACTGGATCTCCTCATGCAAAAGAATGAAACTGGACCCTTACCTGTCACCATACACAAAAAGTAACTCAAAATGGATTAAAGATTTGAATGTAAGATCTGAGACCATAAAATTCCTAGAAGAAAACACAGGAAAAAAACTTCTTGACATTGATCTAGGCAGTGCTTTTTTGGATATGACACCAAAAGCAAAAATACACTAGAAAGACTACATCAAATTTAAAAGCTCTGTACAGCCAGGGAAACAATCAAAAGAGTGAAAAGGCAACCTACAGAATAGGAGAAAATATTTGCAAACTATATATAAATTATACCTCAATAATGCTGGGGAAAATTGAAAAATAATAAAGTACAAATAAAAATTGTTTTAAAAGGATAGGCAAGGGATCCATTAACTGTTTCAGTCTATTTTTTAAGCAGCTTTACTGAAGTATAATTTACATAAAATTCTTTCATTGTTAGTGTACAATTCAATAATTTTTAGTATATCTAAATTTGTGCAACCATTACCACAATCCAGTTCTAGAGCATTTCCATCGTTCCAAAAAGTTCACTCACATCCATTTTTTAAAAAGATTTATTTATTTGAGAGAGAGAGTAGGGGAGCAAGCATGCATGCATGAGTGGGGGAGGAGCAGAGGGAGAGGAGAAGGCAGAGAATCCCAAGCAGAGTCCCTGCTGAGTGTGGAGCCCAATGTGGGGCTTGATCCCAAGACCCTGAGATCATGACCCAAGCCAAAATGAAGAGTTGGACATTCAACTGACTGAGCCACCCAGGCACCCCCTTCATGGCCTTTTGTAGCTAAATCCCCACCCACCTTCAGACTTAGAAAACCACAGATACGTTTTCTGTGTCTATAAATTTGCCTTTTTTTGGATATTTCATATAAAAGGAATAATTCAAAAGTAGTCTTTTGTGTTTAGCTTCTTTTACTCAGCATAATATTGAGTTTCTTCTAAGTTGTAGCATCTACCTGTTTGTCCTTTCTTTTTTGTTGTTGAATAGTATTCTACTGTATGTATGGATGTACCATAATTTGTTTTATCCATTCACTGGTGGACAGGGACTTGGATTGTTTCTAGTTTTTGGAATACAGGATTTTGTTGGGACATGAGTTTTCATTTCTCATAGGTAGATTCCCAGGTGTGGAATTACTGGGTTATATGGTAAGGATATGTTTAATGTTTTAAGAAATTGCCAAACTGTTTTCTAAACTGGCTGTACCATTTTACATTCCCATCAGCTTTGTAAGAGGATTCCGGTTTTTTCACATCCTCATGGACACTTGGTATTGTCTGTCTCTTTTGTTATAGCCATCATACTGGGTGTGTAGTGGTATCTCAGTGTGGTTTTTATTTGTGTTTCTCTGATGACTAATGATGTTGAGCATCCTTGCATGTCCTTATTAGCCATCTGTATATTTTCTTTGGTGAAATGTCTGTTCAAGTCTTTTGCCTATTTAATTGGATTATTTGCCATTCTATTGCTGAATATATGTGTGTGTGTGTGTGTGTGTGTGTATGCATAAATGTAAGGGTTTATTTCTGGATTCTCAATTCTGATAGATCTATACAGATTATCCCTGTCTATGATGGTGTGGCCGTATTGCACTATTTTGATTACTGTGGCTTCTTAGTAAGTTCTAAAATCACAGAGTATAAGTCCTCCAACTTTGTTGATTTTTGTCAAAATTATTTTGGCTGTTCTAATTCCATTGCATTTCCATATAAATTTTAGGATCAGTTTATCAATTTCTACAAAAACCCTTCTGGGATTTTGATGGGGATTGTGTTATTTGCAGATCAATTTAGGGAGAACTGCAACCTTGACAATACTGAGTCTCCCAATCCATAAATATGGAATGTCTCATTTTATCTATCTTACTTTCTCTTTTCAGTGTTTTATATAGTTTTCAATACACATGTCTTCTTTTTATTTCTAAGTATTTTTTAATTTAAATTCATTTAATTAACATATAGTATGTTACTAGGTTCAGGGGTAGAATTTAGTGATTCATCCATATAACACCAGTGCTCATTACATCACGTGCCCTCCCTAATGCCCATCATCCAGTTACCCCATCCCCCCCACATCCCCTACAGCAACCCTCAGTTTGTTTCCTAGAGTTAATAGTTATTGATACTGTTGTGAATGGAATTGTTTTCTTAACTTTATTTTTGAATTGTTGTTCATATATAGAAAAATAATTGATTTTTGTATATTGACTTACATCTTGTGACTTTGCTAACCTTGTTTATTAGTTATCGTGGTTTGTCTGCTGAATCCTTGGAATTTACTACATACAGGATCTTGTCATCTGTGAATGAAGACAGTTTTACTTCTTTTTTTCCAATATAGATGCTGTAATTTTTTTTTTCTTATTGCCCTGCCTAGAACCTCCTATACATTGCTGAATAGATGTAGCAAGAGTCACGTCTTGATTTCCCCCAATATTAGGGAAAAAAAATAATAGTAATTCTGTCACCATTAAGTAAAATATTCACTGTGGGTTTTGTTTTGTTTTGTAGATGCCCTTTATTCCTAATTTCTGAGAGTTTTTATCATGAATGGATGTTGTATTTTACCAAATGTTTTTTCTGCCTCTGTTGAGATGATCATGTAGTTTTGTCTTTTATACTATTAACAGTGTATTACACTGACTTTCAGGTGTTAAACCATCCTTGCATTAGTAGGATGAATCCGAGTCGGTCCTTTTCATATGTTGCTCATTTCAGTCGGTAATATTTTCTTAAGGATTTTTGCATTTGAGTTTTTGAAAGACATTGGTCTTTGGTTTTATTTTCTTGTTATGGCTTTGTCTGGTTTTGGGGTATCAGGGTAATACTGAGTTTCTATTGACTGCTTTTTTCCTGTGTAAGAATACACTGTCCTATTTCTTTGCATGTCTCATAATTTCATGTTGAAAACTTGAAAATTTAGATAATATATTGTGGTAACTGAATTCTTGTGTGTGTGTGTGTGTGGTAGCTGAGTTTAATCATCCCCCCCCCCAACACACACAAGTTGTTGCTGCTGCTTGGTTGTTGGTTTGGTAGCTTACCTGAGATAAATCTGTGAAATCTGTTCCCTACAGTTCATGGATCCAGGTATTTCTACTCAGTTTTCTTTAATTTTCTCTCTCTCTCTTTTCCTTCCTTTTTTTTTAGAGAGAGAGAGAGTATGTGGGAGTGTATGAGTGGGTGTGGTGGTGGTGGAGGGGCAGAGGGAGAGGGAGAGAATCTTAAGCAGGCTCCATGCCCAGCGTGGAGCCCAATATGAGGTTCAATCTCATGCCCCTGAGATCATGACCTAAGCCGAAATCAAGAGCCAGACACTTCACTGACTGAGCCACCCAGGCGCCCCTCTTTAAATTTTTTTAAAGCATGGCTTCCTAGGGGATCACTCCTGTGTCTATATAGCCTCATGTCAGCTAACAATTAAACAGAGGTTGTGCTCAAATACCTTGAGCCAGTAAAACTTCCATCCTCTGCCGACGTATCTGTGTGGGTAGGGGAACACATTCAAGTTTTGGCCATGTTTGAATCTGCCCTGATGCTTACTTTCTGCTGGGTCCTTTCATGTCTCCTCTGTGCATGCTGGGAATGTGTGGATGGACAGCTGGATCCTCCCTGGTCTCCACTGCACATTCCTGCAGCCTCAGCCACACAGATGCTTGCCCGAACCCCAATCCCATTCTCAAGCTAGTAGAGCTGTGGGCCTTCTCCATTCATCTGCTACCAAGAGTTAGTTCCATTGCTAACACTGCTGGGCATAGGTGTTTTCCACGGCTCCAAATCCAGTGAGTCCTCTTTGACCATGGCAGAGAAAATGCCAGTGTTCCCAGCCTGCCCTAGCAGAACCTCCATGACCTTGGAGCTGGGTGGGGGAATGGGAGCAAGTGTGGGCAAGAATGCCATGGAGACTCATTGTTAGTGCCCCAAATTGAGAACTTTTTCAATCATAAGTGCTTCTCAAATTTTTGCATGCCTCTGGTTGATATCTAGAGCACTAAAATGGCTGCTTGTCTGTATTTATTTATTTTTTTGTATTATCCATCTTTATAGTTGCTTTCGAGGGAGAAGATTTTCCAGCCTCTTTATTCAGTCACAGTTAAAAGTCTTAACTCCCATTTCATTATATTTTTAATGAGGGGAAAATCTAGTTTTCAAATCAAATCCTATCCATATCAATCTCTTAGTTGCAAAGGGTGGAAGCCCCTACAACAGCAAGGAAACTGAGAATCTTAGATATCTGGGTTAAGGAAAAAGATACAAATGAATCCAGGACATCAGCACAGATGAAGTGACATGAAAAGGGGGGAAGGGCTTGATTCAGACCCAACTTTACTCTCTGCTCTGCCTGTAGCCGCATGGATGGTAGGTAAGCGCGCAGAGGGATGGTGGCATTAGAGGCCCAGGAAGAAACCATAGGAAAAAGATAGTTTTCTTTTTTGTTGTCATTTAAAAAATAACAACATTTGCCATTTCTGAGTGTGCATCTGAGCAGTGTTAAGTATACTCACATTGTTGTGAAACAGAACTCCAGAACTTTTCATCTTGCAAGACTGAAACCCAGAACTCATTAAACAATTCCTCCTTCCTTCCTCACCCCGAGATCGTTTTTAGTAAATAAAAATTCAAAACTTCTGTATATCAGAACTTCACAAATAAAAGGTCAGACCATAAATTGGAAGATAGGGCCCATATCTAGCAAATTACATATGAAATTCTTTTATATGTGCCAAAGGAAAATACTCAAGGTTGACCAAAAAAATTAGAGACAGTCTGTAAAAGAAAAAGGGCCAATGAACACATGAAACAATTTTGAGCCTTATTAGTAATCAAAGAAATGTACATTAAAATACCAGTTTTGCTTCTTAGATTACCAGATTATTTTCAGTGATGTGCTTAGTGCCAGATGTTGTCCTCTCAGTGAGATGGGTGGGCTCAGACCTGCTGGTGGAAATGTAATACAATATAACTGCTAGCATTTTATTTGATGATATGTTTCAAAAACCTTAAAATTTTCATACTTTTCATCCATTAATGTCACTTTCTGAATGTATGAGCACCCAGAAAGGGAAAATAAAAGAGATCAAAGGAAATATGTCAAGAGGGTGGCTATCTCTGGGTAGTGGGAGATTTCAAAATCAAAATATGAAAGATTTTCAGTGAAGAGTTTATATTGCTCTTAGAATCAGAAGTAAAGCCTTAAAGAGGAAAATTTTATAAAATAGTATAAACAGCACACACAAATATTTTTTAGAATTTAAATTTCTATGCACTGTTCAACTAATTAATTTTACTTAGTAATTGTCTTAGAGTTTAGCATACAAATTTATGGAAATTGGAATTTTGCTCCTGTTCTGAGAGTTGTAATACTTTTTTGGCACACTAAAACTGTGCCAAAATTTTATCTTGGAAGTTGAAGTCTGGATATTTTTTTGCAGATATTTAGACTTCCATATTTAGTTAAATTGAATTTTAACCTAGTTTTGATCCTTGTGGTTTTAGGAAGCTGAAATACGGTACTTTGGGAACATGATGGATTAAATAGTTCTGTAAGGTGTTCTGTAACCCATTTATTATTTTGAGACTTCGGGAGAAAATGAAATCTAACTTCCAAACAACATTCATATATTTGGAAAAGCCCCTTTCGGATATATGAATTCTGAGAAAATTGCATTTTAAAAATTATTTTGCAAGTATTTTTATAAAGATTTTATTTTTAAGTAATCACTACACCCAACAAGGGGCTTGAATTCACAACCCCGAGATCAAGAGTTGCACGCTCCACTGACTGAGACAACCAGGTGTCCCTTTAGCAAATATTTTTTAAACTTCATATCCTAATGAAGAATTTTATCTGCTACCTGGTATGAGAAACATCACGAGAGAACACAGCCCTGTTTACATTGATCTTTCTGTTGCCACTGTACTTAAGGGATCAAAATGCCTGTTGAGTTGACCTACCTGATTGGCAATACGGGGAACTGAATGAAGGTTGCAAGAGTTGGATTCAGGTCGTGTCCGCTGAGCAAGATGCCAGACACAGTGCAGAAACTATCAGAATCCCTGGACCCTGCGTAGGGATGGACTGCTGAGAGAGGGAACCCGAGCTGATGCTCTCAGTAGTGGGGGACTCGCACAAACGTTGACTGTGTCGTGAAGTTGGAGTGGCTGCCTCAGCTCCAGCTTGGCCCAAGGACCCTGGCAGAAAATCTGATCTGACCTGACATGTGATTGGTACCGAGCCTCTGCCAAGAATGTGCTCTGCTGGACAGCGCATTCATCACTCCTATCATTAGACACGAACATTTGAGGGCCTTCTCTGCCAGGAAGGATAAAATGAGCAGATAAACTCCTCACGTACCAATTCAAGCCCAATTTATGGGAGTGAAAAGCAGCTTGCAAACCTAATGAATTGGCTTTAAATATTCAGATTAGTTGGGGACTGACTAGATCTGGTCCCCAGCAAGCCAAGGAAATGTGAGGCACCTGTTCATTTGAGAAGCCAAGAAAATAACAAAGCCCCAAAAGCCTTTGAGAGAAGCAATTAAGACATCTGATGAAAAATACATTTCCAACTCTGCTTTGTGGATGGACAATCCCCTTACAGAGGGAGGGCTTTGTTTATCCTCCTCTAGCTTCAGAAAAAGAGATAACTTACACATATTTTCTTTTATGCCATACTACTTTACCTGAAATGGTGCTATACATCTTTAGGTGTTCATTTTTAATCACAAACTCCGGTATTTTTTGATGCTTTTGAAAGGGCACAAATATATGCCCTCCTTTTTCTCTTCAACACCTTAAACCATCCATCCCCTCCTTTGAATAATCACAGAAAATTCAGAACAGTGTCCTGGCCTCATTGAGTTTAATCCCAAGGTCTGTTTCTGATTGTCTTCTATTCCTGCTCCCCAAACCTAAGATTAAAACAGAAATTCTATGGCTGCAGGTTAATGAGATGAACAATAAAACATATATAGGCAAGTCTACTATATATAATATATATAAATATAAGTGTATATATATATATACATATATATATATATATATATATATATAAATCCTCTGCTCCTTAAATTTATTTTACTAGAAGATGAATGCTAGGCACTGCAGGAGTCCATATTTCAGACCGTCGGGAACAAAAGCAAGTTTCATAATGAGCGTCAACTTTTCCATTTAAGAACTCCCAGGCCGCAATTCTTTCACGACCATATATGTCTGTTTACTGCACTGGGATGTTGATTCCCTTTTGTCTTTATCCTATCTTGCTGCTGTGTGATAACTTTTATTTATTTTTTATCATCACACCTTCCTCTTATCGGCTCTCTTAACAACACTCTCTCCTTTTACTTGGAAAGAGCCTCTCTGAAGAGGATCCAGCTTTAAATAAAATCAGCTGATGCCTGCCATCACCAAGGGGTGGTAATTTCTGCATCCGGTTGCATTTCATAGATGTGTTCCCAAAGAGACAGACATTATTTTAGGGTCTCTCAGCTTTCAATATCTTTCTTCTCACATGAAGATAAAACTGAGAAACAGAACACATCAACCGTATACTTCTTGATATTTAATAATTTTAGATGATGACTTTTCATCTTGTGGAAAATGTCATTCCATCCAGGTGTAGTGATGCACACACTGCGCTACGTAAGAACAATCTGCTTTTGAGGATTATACTGCCCAGGACAGAGTGAATATATCCAGTTATGTCCCTTTCAAAGTCACCCACTCAGAGCTGCTAATTTTAGCCCTCTCTGTGAGTGTCTTAAGAAGTTTCTTTCCAAGCTGTCTGTTTCCAGGTGTGGCACACACTTTTCCAGAGAGGCAAATTAGTTACAGCAGAATACTTCAGGATTTTTTATCTTCTGTCTTGGATTTGGACAAATTTCAAAGAAATGCCCGCCTGACAAATTCTACTTTGGTACGTAACACGAACAATTCTTGACAGTTTGACGGATTTGTGGTATTTCTCTATGGTTTTCTTGTGTTCTTCCTCTCTTCTCTTCTTACTACAATAGTCAGAATAGGAAGAGAGAGAATGTGCGTGTGCGTGTGCGTGTGTGAGAGAGAAACTGAGAGAGAGAGAGAGAGGGAGGGAGGGATGTGGGGGGAGGACCGCGACGGGAGGAGGGAGGAGGGTGGATCCTGCCCTGCTGTGGCTTCTGCGTTTCTCAGAGGACTTCAGAGAACTGTAATGCCAGTTCTAAACGAACGACACAGTGTCTCTTCTTTTCACCTCCCCTCCACCCCCTCCGCCCCCTCCACGGGTTTCCTATGTGTACTTCAGTGCCTGGTATTCTTGGTATGAGACCTGCTGGTGTTACTCTGGCCTCAGGGACTTTATCAGACAGCAAGATTCTGCTTTTCTGAGAGGTAAGCCACTTCCTCAGGGACAGCTCGTCTGCATTTCGTCAGCTCACTGGAGCTGCATTTCACCAGGCCCCTCTGCCAGGGCCTCCCTGGCGGCCGCGTCAAGAAGTGTCACACCTCCTGCAGAAACAGCCCTCAAGTTTCATCACAGTGATGCTCAAAAATATTATCCAGCTTCAGCAATGACCTAGTTCATTCAAGGGCAAAGGGGAAAATGTCTTCTTCCAGAACTTCTCTGGGCACGGAATTTTCCCTCTTAGGAAGATAGGAGCTTTTCTGGAAACAGACCCAACTGTGCTTTGACTCGAACGTGGAAAAGACCCTGAACCCTGTAACTCCTCTGAATCCCCAGTCCCGGGAGCAGGGACACCCAATCAATTCCTCCCACACAGCCTGGGGAACCCACAGCCGAGCCAGCCCTCCTATCATGTCTCTTGGACAAAAGGTATTGAAAAGTAAGTATCTAGACTTTGGTTTTTACATAAGGAATGGCTGTGCTTTAAATATGTAGTTGTTTGCATTTTCTGCAATAAGGAACAAAGCTGATGGTTTCCTTATGAAATGGAACAGAAGGGAACAAGTAGGGGCTGTCTGGCATATTTGGCTATCTAGGGTTTTAAAGTGGCCAAATTAACATTCGTTGTTTAAGTCCATTCAAACCCTTTTTTTGGAAATGATTTTTTTCATGTCTGTTTAAATAATTAAAATTGACTCACATCAGGGCTATCTCAACACTTAGAGAAAACAAACAGATAGGATGACTTGAAGGAGTGATCTGCAAAGGCTTTGCAAAGTAACATGAAAAATTGAAGTAATTATCCAGGTAACTCAGGCCCCAGATCCTTTTGCCTCAAGTATTTGAGGATTTTAGTCAAAAGTTATTTCTTGGATTATATGAGTGATTGAAAATCCCCACTTTCTGGGTGGACACAGAATGACACCCAGAATGCAAATTGCTGAAAAGCTATCAGGCATTTCAAAATGGCTGATGCAGACATTCATCAAGTCATTAAGTAGATTTGCTTTCCTCTCCTTTCCCTTTAAAAAAAAAAAAGAGGGCGCCTGGGTGGCTCAGTTGGTTAACCGACTGCCTTCGGCTCAGGTCATGATCCTGGAGTCCCGGGATCGAGTCCCACATCGGGCTCCCTGCTCGGCGGGGAGTCTGCTTCTCCCACTGACCCTCTCCCCTCTCGTGCTCTCTGTCTCTCATTCTCTCTCTCTCAAATAAATAAATAAAATCTTTAAAAAAAAGAAAAAAAAGAAAAAAAAAGAAAAAACGGAGGGAAGAACATTTAACATGACATCTACCCTCCTGATGAATTTTAAAGTGTACAACACAGTATTGTTAACTATAGGCATGATCTTGTACTCCAGTTGTTAAACAGAGTCTTTAAAAATCTAAGGCAAAAAGTCAATCAAAAAAATCCATCGATAAAATGGTGCCACTGTCACATTGCATTTGGATGAACACATCTAAACTTAAAAACCACTGATGACGGGTGTCAGTTACATACATGTTTCTTTACAGCATACCAGCTAAGGGTAAATTGAATGAGCTGCTTTGCTGCGAGGCTTCTGAACCAAAATCCAGGATGTTGTGAGTGAACTTCTGAATGAACAAATCAACAAATTCTGTATTAGCGGGCACTGAGGGTCAATAAACATGTTCAGATCTTGGAAATCAGGATTTAAAACAAATTAAAACAAATCTGGTGCCAAATTACACTGTCCTTTTGAAGTTTTTGCAAAACATTCACACTTTGGGGAAGACTTTTAGGTGGGGTGGAATTCCTGTTTTTGTCACCTGCAAAAACCACCCTCCCCCAATCTAACTGGTTTTTAAGTGCCCCATGCACACCTGCATGTAGATATCAGCCTATGCAAGGAGGAAGCAGTAGATGTTCTAATCTGGGTAGAGGTGTGTGTGTGGGGGCAGGGGCTGCTGAGTAAAGTCCAGGCTCTGGAGTCAGATTTCCAATCAAATCCTCACTCTAGCACAGTTTTCCAGCTTGTCTGTACTCCAGGGTTCTCACCTATAAAACAAAGGTAGCAACATCCATTCTGACAGGAGTGATGGGGACATGATAAATATACCTAAGTATCTGTCACATCCTAGCTTCTCCCCAAAGTTCAGTTCTTCTCCTTGGTTAATTAAAAAAATTCTTTTTTTTTTTGCTAAAACTTCTGAATGCTTTCATAATACAAACTATTATAGTGGAAGTGACACATTTTTGACTTCGGTGCCACGATAAAACAAAAATAACATAGGCAATTAGATTTTTTGAGGAACTTTCTGTACTTAAAAACAGTGGGTTTGAGAGCAAAACAAAAAAGGATTATATTTTAGAATGCATCTGCAATAAATAAGAAAAACTATTTTCTGTTTGAAAATGGTTGATGGTATATTTATTATCTAAAAGGAGAGGTAGAGATTTCTCAACATCATCGGATCTGATACTTCTTAGCATATATCCGTACCATATTTAAATATGAGTTCTCATAATTCATAGGAATGGAGGGTAAAGTTAAATCTCTGCATACAAGGTGATATCTCTGTGATTATTACGAAAATTAAGGCACAAGTCCGGTCTTTTCTCAAAGATTCTAGCTGCCCCTTTCACTGATCCCTTTTTGCTTGGACAGAGGCATAGTGGAGTGAGGGCATGTGAAAACACTCTGAAATGGGCTAGCCATGGGGGCTGAGCGGAGATAGTAGCTGGCGGGGGGCGGGGTGCATTTCAGGAGCCATTTCGAGGAATTTCGAGGTCAGTGATGAAAGTGCATAATGAACAGGATGCTTCCTTGTTCTGGAGTGAGGGTGAGTCAGGCGCTGAGGGATGGAGCAGACGAGGGTCACAAGCAGGCCTCATGAACAGCTCCAAAGAATGTTATGCACATCTTTATTATTGCACTGTCTTTCCTGAGCTACACCACAGCTTTTGCCCAGACACATCAGAGTAGCTTGATAAATTCTTTGCTTGAGCTACTGACAGATCCACAAGGAACCCTGTTATTTTGGGTTTAATTCTGCCAAAAAGGAAATCTAGAACTTCAGAAATGTAAAGAAACTTGGGGGAAAGTAAGCATGTCATCTTAGGGTTGGCAAAAAGGAGAGAATAAATGCCCAACCTACATGAGAGAAAAAGACCCACAACTCACGTTGATCTTCAGTCCTGCTCTTGGATAACCAGGCTCATTTGCTCCTCAGTCAGTAGTTTAAGATTTTCCTCTAGTCCAGTGGTTCTCAAACTATAAAGTGCAACAGAATCCAGAGAGCTTGTTAAAACGCAGGCTACTGGGTCCCACCCCCAGAGTTTCTGGTTCTGAAGTTCCCAAGAATTTGCATTTCTGAAAAGTCCCCAGGTGATGCTGATGGTGTGGTCCAGGGACCCACACCTGAGAACCATTGCTTTAGCCGTTTCTTTGGCCTGTAATTCCTGAGGAAAATCTATTCTTTCCAATCACTAAACTTGCCTCCTTCTCAAGAGATGTGGAAGGCCTGGCCTCAGTATGCTGGAGCTGGGGTAAATACAAAAGATAAACCCAGGAGTTGTCTTGCAGGCAGACATCTCTCAGTGGAGTGTGTCTGTAGGGGGATACTGAGTGTGGGCGGGGCACACTGAGGTAAGCGGTTCACCCTTTGGGAGGGAGCTGTTTTTTTCTAGCTGAGGCTCTCAGGGGAAGCTTCAAGGACAAGCTAGCACTTGAGCTGGAGTTTGAAAACTGGTGGCACTGAACATAAGAACCAGATGGAAAGTGTTCTTTCTGTGTAAACAACAAAAAGCAAAACAAAACACAAAGGGCAGAAAGAGACAGGAGGCAAATACAAATGGAGCTCAAATTCATGTGGTTATGTTAGGTGTCCCCAGAACTTTCTTGGAGAAGCATTCTTTGATTAAGCTCTCTAATCTTAAATCTGTCCCTTCTGCTTGTAGCTTGGCGAAGGCACGTATGACACGGAGATGTGGAATGGAGGGCCAGTGGTAGGAATTTCAGGCACCATGGGCCGGGGTGGGGAAGCTATGGATGCTTTGGTATGCTTTCAAGAAGGAACAATCAAAAATCAACTCAAGCTAGCTTAAGCAACGGCAACAGTGGGGATGTACTGCTCACACAACTGAAAAGTCCAGGAGTTCGGTCCCTGGTTCTGGTTCTCTGCATTTCTGGAGACTCTGTTCTTCTTTGAGCTTTGGTTTCAACCTCAGGCTGGCTTTCCACAGTCTCAAATGGTACCCACCCCTGGGCTCCGCACGCGTTCTTTTTCCTGTTTACAGGACGCAGTGAAAAGACCTAAGCTTTGCACTGATTGGATCACCCCTGAACCACTTTCTGGAGGGAGCCGCGTGCTGACTGGCTTAGAATTAGGTTATAAGCCAATCACTGAGCAAGAGTGCTTGACCAATTTGGACCAATCAGGGCTCACGAAGCAGGAAGGGTGAGGTTCCACACGTTGGTCCCCAGGCTGAGTGATGGGAGAGGCACAGGGGAATGCAGTTAGGAGGACAAGGGAAATGGCCAGTCTGGGAGGTTTGGGATATACTCTAAAGTCAAGCCATCTCTTCCCTTAGTCACGAGGTTAGTCGTGGGCAGCGTGGATACTTTACCGGGTTTAGGATGGGCCTGCTTCAAACTCCAGGCCAAACAAATGAAAAGAATCTCCCACAGAAGAATCCTGTGTTTGAATGCAACGAACTCCACGGACGCAGGACTACTCCCCCGCTTTCCTTGGGGGGGGGGGTGCACCTTATCTCTAAGGCACACTTTACTAAAAACAATTTGATAATGAACAATTAAAGTAATTCTTCAGAAAACAAGGCAAGCGGAGGCCCAAACACACAGTTTTCTCCTGAGACCTTCTGACTGGCTGGGGGAAGGGTGGTGGAGGAAGGTGGCCGAGGGGACGCTGGCACTCCCCACAGCACTCCTTCCCCGTCCCAGGCAGGGAGGGGACGGACGGGAAGATAACTCTTCCCAGGGGCTCCCCTATCTGCAGATGCCTGAAATTGCACACCTCTTGGTCCAATTTAAAATAGATATTCTCTCCGAGGAGGGACACAGGGAGCCTAGGAGAAAGCAGAGGACAAGATGCGGAAGAACCAGAGAGAGGGTTTCTTCACAACACCGTGAGGACTCTGATGACACGTGCCTGGAAGGGACACGGCCTTCAGCCCACCACGTTCAGCCTCAAACCAAAGTGATGTTAACCAGTTAATCCATGGCAGCTGGTCTCATTAACAACACTGTCATGCTCTGTATGTTGGTAGCATCATGATCTTTCCTTTCTACCCTGTCTTTACCCTGAGAAAGGACCAGGATAAGCCCGGCAGAGGAATATATCCTCTCAAGAGAGAGTAAGTTGAAAATCAGAATCAAGAATCGTGGACTCTGCCACTAACAAGCAGTGTGACCTTGGAAAAGTCACTTGAGCTCCCTGTTTCAGGGCATTTTTCAATCGTAAAATCAGGGAGGTACGAAACTCTCTCACATGTTTCATTTAACCTTGAGCTCTTTGTTTTTAGCCCTCCCTTAAAAAATTGGAAACTGTCATAGATTCAAATAGCAGGGAGGAGTACCAGTGGAAAGACTCTATTCTACCGCCAAAGAAGTTTGAGCAACTTCTGAATGCAGAGCAAGCAGCAGCTACACCTCGGAGGTCAGCACAGATATGTGCCAGGCACACTGTCAGGCACACGGATTTGTTCGCTATTAATGTTTAAAAGTTAAATTGTATTAGGTAATAACATGTATAAATTTAAATTATCCAAAAGGATCTGCAGACATAGTCACTGTCCTTAACAGGCTCCCCACACCCCTTTCCTTAGATACTTGGGTCTCCTCGCAGTGGCAACCACATTACCAGTTTCTTGTGTGTTTTTAGAATCATGAGTATAAATAAGCATATCAGAATATTCTTCTTTTTTTGCCTATACAAGTGATAGCATACTCTACCCTCTCTTCTATATTTTATTTTTTTAAAGATTTTTATCTCTTTATTCATGAGAGACAGAGAGAGAGGCAGAGGGAGAAGCAGGCTCCCAAGGAGCAGGGAGCCCGATGTGGGACTCGATCCCAGGACTCCGGGATCATGACCTGAGCCGAAGGCAGACGCTTAACCATCTGAGCCACCCAGGCTTTTTTTGAGCAATGTATCTTGGAGATTATTTCAGATCAAAGCATACAGAACTGCCTTATTCATTTATAATGCCCATTGCTGTTAAAAATAGAAAATTCCATTTAACAGATAAACAGATAAGCATATTCCTACCAGTAGACATTTTGGTTGTTTGCAGTCTTTTGCTATCACAAGTAAGGCTGCAATGAACTCAGTATGAACTTATGAAATATTTGTCTCCTTCTCACCTCTATTTTTTTTAATTGTATGATTTCATTTATATGAAACATCCAGACTAGGTAGATCCATAGCGACAGAATGCAGACTGGTGGTTGCTGGGGCAAGGGGGAAAGGGAGTAGGGGGTTTCCTTTTGGGGCAATGATACTGATTTGGAACTAGACAGAGTTGATGGTTGCACAACATTATGAACGTACTAAATGCCGCTGGATTGTTCACTTTGAAATGATTAATTTTGTTATGTGAACTTCACTTCAGTTTTTAGAAAAATTTGTGTAGCATATAAGCAAAACTCCAGGGCACATTTCCTTTGTTCTATTTTAAAAATTAACTTTATTGAGGCATATATTGCATATTATAGAATTTACCTTTTCTTTTTTGCTCACCCGCTCCACACCCCTATAATTCACCTTCTCTAAGTGTTCAGTTCAATGATGTTTTTAGTAAATTTATCAAGTTGTGCAACCATCACCATCGATCAGTTTTAGAACATTTTCATCATCCCAAAAAGATCCCTCATGCACATTTATTATTGTTATTGTTATTATTATTATTATTATTTTTAAGCAGACTGCATGCCCAGCATGGAGCTCAACACGGGGCCCAAACTCACAACTGTGAGATCAAGACCTCAGCTGAGATCAAGTGTTGGACGCTTAATGGACTGAGCCATCCAGGCTCTCCCATACACATTTATTTTTTTTTCCTTTTTTTAAATTAACATATAATGTATTATTTGTTTCAGGGGTACAGGTCTGTGATTCATCAGTCTTACACAATTCACAGCACTCACCATAGCACATACCCTTCCCCAATGTCCATCACCCAGCCACCCCATCCCTCCCACCCCCCCTCCACTCCAGCAACCCTCAGTTTGTTTCCTGAGATTAAGAGTCTCTTATGGTTTGTCTCCCTCTCTGGTTTCATCTTGTTTCATTTTTCCCTCCCTTCCCCTATGATCCTCTGTCTTGTTTCTCAAATTCCTCATATCAGTGAGATCATATGATAATTGTCTTTCTCTGACTGACTTATTTCGCTTAGCATAATACCCTCTAGTTCCATCCACGTTGTTGCAAATGGCAAGATTTCATTTTCCTGATGATTGCATAATATTCCTTGTATATATGTATATATATACGCACACACCCCACATCTTCTTTATCCGTTCATCTGTTGATGGACATCTAGGCTCTTTCCATAGTTTGGCTATTGTGGACATTGCTGCTATCAACATTGGGGTGCGCGTGCCCTTTTGGATCACTACATCTGTATCTTTGGGGTAAATACCCAGTAGTGCAATTCCATGCACATTTATTATTAATCAGTGTTTTCCCCACTGCCTCCACCTCCAGCAACCATGAGTCTACTTTTGGTCTCTGTAGCTTCTTTTTGATATCTCATATAAATGGAATCTTACAATATGTGGTCTCTTGTGTCTGGCTTCTTTCACTGGAATGTTTTTGAGGTTCATCCATATTGTACCATGTATCCAAGTTTGCTCCTTTTTATTGCTGCATAGTATTCCATGGTATGGCTTTACCCCATTTGTCTATCTATTCGCTCATTGGACATTTAGGTTGTTTCCAATGCACATTTAGGTTATTTCCAATTTTAGGTTATTATGAATAATCCTGTTAAGAATATCTGTGTGCAAGTCTTTGGGTGGATATATGTTTTCATTTCTCTTGGGTCGATACCCAGGAATGGAATTTCTGAGTCTTTTGTTCAGTTCCTGTTTAACTTTTTCAGGAACTGCCAAACTGTCTTCCAAAGTGTCTATACTGTTTTACATTCCCACCCCAGCGATGCTTGAGGATTTTCCCTATATCTTTGCCCACATTTGGCTGCCTATCCTGTTATAACCATTCCAGTGGTTGTGAAATGCTATCTCATTCATTATGGTTTTTGTTTGAATTTCCATAATGACTAATGATATCGAGCATCTTTTCATGGGCTTCTTTTCTAGCTTCTATTTCACACACACAACCCTAAAATCACACCCAAGAAAGAAAACAGTGCTTGAGCTCCACCAAACCTGGACTCATTTCCCAACCCTGTCACTTGCAGACAGCAAAAAATTAAGTTTGTTACATCAACACTTTTAAAGTTACCTTAAGCTTTCAAGTCATTATCCGTGAAATGGGCAAGAACACCTACCTTGGTAGTTTAGCTGTGAGGATTAAATGTGATAATGTCTCTGAAGCATCCAGCCTGGGGGTTGACACATAGAAGGTACCCAAGACATGTTCATTTTCTGTCTCCCCCCTGGTTTGCCTCCTTCCCACCCACCTCCCCAAATTCCCAGAACCCATCTTTGGGGAGGGTACTCTTCCCTAACTAACACGATGTCCAAATCTGTAGTAACTCAGATGGCTCATGCAGGCACCAATTGCCATTGGATTAGGCTGGGTAATCAGAACTAATCCTGCCTGTCCCCAGTGAGAAAGCGCTCTGACAGCTGGCTTTCCTGACAGCTCCAGGGGAGCTGGTTCCCTGTTTTCTGCACGTGGGTTGAGATTGCTTCCCTGACCCTGTGAGCTGGCAACAGCTTTCCTGCTGAGAGCAGCCACACCACCGGCTATCTAAACGGGGCAGATCGGCCAAAAGAAAACTTGGCGTCAGTCGAGGGCTCTAAATATTCAAAGAATTCTCCTATAACCTCTGGTCTGTTCTCTAATTTAAGAGGAAGATATTTGGGTATTTTTACTGATGTTAAACCCAAAGCTCCTGAGAGCAGCTAATACAGAGTTCTTACTCTACCATTTAGAAGAGCTTTGTACTTATGTCATTTTCCTAACAATGAAATGAAGTAGATACTGTGATTATCTTAGTTTTACAGATGAAGAATGTTGATAGAGCAAAGGTGAGCTAGGAAGTGGCAGAGCTAAGGTTTGAACTCAGGAATCCGGCCCTTCATCACCACATCCTTCTACTATTCTGTTAAGGGCCCTGCCCATTTTGGAGCATCTATCAAAACAAAATATGTGAGGGGCGCCTGGGTGGCTCAGATGGTTAAGCGTCTGCCTTCGGCTCAGGTCATGATCCCAGGGTCCTGGGATCGGGTCCCGCATCGGGCTCCCTGCTCCTTGGGATCCTGCTTCTCCCTCTGCTTCTCCCTCTCTCTCTCTCTCCTCCTCTCTCATGAATAAATAAATAAAATCTTTAAAAAAAATAAAATAAAAAAATAAAATATGTGAATGCTCTCTTATTCAGCAATTTCTTATTTATTTATTTAAAAAAGATTTTATTTATTTATTTGACAGAGAGAGACACAGCGAGAGAGGGAACACAAGCAGGGGGAGCGGGAGAGGGAGAAGCAGGCCTCCTGCCGAAACTGGGCTCGATCCCAGGACCCCGGGATCATGACCTGAGTTGAAGGCAGACGCCTAACGACTGAGCCACCCAGGCGCCCCTTATTCAGCAATTTCATTTCTTGGTATTTAGTATAGAGAACCACTTATGTGCCCAAGGAAGCATGTAGCAGGATGGGTTTTTTTGTTTGTTTGTTTGTTTGTTTTGAGACACATTTTGTAAGTGTAAAAAACTGCAGCCTGGCTCTATGTCATCAACACAAGAACACAGAGATTAAGCCTGGTATTGCCGTGCTATGCAATATTGATGTCGCTGAGCAGTGTTTAAAAAATGATGCAGCCCTTTATGGATTGGATTGACATCGGAAGACTTCCAACGCTTACTACTAAGTAAGATAAGCCAACTGCCTGGGAAGGATACACAATTTAATGCCATGCATGCAACAAAATTATATATGTATATTTAGACAACTATATACATACATGGATAGAGATTATACAGATATATTTACATATACATATAAATAAAATATAAATGTTATATAAATATAAATATATATATATTTAGATGATGATATACATACATGGATAGAAAAATGTCTGAAAGTCTAGCAAACCCTTCCTCTTGAGAAGGTACTGAGATGTATTTTTACAAATACAAATGTATGCATTTAGAATCTGTACAACTAAAAGTAAACCAAATTTTCTTCTTAAAAAGGAAGCAGTTTAGGGGCACCTGAGTGGCTCAGTCGGTTAAGCATCTGCCTTCAGCTCAGGTCATGATCCCAGGGTCCTGGGATCAAGCCCCACATCGGGCTCCCTACTCAGTGGAGAGCCTGCTTCTCACTCTCCCTCTGCTGCTCCCCCTGCTTGTGCTCTCTCGCTCTCTCTCTCTGTCAAATAAATAAATAAAATCTTAAAAAGGAAGCAGCTTGTTCTGGACCCCACAGCTAAAAAACAAAAAACACAAAAACACAAAAAACACAAAATAAAATCATGCAAATCTTGCGTTCCTTCCAGTTAGCATGTTACCTCTCCAAGGTGTCTGTGAATGCCACCAGGGCCCTCTGCTCAATCAGTAATTGGTTGTCCACATCTAGCAGAGAATGATAAATCTGTCTTCAAGGGTTCTAAACTTCAGAGAAGCCACGAAACATGAACCACAGACTGACTTAACTGTCCTTTCTCCTTTATAGTCAGCACCGCGGTGGTGACTGAACCGTCTCTATGAGTCAAATACCGTGTTTGTCAGTGTTGTAACCTGTGGGACTTCACTGTCAGGAAGCAGTCACCTGGGGAGGAGTCAGAGATGACACATAAGGTTCCCAGCGTCACCCCAACTCTTCTTGGCAGTTTGATTTGTCCTTTCTTCCCTTTCTATCCATAGCAGTGGACCCTGGGCATGGGAATGGGAGGAGCCTCATCTTGAAATTACTATTACAGGTGAATGTTCCATGAGGAGAGATTTTTAGACATTAACTGGTGTATCGCTTAAAAAATTATTGTGGTAACTCACAGCAGAAAAGGAAATTGATGAAGCCAAGTGACGTCTTTCCTTGATTATCACCTCAGAAACCAATTATGTAGCAGATTCTCCCTAGGCCATTTACGTAAGGATTATTCTAATCCTTAGAACACTAGCATCATCTCCTTTTACAGATGAGGAACTTTGACCAGGTACGTGGCAGAGCTAGATGTAGATTTGTCCCTGACAAGTGACAAAGCCTGGGTTCGGTCCGCAGTCCTATGATGCTTCCTGATCAGGAGAGATTTCCAGCCTCTAGAGCCCTTCCCCTACTGCCCTCCCAATTGTCTGAGTAAGCATCCTAGGACTATGGACAGCCGGGGAGTCATCCTTCTGCCCCAACACCTGCTCCCGAGAAGGGTTGCAGAATGTGTAAAGAGGACTGAATGCTGACCCGTGCTACAACGTGGATGAACCTTGGAAATGTCGTGCTAAGAGAAAGAAGCCAGTCACAGAGGACCACGTAGCATTTGATTCTGTTTACCTGAAGTGTCCAGAATAGGCAAATCCACAGAGACAGAAAGTAGACTAGTGGTTGCTTGAGGCTGTGTGTGTGTTTGGATGGAGGGATGGGAAGATGAAGACTTGAAAGCTAAGGAGTGAGGGATTCTTTCTGGGGAAATGAGAATGTTCTAAAATTGATTGTGGTGATGGTCGCACAACTGAATATATTGAAAGTCCTTGGATTGTACACTGTAAATGAGTGAATTATATGGCATGTGAATTATATCTCATTAAAGCTATTAAAAAAAAAGTGTTGCAGAGCTCCCAGCGTCACTGCCAGTCAGATGGGCTAGTGTTTTCAACCGAAGCCGCATTTTTTTTCAATAATTAGTGCGAACATTTACTGAGCATTTACTTTTGTGCCAAGTCCTGTACTAAGTGCATTACAGGCAGTAACTCATTTGATCTTTATAACAACCTATGACGTACAGACCATTTTACAGATGAGGAAGCTGAGGCACGGAGGGGCTGCGACACGCTTACTGACAATGCTAGTAAGGCGTGCAGCCGGAATGTGAACCCAGGGTATCTGGCTCTGGAGCTCTTAACCACCGGTGCTATGTGGCCACTCAAAAACGGTCAACAGATGTGTTGGAACTAGAACTTCTGACTCCAACTTCACCGCTTTTCGTGGGGAGTAAAACCTACCTATGTGCCATGTCCAGTCGATATACTAACTGGGGATATAAGATATGTAAATTGCATGGTTCCCATCTTTGGCAAATTTACCAGACCAGCAATAAATACCCCAAATATCTTTATTTGGAGGATGATTCTAAATCCGACTCTCTACGTCTCTTTCTCTTGCCTTTCTTTCTTCCTCCCGCCCTCCCTGCTCCATTCCTTCCTTCCCTTCTCTCTTTCCCTTTCTTCCCTTCCTTTCCTTTCTTCTCTCTCTCTTTCTGAAGTTATACTTTTATATGTTTGCCAACCCTTGTTCTATATTTTATATGGAGTTAAAACAGTAGATGAGGTCATGAATACAACTTACCCTCTTAGTTGTGAAATACCATAAAAGATTTGAAATTGAACTCAGGTTCCATTCCTGCTGCCTTATGCTTACATTTAGCTCTAACATTCTTTGTTCAATAATACTGAGAAATATCAACTTTTATCTCAAGTCCAATCCACAGCTCTAGCTCCCATCACCTGCTCAAACCTCTGAAATGGATAAGCAAACACACTGGCATTAACCGAAAAGCTGCTTCTTTCTGCGCATGTTTGTTGGGGGTGGTGGGCAACATTTCCTCAGTAGTGAAAGGACAGCATGTTGCCATTCATTTTCTTGGTTTTCTGAGTACTGTGGGACCCGCACTCATTCTGGCTTAGTCATCTACTCATACAGTAATTCAGCCACACTCACCACATCTTCTCTAAACATCATCCTTACACAAGGTGGCTACCATGAACGTTGTCCTTTGGAGTTAGTTGTTTTTGAGACTTCTTTCAACCTAGCTGAGAGCAGTATTTCCATTAGACATTTCTGTGATCGCTAAGTAAATAGTAATACATGTCAAATCTGGCCTTTTTATACCAATCGGAACCATCAACCACCAAACGTACTTATCACATAATCTGGATTGGAGCTGTCTATTTGCCATTTTACAGATGGAGTTTCTTTCTGTTCTGTGCGACTAACTTACCATCTAGACCGAGAAGGGGTAACACCTGTTGACCAGGGATCCCATGGGGGTCCAATCTCAGCACAGCTGCGTTTAAAATGCCCTATAACCAAAACGCACCAGAAATGCAATTCAAGTCTTTATTAAAGAGTGTTAAAGCGTTGAGAGGATCCGATTAACAACCACAGAACAAAACTTCTTACAATCCTCCCTCAGTCTCTCTGGCTCAATCCTGCCCCCACCCCCCGCTTGCCCCGCTCCCCCCCCATCCCAGATCCCTGCAGCTCATCAGGCTTCTCTCCTTGTCCTTGTGCTGTGTTCCAAACCCAAGTGGTTGTCTTCCTTTTTGATGCAAGCATACTCCTTTTTCAGCTTTCCAGCTCTCTCCCTGTTATGTGCATTAGCTGAACCTCAGGTCAAAGCACAAAGTTGCTTCCTGCACACTCCTCCTGAGGAAAGGAAGGAAGTATATTCTCCTGAATTAATTATGTTTATCCTGATATTCAGAGAGCTTGGGTGTTTCAGTTTGGGAATGCTTTTTTGTTTTCAAGGAATAACCTTGTTTCTAAACAGGACACCTTGAGATTAAGGAAATGCTCTGGGAACATCAGAAGCTGCAGGAAAGGCATCAAAGGGAAGGAAGAGCTAGTGGACATTTGTGAGCAGAATGTTCCCGGGGCTGTGTCTACCCGGCAGGGCCAGCCTCAGGATCCCATGATGTGAGCCTCACACACTGATCCCCACACCCAGAAGGGCCCCAGGGCTCAGTGTAGTGCTCTGTTGTTGCCATCTCAAATAGCTTAATCATTTTTGAACAAGGAACCCCTCATTTTCATCTTGAACCAGGCCCTGCAAATTGGAACCAATTCCTAAACGGTTAAGAAACCGGTCCACCCATATGGAGAGGGGATTCCTCTTCTACAACACAGTTGTGACCATTAATATCCAGCCTCTTCCACCAAGAGTTTAGCTCACTTCTGCTTTAGGACCCTCGGCATCCCCAGAATCACCGTTTGCAGGCCTAAGGGCCCTTCCCCTGTCCATGCTAAATGTATCCTACTGAGCTTTGTGGCATATGAGACCGGCTCACCAAGGTTAGGAGATGTGGGGACCTCCCATTTGGATAGAGTGAAATGTTATTTACAAGCGTGGGGCTCTCCAGAGTGGTGCTTAGCACTGTACGCAGAAGATAGAGCGGAAAGGGTCCTCTGCGTTCAGACAGACCTGCCTTCCTGGGGCTGCGTGAGTTGTGCAGCTCCGGGGACGCCTTGCACGCTAACACTGTCAGCCGGCACAACCTTGAAGCGTGCCCCAAGGCAGCAGTCCCTTGAGCTGCATGATCTTGAGCAAGTTGTCACCTCTGAGCCTCAGCTTCCTCATCCGTGAGATGCAGGAGGTGTTAATAACCATTCAGGGAATTTAAAAGAGATGAAATGAAATAACACACTCGGTGACTAATCAAGTGTTAAATGCCTTCTCGAATCGATGAGTACATGCTTGCCCAAAAATGCTAGCCAAAGGAACAGTACTTTCCCAGTTTCAAAATACCTCCCTCCTGGAGATTCATTTGCATTTCACCAACTCGTCTTTTTTGGAGGCATGTGTGGCTATATCCTTTTTTTTTTTTTTTTTAAAGATTTTGTTTATTTATTTGACAGAGAGAAAAACAGCGAGAGAGGGAACACAAGCAGGGGGAGTGGGAGAGGGAGAAGCAGGCTTCCCGCTGAGCAGGGAGCCCGATGCGGGGCTTGATCCCAGGACCCTGAGATCATGACCTGAGCCGAAGGCAGTCGCTTAACCAACTGAGCCACCCAGGCACCCCGGCTATGTCCTTTTTTGAACCCAGTGAAAAGACTTGGAGGAAAGAGAGAAAGGAAGGCAGGCAGGAAGGAAGGAAAGAAAGAAAGAGAAAGGAGAGATGGCAGTGGCTATTGGCTTAGGCATGGCTATCGGCTTAGGGAATTCTCTCTCAGTCTGGGCTCCAGCTGCCTTGCCCTCCACTCGGATTCCTGGTTCTCCGCTGGGGCTGCCCTCCCCAGGGACACTGGCAATGTCTGCAGACATTTTCGATGGTCACGACTTGGGGGAGAGGTGCTGGTCGCATCCGCTGGGTGGAAGCCAGGGGTGCTGCTAAGCCCGCGACAGTGCACAGGACAAGCCCCCCACGATGAAGCATCTGGTCCTGAGAAAACCTGCCCACCAGCCCGAGTGCCGACGCCCAGCCCTCTCTAAGCCAGGGGGCAGCGCGGGGCTCCTTCTCTCCCAAAGAGCCACCAAGAGAACCAGGAAAGTCAGAGGAGTCCCGGAACCAATGGTGATGTCAGGGATTTTTGTTTTTCAGATTCACCTGGCATGAAAGGATGACAGACTCGGGAGGGCCCCAGAGGCGCACCCTTTGTTTTTGATCGACATTGCTTTCCCAGAAAGTTCCTGAGAAGTCAGACGCTTCGCTTCACTGCATAATATCTGATAGCCGTCAGCCGTTAATTACCCTCTGAAATCTCCCTGTGGACCATGGTTTTAGGCTCACAAAGGCATTATTAAAGCATCACTTGTGGAAAGGACCTGGGAAGTTTGGTCTGAGTGACCGGTTGAACAACTAAATCCTCTATGATGATTTTTTTTTTTTTTTTCTGGAGGATTTCTTCGAGTAACTTCCTGGACACATTTTAGTGATCTTTTTCACTTCACATTGTGGTTCTTGGTTAGGTGACTCCCACACCGGTTATTTTTTTTTTTTTTTTCAAATAATACAGTCTTCATTTCCTGTGTGCATAGGAATGGCATGAATAACTTTGCTTCAGATGACTTACTGAAATCTTCCATCACTCTTTCCTTGATATCCCCAAACTGGTTAAATGCATCTCTGGCTGCTTGCGTTCCTCAGGTGGGCTAGTCAGCAGTAAAGAAATCAAAACCAAGGCAGAGGGTACCCAATGGAGGAAAAGCAAGGGACTGGAACTCCCCCTGGACTGGAGAGTACATAACCCAGACCTGACCCCAAATAGGTACCCCCAGTGGTAAGAAGGATTTGTTATTAAAAGGTAATAGTAGAAGCAAAATAATAGGGTAGCGAAATGGTCTCTTGTACCTTGTGGGTTGTATTCTTTCTTGGATTATGTCTCTACCTTCAAAAACATAGAGGCACCAGTGGTCTTTCCTGAGGATTCACAGAAAACTCTTCTCCCCTGAGATCGCTTTTTCTAGAGAAGAAGAAGAAAAGAGCCAGCTTCTGAAATGGCCAGGCTTCCTTAGCCAAAGTCGTAATAAAATCTCATCTCTGGTCTGGGTGCTGGGGTGTGCAACTGTGTGCTCAGGCTCTTCGACGAGGCCAGAGCCAAGGGTCCCCCTCTTTCTCAGTGTTTGTCCACAGCCATTCAGAGGAGGGACATGCACGAGTCCACCATTGAGCCTTCATACTCGGGCCCCTGTGGCTCCTCAGGAAGCCCCAGTGTTTGGTCATACCCTAAACTTGGCCACCAGTCCCCACACATATTAGCCAGATGCTTGTGAAACATTCTGGAGGTGGCTCTTAGTATGTGACCTGCAGGTAGGCTTAAAAAACAAGGGTAGGATTTTTGGGTGAGGTTTCCAGCAAGTGGAGGGAGAAAAGAGAACCACCCACAAGGTACAAGATACCACTTCCCTGTGCAAGTCTCATTTTTGGCTGATTATTCAGATCTATACTGCACAAAAGGAAAAAACCAGTCAGCCATTAAGAAACTGGGGGCATCAACCAGCCCTGATCAGTCTGAATAAAAAAAATGGGGGTCCAAGTGATTAGAATGAGGTCCCCAGGCCCAGTTGCATGCATACTTTATATACTTTTTTTTTTTAAGATTTTATTTATTTGTGTGTGTGTGAGAGAGAGAGAGAGAGAGAGAGCACAAGCAGGGGGAGTGTCAGGCAGAGGGAGAAGCAGGCTCCCTACTGAGCAAGGAGCCGGATGCGGGACTTGATCCCAAGACCCTGGGATCATGACCTGAGCCAAAGGCAGACACTTAACTGACTGAGCCACCCAAGAGACCCTATATACCTTCTTAAAAAAAGAAAAAAAGAGTCAATTATACACAAAAAAAGGGGCAATTAGATGCTTCCTGAGAAGGAATCTAATAAAACTGACTGTACGGGGAACACAAGGCTGATAAGAACCAGCAGAAATGAATTATGATCAGCAACCTCCTTGATGGTTTTTTAGGGAAGCTCATTTTTGGTGGTTTAGTCATTTGCCTGGAAGGGACTCAGCCAAGCCACTGGTAAAGAAGGATCTGTCCTTGCACGCAAATCTGTCTGCTCCTGGTTCTGGGGACCGATTAGTCAGGCACCTACCTAAAGGGCGGGGGCAAGGAGTAACAACCACAGTTGCCACCAAGCACATTCATGGTATTAGCACAGAGGTAGCCTAGCTGGGAGACTCCAAATCAGACATGACACAGAGAGGGAGGCAGGGGCTCTGAGCATGCTCAGGTCCTGTCCATGGTACAGGTCTCAGAAGCACATGCAGTTCTTCTCTTAGTCTCTGGGGCTACTCACCAAATATCCTGTGACAAATCAGACAGAAACGCAAGAAGGATGGATCTAGAAAGTGTCTTGTTTCCCAATACTGGGCTTTCCTCCTACACACATGGCACATTTTGATAGGTTTTCAGTGATACGGAGGCTAGGGGGAAAGCTCCTTGGGACACACTGGAAACCTTCCTTCGCCTGTCACAAGGGGTAGAAAATCCCAAGAGGTCAATGGGATTCCTGGGGGTTTCACCGGATGAGTCCGTCAGCATCACAAGGGCAGGATGAGCTCCTTCTGAGGGAGAAGGCTTAGGGCAGTTCCCATGAGACCTCCCTCAGGTATGCACAGTCCCAGCCTGGGGGACGCTAACCCCAGGCTCCTTTATCCTCAGGAGACAGCATCTGTCCCTCTACTTCGTTCTTCCCTCTTCTGTGCCGTAACATAGGCTCAACTCTGAGCACTGCCGAAGTATAAATTTTCCAAAGGTCAAGGGACTTCCATGCAAATATGAAACAAACACTTCAGTGGTTTTTGTTCAATTCTTTGAGTAAAGAGGGAACTGGAAAGTAGGAAGTCCTGGTCAGAGGACATTTGAGGAATTAGGTATTTATAGGCAATTTCATAAAACAATGTTAGGATAAGATTGCTGACCCAGGTAAAACACTGGTCAATAAGCCATGATGTACAGAGTTATCTTTTTTTTTCTGCCAGGCAGAGCTTATTTACATCTCCGTTGGATAAAAATCTACCAGTTTACATGTAACTTCACTAAATCTGGGGATTTTAATCAGTAGTAATTATTGAATTAAACAGAGTACATTCCCCTAGATGATTCTTAGATGGACCTTTGTCCCCCTGTGACATTGAAAGAAGATACCATCCACATTTTTGCCTCAATACAAGTTTTTGAGAATTTTTCTTAATAGCTCCTTGAGATTAGGGAGAGCATCTTTCATTTGGTATGTTTCATCCTCACCCCAGCACCACACCATCTTAGGCACGTAGCGTGCTCAGTCATGCTTATTGAACGATGCGTTTGAATCAAGGAAAGGGAGATTTTCCAGTTCCCCAACTCGACATACTTTATCATGCTCATCCCTAGTGTTTATTCCCCATTCTTGTTCATAGCTTTAGGATTTTCTTTTCTAAAAATACTTAATGTAATAAGAATATTCTTATTTCTTCATTATCAGGTCAGCCCAAGCCAGAGGTAACTTGGTATAAGAATGGTTGAGCATCGATGAGTGTGGCATTGTTTCCAGTTACAAACTCTTCCAGAATCAGTATATTCATGTGCTACATCTCTATCGGTAAGTAAATGTGCCTGTGTGGATGGTTTGCAAAGGTCCCTGTGTTCTGTCATGGGCTGGTTGCTATCAGGTAAGGCCAAAAGATTGGCTCCTGTTCGCTTTTTGCATCCTAATGTTAGATGCTATGAGCAGGCGCCAGCCAAGGCGTCCAGCTGAGCTCTGTCTGGTAAATTGTTCACACTCCTCTAATTTGCTGCCGTTGATGGGATTACAACTTTATCTAGAATTGTATTCAAGGTGTCCAGCCATTTTCATTCATTAAATGAGCTTCTCATTTAATCTTGTTCTCTCTGGCAAGTCAAGAAATGAAACAGGGTTTTGGCACTGTCATTGAATCTTTCTTGTGTAACACCGGAAGGAAGGAGGAGTGGCTGGCCATGATCCCATAGCACACTGGTGATGGTGGAAGGCTGGAAACCATGCTTTCTGGCTTTATTTTAGGAAGTAGTATGGTCCAGTACAGTGGCTTCTATTCTTTTTCGTTTCCTCAAGAACTATTTTTTGGATGAAATCAGGAAGCTCCACATGTGAAGTAGAGAAAATGAGAACGGCTTTGGTTGAAGCTGGGTGGAGAGTCTGTGCTCTCGGTCCCCAGTGCTACTGAACTGGTCACGATATTCCTTATGGGGACTCTGAGGAGCCCGAGTTCTGCAGAGCATGGTACGAAAATGATTGGTAGGCATGTGCATGTGCCAATAGCCTTGGATCTGAGAATAACAAAGACTTGGGTTTGAATTCTGTCTCTACTGTTTTCTGGCTGTGTGACCGTAGCCAGCTATTGAACCTCTCCAAAACTGAATTTCTTTATCTGCAAAATAAAAGGATTGCTGAAAGAATTAAATGATTTTATGCTTGTAAAGTTTCTTGCTATGTAATAGTTGTTCAATAAACACTAGCTTTCTTATCTTCCTAACCACTCTTTTGTATCAAAGTATGATCAGAGATCATTTTATCACTGAATGATCTCTGAATCATTGAAATGCTTGACTCAACTGGCTTACAGAATATCTAACCTGATATTCAAGACATTCATTTATTTGTCTACTATTTAATCCTTTAAAAAAAGATTTTATTTATTTATGAGAGAGAGAGAGAGAGCGAGTGCAGGGAAGGGCAGAGGGAGAGGGAGAGGCAGAGAATCTCAAGCAGACTCCGCACTGAGCATGGAGCTCGATGCGGAGTTTGATCTCACGACCCTGAGATAGTGACCTGAGTCAAAACAAAGAGCCAGATGCTTAACCGACTGAGCCACTCAGGCGCCCCCATCTACTATTTAATTCTTTAAACAATATTCATCAAGCCACTATTATATGGCAGGCATGTTACATAATGCTAGAACTAGAAATGAACAACGCAAGTGTTGTCTCTGCCCTCATGAAACCTCAAGTCCAGTACAGAAGGTAAGTGGTGAACAAATCACATGCCTTTTCCCCCCTCACTCCCCAGTATACTGGGAGCCAGTCCAGTTGCCACTTGCCGAACCTCATCCATGGAGTAGACTGCCTCTTCAGTCCATCTTGGCCCAGGCCTTCCCCTCCCTCCTCTTCATCCTGTTCAACTCAGAATCCATCTCTATGGTTCACAATAATTCTAGTTACCCCGGCTCTGTCCAGCCTCAGACATCCTCTTCTCTTTTGCACAGGGCCCCCAGCTTTGGTGCTTATTTATTGCTTCGGATTGACAGTTCAGTAGACTGTGGACCTCCTAGGGGGGCAGGAACCTTCTCTGTTTCACACTAACGCAACGCCTAGGGCCTAGTACAGTGCAACATAAATATTTACTAAGAGGATAGGTGGGTGGACGGCTTTATATGTACCAAAAATATACATGATGTTAATTTAGATCAGCATTGGCAAACTTTTTCTATAAAGAGCCAGATAGTAACTATTTTAGGCTTTGAAGGCCAAATGGTCTCTGTCACAACTACTTTAACTCCACCATCGCAGTGTAAAAGCAGCCATAGACAATATTTTCTTCTTAAGCATGATTGTGTTCCAATAAAACTTTATTTACAGAAACAGGTAGGGGGCCAGATTTGGTCTGTGGGCTATAGTTTGTCAATCCCTGGTCTAGATGGTAAGATCCTTGAGTATCTACATACTGTACTTCTCCGTGTGTTTCCCACTCTTGCCTTTGTCCCTCTGAGCACTCAATCCATATTTCTTGATTGATTAATTTTAGTCTCACACTAAGCTAAAATATTATACTCACCTTTTTAGCCAGAAGGGAGACTTAATGAGTATTCTTTTACTGATGGCATGCCATTTAAGAATTGAGGTTTGTTATTTATGTTATTTGCTGTTAATACAGGACCAGAAATGTAAGCAAAACCAGTGTTTGTGGGGTAAGGGAGTTAAGGGATGGAGGAATGAGAAGGCCATGATGAAGCCCAGGGGCAGGTGGGCAGGTTAAAATGGGAAGAGAAATTTAGGAAGAGAACTTGAGCTGTGGACGGGGCACAGAGTCCTCATTCTCGTCCCAGAAGTCCAGCAGGGCACTGGTTTATGGTACCAACTGAAGACTTGAGATGACAGAATGTACTCTTTCCAAACTCCTGTTTTGCCATTTGGAAAAGTAGCTCACTTACTGGGAAAAGCATTCAGTCATGGTGCAAGGAGTATTGGTGGGGCAGTACAATAATAGATGTGGTTGCATTTTTCTGCTTCGTAGTCAATGTGCTGGGTACTAATGGTCTTTTGAAAGTTCTGACTTTTTACACCCATAAAGTTCTGAACATTGCTGCCCATGAACATCCCCCAGGGAACTTTTAAAACCCTTTGATGCTTGACCTTCAACCTTGACTAATTCAATCTGGACCCCAGGTGATTCCAATGTAATTGCCCAAGGTGAAAAATTCTTATTTATTTATTTATTTATTTATTTATTTATTTATTTATTTAAGTAATCTCTACACCCAACGTGGGGCTGGAACTCACAACCCTGAGATCAAGAGTTAACACATGCTCTTCCCACTGAACCAGCCAGGCTGCCCCAAGACGAAAAATTCCTTACATCCTAAAACATTCACCTGCCAAGTAGTTTGACTTCTCCCAGTGTGTTAAATGCTGGTTAGGCAAATGAATTGTATTTTGTGCCAATGCCTTTCAAAGATTAAACACTGGTTGTTCGTTATAATATTAGTCTCAAATTTTCTTGCCATCATTGGTCACCGTAAACCACCAGATTAACTCATAGTTCCCCCAAAGGAAAGTACTTTTGTTTTTAGTCTCCCTGAGTTTAATCTTTGGGTCATTACGTCTTCACTTTCAGATGTTCAAAAGCTCCCATTTCTGTGTTTCCCAAGGGTTTTTTTCCTGGTGTGATAGACCTAATCTGCAGTTCTGCTCTGGGGTCAAGAGCTTCTTAGTTGACCTTCTGATCTTCCCTCTTTCCTTACCTGGCACGGTCCTTCTCCATCCTCCCTGGGTCCCCTTCCTTATGCCCCTCCGATCTTGTCATTCCATGTACTTTGGACAAGTGAGACGGCTCCAAGGAGATTGATCAGTGCTGTTGGGACCTTTGCATAGCACAGGTCAAGTGTGCTTGGCAGGCGGAGGAGTGGAAAGCCGGGAGAGCATTCCAAGGGCGAGCAACATCAATAATAGCATGGTTTGCCCTGTAGCATCAAAACATTTATTTTTTTCAGAAGATGTGCGGGTTGGGACGAGGGGAGGAAAATGCAACTAGATGTTTTCTACATCATAGAAAGCAAGTTGCAAACAGCGTGTACACAAACGAGGAATTGTGGTCTCTTCTGAACACAATGTAAAGAAAGGCAGCTGAACAAGAGATAAAAATCTGTCCAGGAACCCACACCTAGAGAGACACACTTCTCTTCTCAGCAAGGAGGCCTCTTAGTGGTCATGATCGCGTCCCGCTGTGCTGAGCACCAGTTACAAGAGAGGCAGGAGTGAGGGGGAGGTGAGGTGGGTGGACTGGGCCCCCGAAAACCTGGATCAGAGGGAGCGGTGAGGCTGCTCTTCCCATCCCTCCTCAGCTCAGCCCCGACCCTACAGAGGCCCTGGTGGGGATGAAGGCCAGGAGGCCGGCACAGTCACCGCGAACCAGACTGCTCATGATGTGTACAGGTTGAATAGTGTCCCCCCGCCAAAATTCATGTTCACTTGGAATGTCAGGATGTGACCTTATTTGGAAATAAGCTTTTTCAGCTGTAATTATGTAAATGAAGGGGAGATCATGGTGGATTAACATGGGTTTTAATTCAATAACTGGTGTTTTTATAAAAAAGAGAAGGCAGACACAGAGGGGACATAGCCATGTGAAGACAGGCAGAGACCACAGGGATTTAGCTACAAGCCAGGAAATGCTGGGGACTGCCCCCCACCACTGGAAGCTAGGAAGGGGCAAGGGAAGATTCTTCCCTAGAGCCTTCAGAAGGAGCACGGCCTTGCCAACACCTTGATTTGGGACTTCTAGCCTCCAGAACTGTGCAAGAATAAAGTCGTGTTGTTTTCTTGCTACCCTCTTTGTAGTAGTGTGTTCTGGCAGCTCTAGGAAACGAATACGTGGTGTATCTGAACATTCTAGAAAGAAAAAGTGCTGCCATTTGCCTACCTTGACTTAGGGCTGACCAACTTATCTGGTAATGTAGTACAGGTTCCCCAAATACCAGCTGGGTTCATCTGGGCCACCTGGGAGGCATCTATGGGTCAGGGGGGAAGGAACATTTTTCCAATTATGCCTCAAACTAGATATTGATTCCTCAAGACTTTGAAGGAAAAATCAATATGAAGGTTTCCTGGGTCGCTTGTGTTTTTGCTCCCAGAGGACATCTGGCCATGTCTGGAGATACTTTTGATTGTCACAGCTGGAAAGGGATGCTCCTGGCATCCAGGGAGGAGAGCCTAAGGGTGCTGCTGGACATTGGACATTGGCTGGGGCAGTCCCCACAACAAAGAACTATCCAGTCTACAATGTCAATAGTGTTGAGGCTGAGAAGCTATGTAATAAACCACCACAAAACAGAGTGCCTTGAAACAGCAGTGGCTTATTATTCCTCATGGTTTGGTGGGCGGGTTGTGGTTCCTCTGCTGGCTTGGCCTGGCTCACTTAATGCTCCCTCCGACCACTTGAGTCAGTTGGCGGATTGGTTGATCTGGAAGGTCCAAGATGGCTTCACCAACAGGTCTGGCCATTGATGCTGGCTGCCGGCTGGGCCACCTCAGCTCCCCTCCACCTGGGCTCCTATCCTCCAGTAGGCTAGAACCTGTTGAGCTCCACTGTAACGCCAAGCCCCCCACATCCCCCTGGTCAGAGCAAGACACTGGACCAGATTTCAGCAGCACGAAAGCAGTTGCCACCCCTTCAAGAGTGGAGTGGTGAAGTCACACAGCAATAAGACGTGCGTAAGTGGATGGGAGGAATTCATGGCAAACCATAATCTACTACCCCCTCTATCCATCAAACACCGACCTAATTGATCTTTTTAAATCATCTACTTGCAAGCCTCTTTGTCCCACTTGAAAACAACTGTCTAAGGCTCCTTTTTGCCTATAGAATAATTGTTTTCATTCTTATTCCATTCATTACTCTGCAAGCATCAAGCGCACTCTGTTGGTTCTCATCACAGCCCGAGATGGGAGGGTGCGGGGTGGTAAGAGAAGGTCTCGCCCCTGTCTTCTGTGATCTCACAATCCAGCGGAGGAGGCAGACACATCAGAAGACAATTAGCAGAATGAGTCAGGGTTTTTCTTCCTGGTACCAACCAGTTCTGACACCGGCTGACTGTTTTACAATTCCATTCAGTTCTGACACCAAATAATCAGAGGGAGCCTCCGATCCCGTAGGTTTAAGACCTCACTCCCTCCAGATTGTCCCCCCACCCCCACTTCAGACACCAGATTACCCACATTTCATTTCTGTCCGACTGGCTACAAAGTCAGAGGGTTCCCACAATCTCCTCTCCCCCCTCCAGTTTCCATAATTTGTCGGAACAACTCAGGACTCAGGGAAAATTCTTGACTTACGATTATCATTTTGGTATAAAGGGTACAATTCAGGAATGGCTAAATAGAATCGACACGTAGGGCAGGGTATGGGGTCGAGGCTGCAGCACTTGGGGTCCTCTCCAGGTACGCCACTCTCCCAGAACCTTGATACATTCACCAACCTGGACCCTTTCTGAACCCAGGACTTTAGGGGTTTTTATGGGGCTTCCATTATGTAGGTATGACTGGTGATTAACAGTCTTCAGCTCCTCTCCCTCTCTGGAGGCCTGGGGGTGGAGCTGGAGGTTCCAACCCTGTAATCATGCCTTGGTCATTCTGGGACCAGGCCCCCTCCTGAAGCTACCTAAGGGTTCTCATTACCATGCAAAGGATATCACTCCAGAGATTCCAAGGGTTTTAGGAGCCATGTGCCAGGCACCTGGACGAAGGCTGAGTGTTCATTTTTATTATACCACACCAAGCATGTGTTAAGATGGAGCTGAAGAGAAAGCATCCTGGAAGACCAGAGTAAAGGCCCGTTAAGTCAGACTGTGCCGGGAGGGGGTAGGCGAGGGGCCAGTGCGGAGGTACCGGGAAGTTTTCTTAGAGGTGCCGCTAGCATGAAGCCTTGAAGGGCCTGGAGAAGGTGGATGGGAGGGAGGGGAGGACCACGCGTCCCCTGGGGTGAGAAAAGCATGAGCAAAGGCCTGAGGGCACCGCCTCCTGGGGTGACTGGGGTGCATTCAGTCTCTGGCAGGGGTACGGGCAGGGCCTGGCGGGAAAGCAGCCTGCAGTGGGGAACAGCCGGGAGGGCAGGCTGGGGCTGGACCCAGAACCCATGTGTCCTAGCTAAGAGGTTCGCACACTTATCCTAAAGACGATGCCCAGACTAGGAAGGAGTTTGGGGCAGCAGAGGATCATGGGAAGGTTTGCATTTTTAAAAACCTCGCTCTGACTGGGACACCTGGGGGGCTCAGTCGGTTAAGCGTCTGATCTTTGATTTTGGCTCAGGTCATGATCTCAGGGTTGTGAGATTGAGTTTTGCTTCGGCTTTTTGTTGGAAGTTCAGCTCCTAGGGGCAGGGACTGGGATTTTTGTTATCTCTTATCCCCGCAGCCTCATGTGTTTGTGAATGATGACAAAATTCTCCGGGTCCTTCCTCAGAGTCCACACTTGCTTTTGCTGTGCTCTGCCACTTATTAGCTGTGTGGCCTGGAGCAAGTCAATTAACTTCTCCATGCTTAGGTGTCTTCATAAAATGATTTTTTGTGATGATTTAAATGAGATTATTCATGCGGAATGGTCAGCAAAGCGTGCATTAAGCATGCACCAAATATTAGGTATTAGTAACTAATATCATTTTCCTGACCGTTCACTGAAAGCTGTGTGGTCCCAGAGTTACTCTGAATCACTCTGCCCTAGCTTATAGTACTTGTATTTAGAGTCACGATACTTTTATATCAATAGTTTTGAAAAGTGTTAGAATCAGTGGAACATTTTCCAAGACAGGAAAGAAGTGGACATTTAACAGGTGAGCTGGAACTCAGACCCAGGTTGAAGCTGTTTTTCTCATTCATGTTTGTACCTGAAACCCAGTTTGGATGGTTTTTAGATGGTGGACTCTGTGATTTTAGTGATGTCTTAGACTTTTTAGTTATTCCTCACATCTAGGTGGACAGACAGATGCCAGGAGCTTTGGGACACTGTGTTTTATTCTCGAAGCCACTCCAGTTTATAGCAAAGAGTTGTTTATAAGTTCTTGTTGTCTGAGTCTAAGACTTTGGTTTTTGGAGGCCGCTTGCTGGATATGATCACCCAGGGAAACCCAAACTCCTTGCCAAACATCTAAAAACCATGAGTTGTTGGCCAAGAATGAGTCTGGGCAAATGAGTATTGGAGAATCAGTTTAAAACATCTGTATTCCTGCAAGGAACACTTCAAGGCACCTGTCTTGCTAACAGAATTGTCACCATCAGCTTTACTAACAAAGGACAGGAGATTATTTCCACCATTTAGAGCAAGGGTATGAAGCTGGGTTGTCTAGATTTAAATCCCAGATCTTATACACTGTATCATCTTCAGCAAGTTACTTAGCCTCTCTGAGACTCAGTTTTTTCATCTGCAAAATGGGGATAATGGTAGTACTGCTTTATGGGATTGGTATGGGGATTAAATCAAGATGTGCAAAAAATTTAGAATTTACCCTGTAAATAATAGTTATTTTGTGCAATTTGAACATGTCCCTACGTGGAACTATAATTTTGGAACTGATTAAAAATAGGGCAACTTGGAGGTAGGAAAGGTAGCATAGCTTGGCTGCATTTTCCCTCTGCTATTTCCCTCTTGGAGGGTGAGATATAATTAATGTGTTTCATCGAGGAACCATTGGGTAGAAATAAAGATGACTGAATCTTGCTGTCTTGACTAAGATAGGAAAAGGCATTTCATCTGGGGTTGGAAAGCATTTTGTGGACTTCATGTTCCTGTGAGCTTAAGTAGGTCTAACGAGTCTTAAGGATGACTGGTAGAACTTTCAGCACCCCGAAGACCTCTGTGTTCCCAGCACTGAGCCCAGGCGGGCATTCCTCCTGAATGAATTGTTGTAGTCATTCCTCAGACCATGCCTGGAGCGTTTCTTGAATGAGTCCTGAGGGTCTGACGAGAAACTCCCATTTAGTCCCCAGGGTAATGGGTCTGTGCCGAGAATTCACAGCCTGTCCTCCCATTCTGGTTTTGACGTTGGTTAGGTAAGTGTGTCAGAGGAGTGAATGGTTATGGGAGCCATGAAATGGGACACTCATCTTTTCCTGAGGGCTGGACTTGGGCCGTTGCTCTCACTGTGGTGCTGGCTCTCAGGGCAAATCAATGCTAGTTTGGAAACAGGGGACAGATTGATCCAGGAGCCCCTCCCAAGATGTTGGGACAGAGAAAGGTGCAGTAATCCCTGGAAATTGGACGAGTGCTAAATGTCTTTGTAAATGCCACTCCATCACCACTTTCTGAGGACTTAGAGCAGACCAGTAACATTTGGGAAGTTTTGGGCCAGCTGGGGTTCAGTCTTAATTTGTAATCACGGAATCTCGGTCCAGCACTTCTGATGACTGACAAGATGGGGAGTCTCACTGCTGTAGAAATCACGGCATTAGTACTAGCGATCGTTTGAGTCTGTTTTAAAGGTGAGCATCATAAAGAAGGTGCTTGACAAGGGAGAAGAGCTGGAACCAAATCAGGCCCGGGATGGGCTTTGCTCCAACTCTGAAGGGAGGGGCGCAGGGCAGGTGGTTGCAGGCGGGCGGGCAAGACTAAGAACAAAATTTGGTTTGGGAACACGTGTCCTTGTCCTGGCCAGCACAGCCTTATTTCCTGCCTCTCATGCACTCAGCCAAGGGCCTCCCATGAAATTTACCCCTATCTTTGCCCCATCATGCCTGGAAGCTTCTCGTATCTCTGACTCTATCCCCCTCCTCCCCTTACTTTTAGTTCTTTGTGAGCCTTGGACCCTGAGCCTCCTCTCTGCCTGCCTCCAAACTCCGTCACTTCTGACTGCCTGGTTTGCCCTCTCCCTTCTTCTGAGTCCTACAAGGCTGGGCCAGTCCCAGCACCTCAACCCCTCAGTTCCTAAGACACCAGCCCAGGCCTCAGCCCGAGTCCCACTCATATGGGTGAGGAAGGCCAACTCTCTCGATCCTCCCAGGACCCCCTCGAGGCCACACCTGAGCCCCAGATGAACCCAAGAATGAGCTGGACCTATGAGAGGGGTTTGTACCTGGCATGGTCCACCTGACCCTGCCTGCATTAGTCAGCTCACAAATACCACATCCTGGGGGCCTTAACCAACAGAAAGTAATTTCTCACAGTTCTGGAGGCTGGGGTCTGAGATAAAGGTACCAGCATGGTGGGGTTGTGGTGAGAACCCTCTTCTGGGTTTGCATATAGTGACCTCCTTGCTGTGTCCTCATATAGTGAGCAAGCTTTCTACTGTCTCTCCTCATCAGGGCACTAATCCCATCATGAGGGTCCTACCCTCATGACCTCACCTAACCCTAACTACCTCCCAAAGGCTGCATCTGCAAATACCAACACATTGGGGGTTAGGGCTTCAACATAGAAATTTTAGGGGGACACAATTCAGTCCCTAAGACCGCTCCAAATGTGGAAGTTGTCTCCCGGCCATGTACAGGGACAGGCCTGGACTGGGCCAGTGGGGTGTGCAGGGGCCCACTGGTTAAGAATCAAGGATTTGTAACAGGCTGTGAGGCCACATGTGGGTATTTATGAGGGCTCGCTCCAGAGTCTTACTGCCTGGGGTCAAATCTTGGGCCCCCCCCGCCCCCGCCCCTCTTAATTGGGCCTGTTGCTTATCCTCTTATCTGCCTCAGTTTCTAGATGTGTAAAGTGGGAATAATAATAGTACCTACCTTGCTGGGTAGATTGGGTAAAGATTAAATGAGATAATACACATTAGGTCTTTAGAACAGTGCCTGGCACTTACCAGATGCTTAGTAAATGTTAATTCTTCTTACCCTGAGGGCTTCTGTATTTTGTTAGACACAGTGTTTCTTCGTCATAAGAATTTGAAAGCGGAATCAGGCTGCCTGCCCATTTCAGAGAAGATGGGATCAAACCGATCTCTGAATTCTTGAATGATAATCTTAGTGCAGATTTCCAGAGCTGATGTTAAGAAGCCAGGCTCAGGCTAAAGACATGGACCCTACCTGGGTGGTCAGGACAGATGCAAGACTGTATGTGAAGCTTGGGGCAATTTTTTTTTTTTTAGATATATTTATTTATTTGAGACAGAGAGAGAGAGTATGAGAGAGAGAGTGTGCATGAGGGAGAGCACAAGCAGGGGCAGAGGGAGAAGGAGAAGCATACTCTCCGCTGAGCAAGGAGCCTGATGCGGGGCTTGACCCCTGGACCCTGGGATCATGACCTGAGCCAAAGCAGATGCTTAACCGACTGAGCCACCCAGGCGATCTTAATGCTTTAACTCAGTTCTGGGCCATTTCAGAGCTCAAAGATGTTAATGAGGTCTAGCAGCTTGCTCCCACAGGGCCTTTGCACTTGCTCTTCCTTTTACCCGGGATGTTCCCTCCCCACATAGCCCCATGGCTAGTTCTCATGTCTGCTCCAACTCACCTGGATCACTAAGGCCTTCTCTGACCAGCCACCCATAGTACCACCCCCCCCGCCCCCAGCATGTCCTACCTTCTTATCTTTATTTTTCACATAGCACATGACATAATATGTGTGTGTGTGTGTGTGTGTGTGTGTGTGTGTACATACATTTAACAGCTTTGTGTAGGTGCAGTTGACACACAATGAAGCACACCTTTAAAGTGTTCGGTTTGGTAAGCTTTGATGCACGCACACACCCATGAAGCCATCACCACCATCAAGATGAACGTAACTCTCACCGTCAAACAATTTCTCAGTGCCCCTTTGCAGCCCAGCCCTTCTGCCCCTCTCTCTCGCCCATCTTGCACAGCAACCCCTCTGCCTTCTATCCCTGGAGACAGGTTTGTCTTTTCTAGAATTTTATATAAACGAGATCATAGAGCATGTACTCTTTTGTATCTGGCTTCTTTCACTCCCCATAATTATCTTCAGAATCATCTGTGTCCTTTCGTGTGTCAATAGTTCCTTCCTTTAATAATGGAACAGTGTTCCAGTGTTTCATTGTTTGGATCTACCAGAATTGGTTATGCCATTCACCTGTGGATGGACACTTGGATTGCTTCCAGTCATGCTGCTTATTTATTTGTATTTGTGTTTATTGTGAGTATGCCCCAGCTGGAACGTAAATTCCATGGGAAGAGAAACGTGTCCAGTGTTCCCTGCTGTACCTCCAGGGCCTGCTCAGTGTCTGGCTATCATCAGACATTCAGTAAGGATTTATGGGATAAATTACATAATGCATTCAGTACTTTTGTTATATTCTCCACAGTTTTGCCAAGAGAGGGGGAAATGCTGATAGGGTTCAGGCACTCTTCCTCAAAATATGGCACCTTGGCATATAAAATAATTTAAACTGAAGGAATTATTAAACATGGCAGAAGGAGGAAGGTCTGAGCCCCCCACCCCTACCCCAACCATCCTTTCCATGCTTCCCTGAAACAGGTCATAAATCCTATGTGAAAGGTACATTTCCTGGGCCAGGAGGAGGGAAGCCATTTTTATCACCAGGGACAAGGAATTTGGGGCCAGGAGATCTGTACACAAACAACCTTGTGAAACTCATTCTTATCTTCCTAGTTACTTTACTTCTTCACCATTTGCTACCTCTAGCCCAAACCCCTTTGTCTTATCAATTCGTCACAAACTTAGTGTTTCTTTGTCTAAAAGGTATAAAAGCTTTCTGCTCTTGTCATTTCTTCAGGTCTTCATTCTCTTGTGAAGGGTCCCTTGTATGTGCAAAAATTAAATAAAATGTGTATGCTTTTCTCCTGCTAGTCTGTCCTTGTCTTTTAATTTTCAGACCCATGCAGGGACCCTGACAGGGTCGAGGAAACTTTTTCCTCCCCTGCAGAACCATTCCATGGTTCCTCCCCATGAATGTGGGGACCTGATTTGAATTACTGTGGCTTCTTGGTGGTCAGCGGACTATTACTTTAGAGACTATGCAGTCTAAGAGGACTGTGAAGACAGGAAGTAATTATAAAAGGCCTCTCCCCTGCAGGAGCTGTAGGAGCAGGCCACTATGTCAACAGACCCTGGGGCCATTTGAGCTCCAGGGAGTCTGAGCTTCTGATCTTTACGTGGCTGCCCCTTCTCTGTCCTTGTCATTTCCCATTCCCTGGGTTGCCACGCCGGTAGGGTGAGGATTCTTCCTCCTCACCAGCCTAGATCAGCTTTCCTACAACCTGAGCCTGCTCCTCCCAGGTGCCTTGTGGCTCCCTGCTTTCCTACCGGCTGCCAGGGGCCAGCCCTGCTCACCTACAGTGTCCCAAGAGACGGGAGCAAGGCAGAGGCACAGTGAGATGGCCCAGAAGAATGACAGGGAGGGATATAGCAAGCACCAAGTCTCTGGCAGAGCAGCAGACAAAGAGAAGCCATCAAACTGTGACAGTTTCTTCCCTGACTGCAGGCCTCTCAGGCTGCTTTTGAGAGAGAAGTTCTCGGGTCTGGTTTTGTGCACACACACACACACACACACCCCTGCCCCCCCGCCACCTGGGTGCAGTGGTTGGTTTTCTAAAAAAGCAAAACTAGCTCCAACACCCACAGAGCTGCTTGCGGGGGCAGCTTGTCAGGCATTTACTGGGAACTCAGCTCAAATTGAGCAGTGAGTCAAGCGACGGTGGATATTTTTCTGAGAATTTAATAAAGGGACTTTCACTCTTTACAAACACTGGAGTCCTGGAGCTGGAAGCGACTCTAAGACCTTGCCCTTCAAAGTTGATTTTGGAGCAGCAACAGCAGCTGCAGCCCCTGGGGCTCGTTAGACTGCCCGAGTCCCTGCCCCCCGCCCTGCCAATCGGATTCTGCATTTTAACAAGGTCCCAGGGGATTCCTGTGCCCACTGACACACAGGAAGCTCTAAGGACTGTCCCGCTCCTGGCTCTCTGTTACACGTGAAGGACGCTTTAAAAAATACTGACACTCAGGTCCAGCACCTAAGAAAGGTTGATTTAATTGGTCAAACCCAGTTGAGTTTTACTTTATAGATCACCCAAGGCCCAGAGGGATCATGGGGCTCATCCAAGTTCTTAACAACTGGTTAGGAACAAAGCCAGGATTAGAAGCCAAAAATTCTGTCTCCCAGTACCCGTGGGTCCTATTACATTACTCACTGCATTTCCCTCTACCAGAGCCGTCTTCCAAAATAAGACCTACTAACGTGTGTGCTGGTGTATAACTCAAAGAGAAGTGATCATGAGGATTGCCTTCAAAAATCAGGATTCATGGAGGGCCTCCTGTATGCCAGAGCCATTCAAGATCCTGGGGACCCTGTGAGGGAGCACAGTGAAGTCCTGATCTCATAGGATAGGGACAGAGAAAGAGTCACACATTAGTCACACCAGCAAAGCCAGTGGTGTCAGGTGACAAAGAGTAAAGGAGGGCAGCGAAGGGAAGGAGTCTCAGAAGGAAGCTGTCTCTGCTGAGGGGCTATGAGCACAGGTGGGGAGGGTGAGTGAGGCGGTGGTGGGATTATCCTGGGGCAGAGTGTTCTCTTCAGAGGGACCGGCAGGGGCAGAAGGAAGCTGGAGGTGGGAGCGTGCCCGGTCACTGTGGCTGCTGCAGAGGGCACGGGGCAGAGCAAGGAAGACCTGCAAGCAGCAAGGCCGTGATCCAGACAAGGGAGGAAGTGGCCCCATCCAGGGTGGTCCTGGATCAGGTGGCAGGAAGCCTCCAGGCTCTGGATCCCTCTGCCAGGAGTTCCTGCTGGATGGGGTGTGGAAAGGGAATGAGAAAAGGGGACTCTGAAGTGTGCCCCATGAATGATTAGTAGAACGAATGACAATTTTTTTTTTTTTTTTTTTTTTTTTTTTTGAGACGAGAAGTAGGTTTGGATAGGAAATTCCAGAGTTTGATTTTGGGCATGCTGGGTGTTTGGTGAGTTAGCAGTCCTGGTCTTTCTGGATTCTAAGCTAACTTGATTTTATAAAAGAGCTCTGGGTCCTCCAGTGTCTAGGAGTGTGCTGTTCTTGGTCCTGTTCTCAAGATGCCATGTCTTTCAAAGATGGATTTACAATTTAATGTAGGAGTTTTTCTGTGGTCACAATGTACCTTGAGATTTCTGGACACATTCTGGGCATTATGCTAGCCTGGGTGCGTGGTAGGGACTGTTTCCAACCACCCTTGAGTTTTCTTTTGATAAGAGAGTTCAGTTGTCTATTAACTAAGCCTGATGGTAGTAACGCTGTAGGGTTTTTTTTTTTTTCCCCCCTTCCTGAAGTCAGTTTGCTCATTTCTTATTTAAAGAATATCTGGTCAGCCTGTTTTGCTCCCAGAGGTTCAAAACGCTGTCAAAAGCTTAACACTTTTGTGCCACAAGAGAGCCAAAAATCACTCCTGATACATGCCCAGGCAAAGCTCCCTCCTCTTTTTTTTTTAATTTTATTATGTTATGTTAGTCACCATACAATACATCATTAGTTTTTGATGTGGTGATCCAAAATCCATTGTTTTCGTATAACACCCAGTGCTCCATGCAGTACGTGCCCTCCTTAATACCCATCACCAGGCTAACCCATCCCCCCTCCCCCCTCCCCTCTAGAACCCTCAGTTTGTTTCTCAGAGTCCATAGTCTCCCATGGTTCTTCTCTCCCTCCGATTCCCCCCCCCATTTTTCCCTTCCTTCTCCTAATGTCCTCCATGCTGTTCCTTATGTTCCACAAATAAGTGAAACCATATGATAATTGACTTTCTCTGCCTGACTTATCTCACTTAGCATCATCTCCTCCAGTCCCATCCATGTTGATGTAAAAGTTGGGTATTCATCCTTTCTGATGGCTGAGTAATATTCCATCGTATATATGGACCACATCTTCTTTATCCATTCATCTGTTGAGGGGCGTTTTGGTTCTTTCCACAGTTTGGCTATTGCGGACATTGCTGCTATGAACATTGGGGTGCATATGGCCCTTCTTTTCACTACATCTGTGTCTTTGGGGTAAATACCCAGTAGTGCAATTGCTGGGTCATAGGGTAGCTCTATTCTTAATTTTTTGAGGCACCTCCACACTGTTTTCCAAAGTGGCTGTACCAACCTGCATTCCCACCAACAGTGGAAGAGGGTTCCCCTTTCTCCACAACCTCTCCAACATTTGTTGTTTCTTTCCCTGTCCATTTTTGCCATTCTAACTGGTGTAAGGTGGTATCTCAATGTGCTTTTGATTTGAATTTCCCTGATGGCTAATGATGATGAACATTTTTTCATGTCTGTTAGCCATTTGTATGTCTTCTTCAGAGAAGTGTCTTTTCATATCTTCTGCCCACTTTTTGACTTGATTATTTGTTTTTTGGGTGTCGAGTTTGAGAAGTTCTTTATAGATCTTGGATACCAGCCCTTTATCTGTAGTGTCATTTGCAAATATCTTCTCCCATTCTGTGGGTTGCCTCTTTGTTTTGTTGACTGTTTCCTTTGCTGTGCAGAAGCTTTTTATCCTGATGAAGTCCCAAAAGTTCATTTTTGCTTTTGTTTCACTAGCTTTTGGAGATGTATCTTGAAAGAAGTTGCTGTGGGTGATGTCAAAGGGGTTACTGCCTATGTTCTCCTCTAGGATTTTGATGGATTCCTGTCTCACAATGAGGTCTTTCATCCACTTTGAGTTTATCTTTGTGAATGGTGTTAGAGAATGGTCGAGTTTCATTCTTCTGCATGTGGCTGTCCAGTTTTCCCAGCACCATTTATTGAAGAGACTGTCTTTTTTCCATTGCATGTTTTTTCCTGCTTTGTCAAAGATTATTTGACCATAGAGTTGAGGTCCATATCTGGGCTCTCTATTCTGTTCCATTGGTCTATATGTCTGTTTTTGTGCCAGTACCATGCTGTCTTGGTGATCACAGCTTTGTAATATAGCTTGAAATCGGGCAACGTCATGCCCCCAGCTTTGTTTTTCTTTTTCAACATTTCCTTGGCAATTCGGGGTCTTTTCTGATTCCATACAAATTTTAGGGTTGTTTGTTCCAGCACTTTGAAAAATGTCATTGGAATTTTGATCGGGATGGCATTGAAGGTAGAGATTGCTCTGGGTAGCATAGACATTTTAACAATGTTCATTCCTCCGATCCATGAGCATGGAATATTTTTCCATCTTTTTGTGTCTTCTTCAATTTCTTTCATGAGTGTTCTGTAGTTCCTAGAGTATAGATCCTTGACCTCTTTGATTAGGTTTATTCCGAGGTATCTTATGGTTTCTGGTGCTATTGTAAATGGAATCGTTTCTCTAATTTCTCTTTCTACAGTTGCATTGTTAGTGTATGAGAAAGCAACTGATTTCTGTGCATTGATTTTGTATCCTGCCACATTACTGAATTGCTGTATGAGTTCTAGTAATTTGGGGGTGGAGTCTTTTGGGTTTTCCACATAAAGTTATCGTGTTGTCTGCAAAAAGAGAGAGTTGGACTTCTTTTTTGCCAATTTGAATACCTTTTATTTCTTTTTGTTGTCTGATTGCTGTTGCTAGGACTTCTAGTACCATGTTGAACAGTAGTGGCGAGAGTGGGCATCCTTGACGTGTTCCTGATCTTAAGGGAAAGGCTCTCAGCTTTTCCCCATTGAGGATAATATTCGCTGTGGGTTTTTCATAGATGGATTTTATGAACTTGAGGAATGTTCTCTCTATCCCTATACTCTGAAAAGTTTTAATCAGGAAAGGATGTTGTATTTTGTCAAATGCTTTTTCTGCATCAGTTGAGAGGACCTTATGGTTCTTCTCCCTCCTCTTATTAATGTGTTCTATCGCATTGATTGATTTGCGAATGTTGAACCACCCTTAAGATCCCTCCTCTTCCATCAATTTACCAACTCCCTTACCGCCTTCACGATCATACAAGAGCTAACGTTCATTTAGCTCAATGCTTCTGAGCTCTGGCTATCCTTTAGAATCACCTGGGAAGCTTAGAAAATACCCATGGTGAAGCCCTTCATCCTTGAGATGCTGCTTAATTGCTTTTTTTGGTAGAGCCCTGACCCTGGTATTTCTCCCCCTTTTGAATACTTCATTCTTTAGAGCAGTTTTAGGTCCAGTGCAAAGCTGAGCAGAAAGCACAGTTTCCACATCCGCCCTTGACCCACCCCACGCACAGCTTCCCCCACAGTCAACATCCCCCACCAGAGTGGTAGAGCTGTTCCCATCAGTGGGCCTACATGAGCCATCATTATCACCCAGAGTCCGTGGTTTACATTAGGATTCACTGTTGGTGTTGCACAGCCCATGCTTTTGGATGAATGCATAATGACGTGTATTCACCATTATAGTGAATGGTGAATACCAATTCCTGGTGGGTGACTCTAATGCTCAGCCAGGGCTGAGAACTGCTAATTCAGTGCTTCCTGTGTGCAGGGCCCTGCTTTAAGCACTTCTAGGAATAACCTCCCACAGTCCTCATGTCATCCTCTGGGGTAGGTATAGTTGTTGTACTTTGGGAGCTTGTCCATGTCACACAGTGAATGGGCAGGGTGTGGACCCAGGCAGTCTTGCTGCTAAGTCTGTCCCTTAACCCCTGTGCTATACTGGCTTTGCAAACTGCCTCCCCCCTCTGCTCAGAATTGCACTCGGGTGAAGGGGAAAAGTAGAATTCCCGCTGCCGTTCGCTCGTGTGCCGTGCTCCTGAGAAACCCTGTGCCTTTCGGCCCCCAGCTCCTGTCCTTTAGGGCTCTCTCCCCTACCAGCTCAATTTTTTACTGTCCCTTACACATGACCTGCTCATTCCAGCTCTGCTACACCTACCAGGAATGCCCTCCCCACCTTCCCACCAGCCAAAATTTAATCCTTCCACACTATGCTCAAGTTCCACGCTCCTGGCACGTTGTCTGAAGATCCAGGCCACCCTGACCTCTCCCCTCCTAGCACCAGAAACGCTCCCTGCCTCAGTTGTGCCTTTTGAGATTCAATGACACTAGAGTTTGCAAATTGCATATTGCTCCCTGTGTAACACCTGAAAGTCTTATCTCTCTGCAAAACTGGCAGCTCCCCTGGGAGACAAGTCTTATGCCATCAATTTCTCTCCCCTTTCTCAAGTCCCACACACTGGCTGGGCATGTCTTGTGGTAGGTCCAACAGGACATATGGAAGAATGAGGTGTTCCTGCTGGAGCAGGGACCACAGGCCATGTCAGGTAGGGAGAGCAGGAGCCCTCCATCCTTACCCTGCTACGTGTGGTGAGCATCTTACAGCATGGTTTCCATTCCTCCCTAAATGGCTGCTTTGATTGGATTCCCAGAGATTCCCAGTAAGCCTGAGGTCCAAACTCCTCAGTCCGGGGTGGAAAATCCCCCCCGATCTGGGCCCTGCCCAGTTCCTGGTGGGTGACCGTACCTCCTGATTTACCTGAGTCAGTCTCCATTTCCCAGGCATGGCCCTGGTTTCTGCCTGTGGTCTCTGTGTATTAATAGTGTCCCTTGGGGCGCCTGGGTGGCTCAGTCGGTTAAGCGGCTGCCTCCGGCTCGGGTCATGGTCCCGGGGTCCTGGGATCGAGTCCCGCATCGGGCTCCCTGCTCGGCGGGGAGCCTGCTTCTCCCTCTCCCTCTGCCTGCCTATCTGCCTACTTGCTCTCTCTCTGTATCTCTCTGCCAAATAGATAAATAAAATCTTTAAAAAAAATAGTGTCCCTTTTCATCCTCAAAACTGTTCTGTTTATTTTTTTTTAATTTTTTAAAGATTTTATTTATTTATTTGACAGAGAGAGACACAGCGAGAGAGGGAACACAAGCAGGGGGAGTGGGAGAGGGAGAAGCAGGCTTCCTGCTGAGCAGGGAGCCCGATATGGGGCTCGATCCCAGGACCCTGGGGCCATGACCTGAGGCAGACGCTGAACGACTGAGACACCCAGGTGCCCCAAACCTGTTCTGTTTAAACAATAAATAATGCAGTGGCCCTACCTTTTAGCCCACCGCTCCCCCAGAGTCTCACCTTGAGGCTGTTTCTTCTGCCTGGAATGGTCAGCCCCCTCCCCAGCCCCGGGCATATACCAGCTTTCCTGCCAAAATCCTACCGTGTATTTCCTAGGCTTGCTTCAGGTTTTTTTCTTTTTTCTTCCTTTTTTTTTTTTTTAAGATTTTATTTATTTATTTATTTATTTGAGAGAGAGAGTGAGCAGGAGAGAGCGCACAAGCCATGGGAGGGGCAGGGAAGCAGACTCCCCGCTGAGCAGGGAGCCCAACACGGGACTCAATTCCAGAACCCTGGGATCATGACCTGAGCCAAAGGCAGACGTTTCACCGACTGAGCCACCCAGGCGCCCCTGCTTCAGCTTTTAAATACCCAGGAAACCTTCCCTCATTATCTTGCAGCCCCTGACCCGAACCTCCATAATTGGTCGGATTTTTAATAGCCCTTAGCATGTACCGTCCTGTATTATAGCCATTGGTATCAATACCTCATTTCTCTTATTGGCTGAGAAGCTCCTAGGAAGGGCCTAGGAATTTACCATCTTTATTGTCTATACAGAGCCTAACACAGTGCCTTACACGTGGTAGACATTTCTTATAATTTTTTAACTGTGTTACTTAAGACACGTCTTCTCGGGGCCTCAGTTCCAACGTAAGTGAACTAAATCATCTCTCTATCTGTCAGGGTCTAACCAGGAAGACAAAAACTATTTTCAGGCATTCAATATGGGGTTGTACAAGTGATTGAAACAAACAGGGGTCACCCAGAAATGAGCATCAGCAGGAAGCTACCATTCCCTAGGCTTCGCGGGTGAAGGGAGGCGGCAGGACGACTAGTTCCGGGTCACAGGGCAAAAGCTGGAACCCTGGTGGGCCTGTCCCATGGGACCTGGAGCTACTGACCATGACAGAGGGATGTTCTCTTAGAAATCCCACCAGAGGTGACTTTTCTCTTCTCCCCACTCTCCAATCTCCTGCCTCCCTGTGGTCCAATGCAGCAGGAAGCCAGTGGTCCTGGGAGCTGGGGAGCCTGGGCCTCAAGGGTCAGCTCCGGGAGACAGAGCAGAGCAGGGAAGGGCGCTGGGAGAGGGAGGCAGGTGGGCCCAGGGGCTGCACGGCTCCAAGTCATCTTTCAGTCTTCAGACTTGTGGTTCAGTAAATCCACTGGATAAATGAGTAAACTGGTAAATGTATATGGAAACTCCTCATCATTTTTTGGAAATGTGTCTAGTTGATTGTAGAAAATAAGATCAAGAAGTTGTGTGCGTTTCCAGTGTTAGAGTTCCCCCATCTCTACGACAAACATAGCTTTGGGGCATGAAAAAACCCAAGCCTTTCTTATTCCTTTAGTCATTCTGAATAATTCAATCAATCAGATTTGATAGTAGCAGTTAGGCAAGTAATAAGATACACTTAGTGTAAGAAAATATTTTGAGCTTCACCTGGTGCTGTGACGGTGGCAAGGACACAGATGTCATCGTGTATTTATTTATTGAACCAGGCGCTTTCCTTCCTGCTGCACAGGCAGGCAAGGCTCAGAAAATCCAGTGGGGGAGGGGGGGGCTTTGGAGGCCTCCCCCCCCCCCCCCCCCGCATTCCTGGCTGCAGACATTTTGTTCCCAGAGATTGTTTTCCTCCCCTGGAAAGTGGCACATAGTAAAATAGAAAAATACCTGAAGCCCAGAGAGGATTTCATGTCTTACCTCCAGCCAATAGCTTGAGCTTCCTCTCCCACAAACTCTGTCCTCAGGGTGTCTGGTCAGATTGCAGGGTTTGTTTCAGCAATTTTAATCTTGTTGGGAGAGTTTTCTGGGGAGCAGGGGAATGACCTCCAGGAGACAAAAGAGAGAAGAGAAGCAACCTGAGCTGGGGAAATCCACTTTTCAGTCCACACGGGAGTAAGTCATTCTATTTTATTTGTGTCAGTGGGGTGGTGAATGAATAGATGTATGAGGAGTGTGTGTGAAAACCCAACCTGCCCCCCGCCCCAGGAGGCAGTAAGGGTGGGGGTTGGAATGTAGGGATGTCAAAGACTATCAGGTCTGATAAGTCTGTTGTGCGGGTAGCTAGAGAAGAAAATGGATTCCTTGTCTTCTTTTTGCACCTGTTACATTCTATTCCCAAACCCTCTATTTTCATGTTCTTATGTACTCTTAGTTCTCACTCAATTTATAATCCTGTTCCCAAAGCACAAAACCATCCTAAGTTGGCGAGATCCCGAGGAACTTCTAAGGTTAGCGCCCCCCTTCCCCTCCTTCATTGATGGACCCAGCCTTCTCCTGCCCCAAATTAAATCGTGTAGACCCATGCACTGAGCATTAAATCAGAATCTCTAGGGGGTGGGACCCAGACATAGGTCTTCTTCCTCTTTGTAAGTCAGGAAATTGAGGCCCAAAGAGTCCTCTGCCTAAGGGAGCACCTAAATGATTATACCGAGCAAAACATCAGCCTTCCATGCAGCTGCCCATCTTCCAGAGTGCAAGAGCACTCCTCTGCCAGGTGTTTTGCCATGGGAGAATGCTGAGAGCACTTTAAAGCTTCCCTCAGTGAATAACTTTAATTAATGGTTTTCAAAGTGTGGTCCATGGACCTCTGGGGGTCCCTAATGACCTTTCAGAGGATCTGCCAGATCAAAACTATTATCACAAAAATACTGAAACATTATTTGTCTTTTTCACTGTTTTGACATATGGAGTGATGATAAAAAGCAATAGATGGTAAAACTGTTGGTGGTTTAGCATGAACCTAGGCAGTGGTCCCAAATTATACTAGTTGTCATAGAATTCTTCACTGCCATACAGCCGTGGTTAAAAACAAACCAAAACCCAAAACATTTTGCTTGCTTGTGTTTTGGATGCAGCAATAAAAATTGTTAATTTCATTAAATCTTGATAAAGCCCTTTTTCTGCCCTGTAAGGAAATGGGAAATATGCCCAGAGCATCTCTGCTGGATTTCCTTGAGATGATAGTCATCTTGAGGGAAAGCACCTGTCTGATTGTTTAAGTTGCAAATTGAACTAGCCACTTTTTCATGGAGTACAGTTTTTACTTGGAAGAACAATGAACAAATGATGATTATCCAACCTCGGATATTTGGCAAACATTGTCTTGAAAATTAACAAAGTAGACCTGCCACTTCAAGGAAAACTAATAGTATTTGTTGCTAGTGATAAAAATCCAAACTTTTTAAAAAGGTACAAACTTCCAGCTATAAAATAAGTAAGTCCTGAAAATGTTGTGTACAGTATGGTGACTGTAGTTAATAATGTATTGTGTATTTGAAAGTTGCTGAGAGAGTAGATCCTGAAAGTTCTCATGACAAGAAAAAGAAATTTGTAACTGTGGTGATTGTTGTTAACTAGACTTATTGCAGTGATCATTTCACAAGGTATACAAATATCGAATCATTATGTCATACACCTGAAACTAATGTAATGTTATATGTCAGTTATACCCCAATTAAAAAAAAAAAATCCAAGCTTTCAAGCTATCACTGCAGTCCCTTCTCTGAACTAAGAACTTCCATTCTCCCCCTTTCCCAGGGCTTGTTGTTATTTGTTTGTTTAGTGACTTTTCTGAACTAATTCTTTAAGTCAGTATTCTTTATTGTTTCTGGTCACTGAAGTCTGCTCAGTTTTACTTAGTGGTTGACTAATGACTACATGGAGATTTCCTTAGATGCCTGGAACAAGTAAGTCTCCCAGTTTTTGTTGAGAGACTCTGTGCACATGTTGGGGCATGCCTTCAACACTCAGCCAAGCAGTGGGCAACTCTGTCTTAGCCTTCACTTCCTGCTAGCACGAAGACTTCAGGTCAGTTGAGTTGAGAGCTTAGTGTCTTCTCAGGTCTTTCCTGAGCATACATATAGCCGTGGACATGCTCACAGCCATACACGTGTGCATGGCCTTCTGGATTCCCAGAAACATGTTGGAGCTTTTCAATGCCCCCTATGGACATCTCATTCCCTAGCTTTCCCTTTTAATCTTTCTGGTTAGCCTGTTGTTTGTCTCGCCAGTTATCCACTGCCTCAGGCAGCCATCATGTTAAACAGTTGCCTCTGAATTTCTTCCTGACAAATGTCTCAGGGAAAATGTTCTTCAGTCTAGTTGAACTCTGAATCAGGGCACATAAACACAGTCTTATTAATGTGTTATTTATTTATTTGAGAGAGAGAGTGAGCCGGAGAGAGCGCATAAGCCATGGGAGGGGCAGAGAAGCAGACTCCCCGCTGAGCAGGGAGCCCAACACGGGACTCAATTCCAGAACCCTGGGATCATGACCTGAGCCAAAGGCAGACGTTTCACCAACTGAGCCACCCAGCAGATCTTTCCGGGAGCCAGCAGACAGATCAGATGACAATTCCCTGGGAATGGGGGCTTTGGAGTTGCTTCAACCGTGTTCGGCCCCTTCTGTGGCTACCAGACTGCTGATTTTCGCCGTGATTGTGAACACTTGGTTTACAGGACTCCACGGAGGTGGGGATGAGGGATAGGACAGGGGAAGTTACAACACCAGAAAATTTGCTCTTCTTCCTGAGATTCAGTAATTTTTCTTGAATAAATCCCCCTCAGATTGTCTTTGGTTAATTTTCAGAATTCTGAAAAAGTTGATTCAGACACATTTTGCCAGCATTCTTGTTGCTTTTACGGAGGAGAAGATTTTCAGTCGTCTTTACTCTGCCATTTTACTGATGTCCTCCATCCTTCCACTGCTACCAAGCAACTTAGCACAGAATTGACTTACATAGTTATGATCAATTAACATTGGTATTCTTTCCCTAACCAGAAATTTCAAAAACTTGTATCCTTCATCAGAAGCTTGACAGTTTGCCAGTACTTCCAAATTATTCTGGAAAGAGCAGTAGGAATATTAATTAATGTGATTTTTAAAAAAAATATTGTATAATGAAATGTAATGTTTAGAAGATCTCGTGAACCAGGTTCCTCCAGATGAGCAATACATGATGTTACAAAATCACATATGGGTAAAATGCATGTAAAATGCAGTCTAGATGAATGGATTTTATGTAACTAGATGATAGAGTTTCAGATTCCACATTGCATCCATTCTTTGTATAGTAGTGAAGATTATCTGCAATCATATGAAAAGACTATTAAAATACTCTTCCTTTTCCAACTGCATATCTGCATGAGGCCAGATTTTCTCCCTATACTTCAACCAAACCAAAGTATTGCATCACAATGCAGAAGCAGATAAAAAAAAAACCCAGCTGTCTTTTATTAGGCCAGATATTAGATGTGTGAAAAAATGTAAAGCAATGCTATTCTTATGAAATTTTACTTTGTTTAGGAAAAATATAGGTAGCATATAAATGTATGCTATCCATGCTCACATGTAATGAGCTTATTTTTGTTATTTTTAAATGAATAAACGTTTTCAATTTTTCTCAGTTTTAATTTTAATATGGTAAATATTGACAGACATAACCCTCATAAACAAACGTTCTTGGGAGTCCTCAATTGTTTTTGAGAGTGTATAAAGGGGTCCTATTGCCCAAATATCTAAGAACCTCTGGTTTAGACCAACCCAGGGGGTTCAAGCCCAGAAGAAGCCCCATCCACTTAAGGTCACATGTGCCTCTTTTTCTTTAACATGGAAATGATTAATTTAGAAAGAATGTAGAGTATTCCAACAAGACTTCCACAGCAAGGCAGGGGAATGCTGCTGCTTCCTTTGGCCAAAAGGAAAGATATGCAAGGTGGGAGTTGTTCAGGGAATTTCTTCCGGGAAGCTTTTGCATTCCTGTCAAATCACTGTGGGGCACACAGGTCACTCTGCCAGCATCTTGCAGATTCTAAAGCCCAACCCTACTCTCACCATTTAGCTGCCCCCACTGAAGTCCCCTCTTGGAGCTTCCCTTGCTCTTCCAGTTTCCACCTGACAACTTAGCACAGAACTGACCTACGAGGTCAGACTGTTTCTCCCAGTAGACTTGCAGTCATTTTAGGACTGGACATGACGTGGCACGCATCTCCTTGACTCTTGCTCGGCACTCAACATAATACTGGGCACCAGAACAAAGTCTTTACGAGTGTGTCAGTTGACCGATGCAGATGAACACTTAGGACAGAAACAGTGTATTTGCAAAATTGATTGCTCTACATCTGTCACTTCCTTTTTCTGAATGTGAGTTTTCTAACACGATGTACCAAGCCCGGCTTCAGAGTAGAAGGCTCTGGTTTCCTAGCCCAGCTCCATCACTTACCAACTTTGTCACTTTGGGGAAATTACTCAACCCCTTTGAGCCTCAGTTTTGCATGCAGGGAGCAGCACGCACATTGCTTACTAGAGGGGACATTCAACAAATGTAGCACTCCTGGCCGAATGTTCTCCCTCTCTTAAGATGCTTAGAGATAATGATCAAGGACGTGTCAACCACAAACCATAAGTCACTGAAAAGAGGTCATTAGCCAGTGAGAAGAACTGTACTTAATTAACTTCTGAGAGGTCAGTTATGCTTTTTCCTCTTTGGTAGACATAGGATGATCTGTAAATCTTCTATCGGCTGAAACACATACTCCATAAAATCATATATTACTAAATCATAACGTTCTCCCATTTGCTTATTTAGTCATTCAGAAGTGAAATATATTTAACCCAATTATTTTCTCCATATTTTTTCTAAAATTTCTTTGGTTTTCCATCCTTGGTTCTTGAGAACCATCCCTGTTCCCTGCCTTGAATGCTTTCTTACCTGGTCCTTTGGCCTCTCTGCCTTATTTCCTTCTCTCCCTTTCTGTTCTTTCCACACAAGTCTTGGTACTTTCGGGGCAGGTGGTTTCCCTGGCATAGGGATCATGTCTGGATAAATCAGGAAATCAGAATTACTTGGGATTTCCCAGTAGCCCACGGTACTATTCTGTGCTCCTTGTAAGTTCCTATCTGAGGCCAGGTCTCCAAGAATTAATGGAAAAGAGGCAAGCGGGCAGTGGTGTGGGCCATGTGACGCTCAAACGAAGGCCCCCTTCTCTTCATTCAGCTTTAATTCAGCTCAGCTGAGGAGACCTACGTGTAAGTAATCCTCATTATTTAGGATTACTTACTTGAGGATGAGGCGGTCTCCAAGGGCGGGCCCAGGACAATTTGTAGCAGAATGTGTTTGGGATCTCTTTTTTTCTTTTTTAAAGGTTTATTTATTTATTTGAGGGGGGAGGGGCAAAGGGAGAGGGAGAGGCACCCTCCCCGCCGAGCAGGGAGCCCAACACGGGGCTCTAACACAACCCTACCCGAAATCAAGAGTCAGATGCTCAATCGACTGAGCCACCCAGGCGCCCCTGTTTAGGATCTTTAAAAGCAGACTCTCAGGCCTTTTACCCATGGATTCTGATTCAAAAATTTTAAATGGAGTTTCCTGATGCTTCTTCTGCACACTTCTTGAGAACCCAAGGTAATCTGGTCTTAGCACTCTCATTTTTTTTTTAAATTGAGTTATATTTGGGGCGCCTGGGTGGCTCAGTCGTTGAGCGTCTGCCTTCGGCTCAGGTCACGATCCCAGGGTCCTGGGATCGAGCCCCACATCGGGCTCCCTGCTCAGTGGGAAGCCCGCTCCTCCCTCTCCCACTCCGCCTGCTTGTGTTCCCTCTCTCGCTGTGTCTCTCTCTGTCAAATAAATAAAGAAAATCTTTAAAAAAAATAGTTATATTTGACGTACATTGTGTATGTTTTAAGGTGTACAGCATATTGATTTGACGCATTTATGATTGCCATAGCAGTTTTAGCTAATGTTTCTATCACACCATGTAAATACCATTTTAGCCCTTCCACATTCTTACAGAATATATGTGGCATAAAGTTTCTGCTTTGCCAAGCCCGTTCCCATTGATTTTCTCATTTGAACCTCAGAATAACCTTGTGAAGTAGACAGGAGGGGCAGGTACTTTTCCTCTAGAAAGGTACCCTAAATTTCAGTCTCCCCATGTTGTTGGCCAAGACAAATCTGAATATCAGCGGTGGCCAGCCTCAGCCACCCCTGATGGGCTTCTACTTGGGAATCAGACTATTAAAAACCAAGATATTAACAAAATTGGAATTAGTCTATGATTTTTAAAAATGAGGTGTGTGTGAGCAGGCACCCAACTATTTTATTTTTTTAGATTTTATTTATTTATTTGACAGAGGCAGAGAGATCACAAGTAGGCAGAGAGGCAGGCAGAGAGAGGGGGAAGCAGGCTCCCTGCTGAGCGGAGAGCCCAATGCGGGGCTCGATCCCAGGACCTTGAGATCACGACCTGAGCCGAAGGCAGACTCTTAACCAACTGAGCCACGCAGGTGCCCCAAGCACCCAACCATTGAGGGCTTATGAGCACATATGAGCTTGGGGAGACAGAAGGATGCCTTCAGCGAGAAGAAAGCAAATAAGAAAGACTGTGTGCCATTGAGTGTCTAACAATGACCCTTCTAGGTTAGATATTGGTGCACATTTTATGCAAATCAGTCAATAAATATCTAAACATCACCTCTAATTCTGGCCAGACCCACAACTCCTGCCTTCTGAAAATGCTGATTTACTTTTGAGCTGGATACTGCATCCAGTGAGACCAGCAATGTTATAGCTACACTGAGGTCAATTGAGATAAAGGAGTGCAAATTACAAAGCAAGTGTAACAAGTTTTTATTGGGACTGCAGAGCCTGGAGGCCCTAGTGGGAAAGGTCAGGAAAGCCTGTTAGGCTTGAGTTAATAAAGGGAGGGGCCACAGGAGTACCATCTCTCCTGGAGCAGGGAGAGCAGGCTCAGCATGATCCAGGATTCAGTTTCTTCCCTGCTGGGTCCAAGCCAAACACCTGACTTGGTCTATGTAAGTCAGGATGGCGTGTGGACATGGGTTTCCAGCCAGAGGGGCTCATGGGGTGGGGTTTAGACTTCATAGTCATGTAAAATGAAGAGAAATGGCACCATTCTTCATACACATAATCCCAGTGTGGTACCTTTACAGCCTCCTGGGAAGAACCTTGCCTTCTCAGCACAGGCTTAAAAAGAGCAATTGCTTATGCTCTTCCACTGCATGGGGTCGAATTCTTCAGTTGTTTTTATACAATGTCTCACTCCAGAAAATGATGGTTTTTTTTTTTCAAATTCCCATAGCATAAAAAAAGACTTAAAATAAAAGGAGAAAAGAAGAAACTAGAATGTCAGATGCTTCCCCATTCATCTGAATAAGTCTCAGCATTTTTCAAGTTGGGGTAATATTGTGAAAAGTTCTAAGGGAAGATGCTGAGCTTCCTGGGTTCTCAGCTCGAGGGCAACTGGAACTCAGGAGCTGGTTGCCTCTGACCACGAGCACCTTTGCAGGGAGACCACAGATCTCTTTGAGGGTGCAGCAAAAACCATGGTGGTTTTCTGTGTGCCATGACGTGAAAGAGTTGGCATGTCCGTCCAAACCCAGCAAACTTACCTGTTTATTCTCTTCCTCCTAGCTGTATCCCAGATGACGCTGCTGTTTACCAAATCTCCGCTAAAAACTGTTCCAGAATGATTTGCTGCTCTGCGTCTGTTGAATTCACGTGCTCAGCAGAGAACCCAGAGCTCTCTCCCAGCCGGAAGGATGGCGGGGGCACGGGCTGGAAACATGCAACAGAGGCATGTGTGCAGGAGAAAACAAATCAGCTCGATGAGAAAGAATATCCTTGCAAGGGGGAAGAAAGTATCTCCGCAGGTCGTCGCGTGTCAGCTGATGCCCCCTCCTCCAAACTCAGCTGTCCATGCTCACTCCAGTTATTGGTCAATAGAGGCACTAGTGCCTCCAGTTCTGAAAATCCCCGGGATGTTAAAGGAACGAGGCCAACGGAAGAGGCTCATGATCTGGATGACGCAGAGGAGGTTGCAGATGGGTTGCTTTTCTCTAATTCAAGTTATATTCCCACTAAACAAAACGTCTGTTGCCACAGAACTGTGCATTCCAAAGTATCGAGGCTAACGGATGGTGCCTTAAACAGTGATGACCCTCATGAGGAAGTCTCAGATTCTGGGCAAGCGGAACCCAAAGTGCAGAAATACATCAGCTTCAGCCGGCCCCTGTCGGAGGCGACTGCATCCGTCTGTCCAGGTGACAGGGCCACGATCAAGCAGCAAGTTAGCCCACAGGTGTCCAGTGAAGACTCTGACAGTGACTATGAACTTTGCCCAGAGATAACCCTAACCTGCACCGAGGAGTTTTCAGATGATGACCTAGAGTATCTGGAATGTTCCGACGTTATGACGGATTACTCTAATGCAGTTTGGCAAAGGAACCTGCAGGGGACTGAGCAGGTTTTTTTATTAGAAAGCGATGACGAAGAGATAGAATTCAGTGCGTGTTGCCTGGGTGGGTGTGAGCATCTCCTCAGTGAAATGGGTTGTGGGCCTCGGGTGTCAGATGACACCAGGCCTATGGATGCCACCACTGGCTTCTGCGGTTATCACTCACAACCCCAAGAAGTGGGGGTGAGGAGCAGCCAAGCCTCCACCCACAGTCCCTCATCCCTGCAAACGGGGATGATTCTGACTTTGGGACCTCACCGGGACGCAACGTCTACAGTGACAGACCAGGGGAGATATAAGCCACCCACTGCTTCTGAGGCCGCTGAAAATGATTATCCAGGAATTCGAAGAGAAACCAGAGACAGCCACCAGGCAGGAGAGGAATTCACCAGTGACAATCTGCTAAACATGGATAAAGCAGTGATAGAGATGGCGATGAAGCGCTTGTCTGGTGAGTTAGAAAAGTCAGGGGCGAACCAGTGGTTGGAGATCGCAGCCGAGGAAAAAGTAAGGGATGAGGGTTCATTGACCAAGAGGGGCTCAGAGAAACCTGACAGGGTGAGGCGGCCCGGCATGAGAGGAAAACCCAAAAAGCTGAGCCCCAACTGGAAAGAAAGTGCAACAGAAGGCACCCTTAATCTCCTCTATCCCAAAGAACCTGTTAAGCACCCACTAACCCAGAGTGATAAGAGAGACAGTTCTCATGCCGGAGCACAAGCTGCCGAGTGGAATTCCCAGTTCCCTGAAGGAGAATGTGCTGTTGCAGCCCAAGCCAAGCAAGAAGCAAAACCCCATGGAACTGCCCCGGGCTCACTCCCCCGAGGAGGGAACTCAGGCTTCTCGGGAGAAGGGGTGCCAGTCCAGAACCTATTCAAAACGAGCAGAGCTCCAGACTGCAGGGCTCATCCTCAGGTAAGGCTCCTCTTTTTAAAAATTACTAGATGGAAGGTATTTGGGGTGTGTGTGTGTGTGTGTGTGTGCGTGTGTGTGTGTGTGTGTGTGTGTGTGTGTGTATGTCTTCCCTTCATATTCACGATCCCCGTACCACAGTGTAAATCAGAAGCTAGGAGTAGCCGCTGCTGCTGGGAAGGAGATCTGGTTTTGAAAAAAGGCCCAGATAAACCCTAAGCCATCCTAATTATAGCCAAAGACAGAAGTGAGAGGCACTAATGGGATTCCAGACAGCTGGAAAAAGAAATTCGATATTTTGTCGACTGCATGTGTTTTACCAGGCCATGTCCCTATTCAGAACGTTTTTCAAGCAAACGTGTTGGGCGAAGACTTTAAAAGGGAAAAAAAAAATTCTCTGTAGTCATTTTTCAGGAGCCCTTTGAAAACGGTAAGCGCTGGCTTTAATCAGAAATCATCGTAAAAATGAAAGATCTCGGTGTGTCTCAGTGATTTGCAGAGTCCGCTTTCACGGTGCTGGAGAAGGGGGACAGAGTTGGTTTTCTGTGCCCAAAAACCAAAGTGGATTTGTGAACGAATGTTTGTTTTGTTTTTCTTAGATCACAAAGTATGAAAGAGGCTAAGGAAACACTGCCAGGAAATAAATTTGTTTCACCCTGTTACTGATTGGGGGGTTTATTTGAAAGAGATGGAATTAAATTAACAGAAATAGGGCACAAAAGATACTGTGTTTGATATGTGAATTTCTCGTATTAATTTTAAACAGTCCCAAATGGGTTTTGGACTGATGTTGTGCTGTGTGGCCACGATTTTATTTTTGTAGATAACTACCTAAGAAAAGTTATTCAATTATTCTTACTAGACCTGTGTTCTCTCTCCCCCCAACTTCAGAGTAGGAACCTAGTGTTTTTACAGATTGGACATACTCCAAAGAAAATGAAATATTCCCAAATGCATTCACAGTTACTGAACTCTAGCTGTGAAAAAGTAAACATGTAATACATTGGTTTCTAAAGACCCAGTCATAAAGTAGCCAATCTAAAAGTCTCCAGATCTGAGGTAGCTTTTTCCTGAGCAAATTTTCTCTGCCCCATAAGTCACATTTATACTTTACTTTTTGCAGGAGAGCCAGCTTTATGCTATTTGGTCGTTTAACACCTACCACTGGGGTGATCACACGCCAATGACCACAGATGCCTGCCCAGGATAGGTTTATGGAAGTGGTTTAGCCAAAGGTTAATACAAAATGAAGTTGCAGTGTTAATTTTTTCATGTCAGTACACATAGCATTTCCTTTTCTATTCATAAAACGCTCTTCCTGGCTCAGCTAAGTACCTTGTTACAGTTGTTTATCCACATTGAGCATTCCATTGGGCAAATTATCTTCCTGATTAAAGGTGAGGCGGGGGTGAGAGAGGTAAAGTGGCCAAGGAAGAATACTTGGAGGGGAGGAGACTGGTGACAATGTTAGTTTTAGACCCACCACTGGGGGAGACAATCTCTAGCTTCCTCAGCTGCCAACAATGAGAGGAGCTAAATGAAGGAGCCCCCTTTGTCATCCTCGGCTTGCATCCTTAAACTGAATTCTGAGATCGGGAGTCCTGGTGACAGCAAGCTCCATGCAGCTAAATAAAATGGGCCATCTCGGGAACCACAGTCGTCTGTCTGGTGCACATTCTTGTCTCCATCAAAGTTCTTGTGGGACTGTTTCTTGTACACTCACACACACTCACCTTTCCAGCTATCGGCTCCAGGTCTGAGGTGCGTGTTTTGTGTTTTGTGGCGTGACTCCAGCAATTACCTCAGACCCATAAAGGTGACTTTTTAGGAAGCTTGCATTCTGCAGGTAGTTGGGCTGTCTCTCACTTTGCTGTGCTCAGTAGCAGAGCCAGCCTCTCACTCAAGGGCGACCAGAAATGTGAATGGAAGTTGGAGATTCAGGGGCGGTTCTGTGCAGCCTGAAGTTAGAAATAGGAGCTCTGTATCTGTGGCATTTATTTTCCCTTAACTAAAGCGGGAAAATTCTGCCCCAGGGCCAGGGGCATAGTGAGAGCAAATTCTTTTATCCATGTAGAAAGTTACTAAATGTAGGAGATGCCTATGTCCCTTACATGCATATACAATATAAGCCAAATTTACAGCGAAGGGCTAAATATCATTCTAAATGTGACACAAAAGCATGAGAAGGTCCCTGGGAGCTAAATCAGACTTTTTTAAAGTACTGCTGAAAAAAAAGTTGGTGAATCTTTCGATAAGTCAAAAAGACATTTTAAATATTTATTCTCAGACACCTGACACTTGTGGGATCTTAAAATTCGAAATGGTTAAAAATCCTTGGTTGGGGGGTAATATTAATAAATCTGCCCACTCCTGACTCTTGCCTGATACACTTACCTTTAGGTGTCTTTTTGTAGAAACAGTGACCGTCAGCTTATCTTTTAGTAGGTTGTCTTCATCTGTATATTGCTTTTAGCATTCTGAGGAAAAGTCCATACCTCTAATTCTGCATTTTAAGAACAAGGCTATATTGTAGAATATCTCCTGCCTAAACATAGATCTGCAGGTGTATTTACCTCCTGTCTTCCCCTCCTGCTTTTACAATGTAAGACCATCTTGTGCTGATTTGTGTGGAAATAGTATTTACCCAGGCTAGGATTGGAAAGCCTCCAGTTTCTCTCCATTTATGGAAGATTCCAAAGTTAATCCCAGTTTGGGAGTGGAAAACAGAGAGGGTACCCCAGGCTAACTTGAATCATCTTCAAGGATCACACCACCAATCCTTCACCTTGGTTTTGCTCTTGCTTTTATGATCCAACTCAGAGGCAAGGCCTGACGACCTGCCCTCTTAAGTTTCCTTCTAGCCACACTGGGGTAAGATCATCCTCACTCTTAAATCAGAAGTGCTGTGTCTGTCCTTCTGCATCGCTGCCCAGCTGCACCCCAGAGAGATTTGCATTTCTCTTTGGGGTCATGGGATCTCAAGTGTACAGTATGAAAGTATAATCTTAGGTTTTGAGAGTTAAGAATCTTCCTGATCAGGAATCAACACTAAGCATAGAAGGTGAGCTCCTTGACAGCAGGGAGTTTGGTCACTGTATTTTATTCATGGATGGGTCCCACGTCCTTGGAATCATGCTGGCCACATAGTAGGCACTCAAGAATTGAAAGAATAAGTAGCCATATGAGACAAGATTTAATTCCATTAATTCAGTAGTGATCATTGGTCTCAACCACTTTTTATGGCCTTTGGTGCCATAAATACTTTCTTTGGTTCCCTTCACGTACCAATTTTCCACTTGCCAAATTGCTTCCATTGCTCTTTGGGCCCTGGGAATGGATTACTTTGTACTAAACTGTAAACACCTTGCACTTGGGTTCCCTTGTGTATGCTGATGATTCACACATAACCTTGGCCTCATCAGTGCCTTGTTAGCTTTCCCAGATTGCTGCCTAGACCCAGGAAGACTTTACCACATTCCCCTAGCATTCAAGACCCTCTGCCATATTGCTTCCATTTACCTCTGAGTGGCAAAGCAGACAAACACACCAGTTTCTTCATCTGGAAAATGAAGCTTTCTCACAGATGTGTGGTGTTTCTTCTGTCTTCCTGCCTGGAATGCCCTCACCTGGCTTGTTGCCAGATCAGCTCCTTTCATCCTTCAGGACCAAGATCCTGCAAGGTACTTCAGATGCACCCCACCCCTGAAGCACAGTCCCCATCCCTAACTATGATTTCTCTTTCCACAGCATTCTTGTTCGCGTACTCTGTGTAAGGCTCTGGACCTGAGTTTGGGTCCTGCCCCACTACTTTCTGATTCTGTGACCTTGGGAAAAACTACCTAAGCTCTCCCAGGCCCAGTTTCCTCATCTAAAACAGAAAACAGAAATCAGAAATGATAATACTAATAATAATACCTCATAGAGTGTTGTGAGGATTAAAGTCTTGCATGAAAATGCTTATCATAGTACCTATTATGCAGTTAACATTTAATGAGTATTATCATTTTTATTTTGGTTATTATTTACTTTTTTAAAAAAGATTTTATTTTTACTTAAAATTAATCTCTACACCCAACATGGGGCTCAAACTCACAACCACAAGATGAAGAGTTGCATTCTCTACTGACTGAGCCAGCCAGGCCTCCCTGTTATTTACTTTAATACTCTGTCCTTTTCGCCCATATTAATAAGACAGATCGAGGGCTGGCTGTGAGTGGTTTTATACTTTTTAATAGAAATTTTCATTGAGATAATTGTACATGCACACACAGCTGTCAGAAACAGCATGAGAGATCTTATACACGTTGCCCCGGTTTCCCCTACAGTAACATTTTGTAACACTATAGCACAATATCACAACCAAGGTATTGATATTGATACCATCTAGTGATCTTATTCAGATTTTCCCAGTTTTACTTGTGTGTGTGTGCGTACGTGTGCACACACACATGCACGCACATGAAGATCTCTCAAAATTTATCATCTGTGTGGGCTTGTGTGATAAATGTAGCGTGAAACTTCATGCTAATCTGAGTTCAGCCTAGGAGCTAGGCAGGTGGTACAATAACACAGTATCTGGCAGCTTGAAATGGTCATGGCCATCCAGTAACAGGCAGGACACATAGTAGGTCTCCAATAAATATATATATATTTTTTTAGCATAGGAAAATATCAAGCAGGGACCCCACCCCACGGTTGACCCGGAAAGTAACACAAACATTTGTTTTGTTTTTAATCACAAAGCCTACTCTGGCTCAGTCAGTTAAGCATCTTCCTTCAACTCAGATCATGATCCCGGGGTCCTGGGATAGAGTCCCACTTCGGGCTCCCTCCTCGGTGGGGACCCTGCTTCTCCCTCTGCCTGCTGCTCCCCCTGCATGTGCACTCTAGTAAATAGATAAAATCTTAAAAAAAAAAAAAAAAGGAAAATATCGAGCAGATAATCTAAACCTCCTTGTAATGTAGTTTTCATCCCTGGGAGAGAGCAACCTGAGATTTGAGTTCATCTGTATAATAAAATGCACCCCCCCCTCCAATAACAACTGTTCAAACGGTCTCCAGAAGGCGGATAAGCCAGCTATCTACCAATGATAGGAAGGGCCGAAGTTTATAATCGCTCAACTCTTCAGCACGTAGCAGTCAGGCCTCTTGCCAACACCACCCCACGGTTGACCTGGCAAGTAACACAAACATTTGTTTTGTTTTTAATCACAAAGCCTACTTTGTGATTAAATCACAAAGCCGCTTCTGCCAAATACCATTACTGCCCTGCACCTGCAGGATCGCCGATGCCCTGGCTCCCCGCGGTAATTGTACTCAATGATTGTTAAATAATCAATGGAAACTCACTTGAACCTCCAGCCTTGCTACTCACAGTGCAGTCTGCAGGCCAGCTTGTCAAAGTATAGACCCTCAAACCCTGCCCCAGCCTCATGAAATCAGGATCTGCATTTTAACCTGATTCCTGGGTGATTCATATACACACTGAAGTTCCAGAAGTTCTGGTCTACAGAGGGGAGATCTTTCTCAGATTAGAAAAGACTCTAACCCAGAGGGCTGGCTGGCTGGCTAGAACCCGAACACAGTCTGATTCCTGAGTTCGGCCCACAGAGATTCTGATGTAATTTGGTCTGAGCGTGGCTTGGGCGTTGGAGATTTTAAAAGCTCCCGGATGGTTCTCTGGACCCACAAATTTGAGAATCTTAGCTGTGCTTTAGAACCATCCCTGTTATTTTCTAAATGTAGAGATGCCTAGGCTCCACCCCTGGAAGTTCTGACGTCAGTAGTGCTAGGGTCCTAGGGCTCAGGCTCGTAGACCTGCAGCCCTTAGTGGAATGGAAGGGTCGCCCTGGGAGGCTCCAGGTTGAAGACCCGAAGAGCAGGGCTGCAGCCTGTAGGGAGCTGAAGGTTGTACAGCTCATGAAAGCACTCTATCAGTGAGTCGGGAGCCCCTTGCCCCAGATTTCCCTCCAGTCTTAGCTGAGGAGCCCAGCACCAGGTTATTCAGTACTACTTTTCAAACAGGCAGTGGGTATTCGCCACCCAGATGTTGCTGGTCTCGTGACATATATGCATGCCGGAAATACCTCGTATTCTGCTAAAATCACAGCCTTTCAAGTGATCAGGGCTTTTGGGGAAAATAGCATTCCCTGCAGGTCGCTTCACAAACAGGTCATTGGAAAACCAGAGACAGAAGCAAAAAAATGTGCGCAGGAAGTCCCCTTGGACGGTCCAGGGAGGCAGCCCAGGTTGGCTGGGGGTTGCTAGGGCGGATATTCAGATAACTGCGTGGAAATGTTGGCAGCCCTCATGTTAGGCCAGTGGGAGGGTGCTGAGGCTGCAGGGACAGGAAGGGGAATCTCCACGCCAGCGTGGCTGGGCCTGGGAGGGTGGGGTGCAACCTGGCCTCAGACCCACCGGCCTAGAGTGCCCGTCTCAGGAGAGAAGAGTGCAGGGCAGGCCTCATTTTTAATTTTATTCAAATACGCCTAGAGTTTCTGCTGTCAGTGCAAAAGTTGAGTTGAAGGCTCTTCCCTTTCCAGCTCAAGATTCTCTGCTTGACCCCAGCGCTTCGGGGGCCCCTTGGCCTAGGAGAGACCACGTAGGAACCAATGCAGCATCTACGTCACAGCGACGTCATTCCCCTACTCACCCATCTCAGAGGGGTAACTCGTTACAGATCCCGTGTTGTAGCACAGAGACACCAGGGCCCGCAGCCTGCTTCTGCTCGGGGCTCAGGGCAGTGCGGCTCCCCCTGGAGGGCGTGGATTATTTGCACTGGATTCACCTGCTATGGTGCATGTTTAGCTCTCTAAATTTTGCCTCAGGCTTGTTGAGTTGGCACTTGGAACCAGCGCCGGAGGTGGTTCCTGTGGGCAGTACAATTCCAATCATGGGCTTCATGAGACCGAGATCTCGAGTGAATACTACCACCTGAGGCGTTCCCATAAAGAATCACAGGATTTTGGATGCAACAGGAAGTGTCGGGCTTGTCAGGTGTAACCCCTTTGCCCTAAGAGGGGGAAAAACCCCTCATGATTTGGATGTTTCTCTGCTTTCTACTTGGCTTGCTCTAAATGCAGCTTGTTCCTCACCTGTCCAGCAACTGAAATAAATACAGATCCTGATTTATTGTAACTAATCCGAAACAGGTGTGCTGTCTACAGCTGAGCTTTATTTTAAGGAGTAGTTCAGTGACCGGAATTTGGGTGGCAGCAGTGGAGGCGGACGGAGAAGGGTCGCATGGCTGCTTGTGGGGGTTTAAGTCCTTGTAGCAAATCTCTCACCACTGCCTTGGATGGGAGCTGAGTGCCACAGACATGCCTTGTTGGTGTTTTTCGGCTATGACGGCGGAGAAAGAACTTGCTTCACTGATAATGGGACAGGAAAAATGTTGGATTAACTACCCACCTATTAATATAAATGATAAAACTCTGGCAGAACAGGGTGGGGGCAGCCCTTGGTAGATCAATAGATAAACCAAACAAAGTAGAGAGTACAGAATCAGACCCAAGAATATACTGGAATTTGATTTATGTTGGAAATAGCCTCTCAAGTTTTAGGAAAGAAACAACATCTTCAATGCTGACACGATTAGCCATCTATGTGGAGAAAAAAAAAAGACCAGTACTTTTCAGTGGACCCAAATAAACTCCAGATGGATCTTTGAGTCAAATATATTTTAAAAAGCCCCAAATTATAAACTACTAGAAAAAATATTGGAAACTGTTTTTATGAACTTGAAAGCCATAAGATCTTCTTGGGACACAAAGGACGAAAAAGAAAGAAAGAAAACATTGATCATTTTGGTTACATCAAGTTAATTTCTATATAACAAAAAATGTCATAGACAAAATTAAGTGAAAGTGAGATACTGGAAGAAATATGTAGGACGTATGTAACAGACGAAGATTAATTTCCAAAGTATATGAAAAGCAGATAAGAAAACACATCCCTAATGGTTGAATTTTAAGGGAAGTAAATGCGAAGTTCATAGACTAGGATATACAAATGGTCACTCAACATGGGAGATGTTCAACCTCATGAGTAGTTAGGAAAATATAAATTTTAAACATAATATCTCTCACCCATCAGATAGGCAAAAAATTTACAGGATGGGAGACAATATCAAGGTGTTGAGACTATGGAGAAATGGGTACTTTGTCAGCAAGTGTATAACTTGGTGATATCTTTTAAACTTAAAGAGGGCATTACCTGCTATCCTGCAGTTTCATGGGCCCAAGGAGACACGTACCATGACGTAGAGCGAGAAAGGTATATTACAGAATGATCCACAGAACATGGTACCATGTATGTACCCACCCCGAACCAACCCATAACCGTATATGTCATTTGCACCTACACATGGGAGTACATAAAATTATCTTTGTTAAGTGTAGAAGGATCCACACCAAAGTGACAACCGTGATAACTCCGGGAAGAGACACAGGAAACTTGCATTTGGACCGTTGATTAGTAATGTTAGAGTTTTTAAGGAAACTATATTCACTTGTTCCTTGTATTATTGAAAACTACTATTTTTTTAAAAAAGGAGACTAAACGGAGGTCTAGGAATCCGTGATTTGGGTCCTGGTTCTACCATTAGCCAGCTTTGTGTCTCTGAGCCCATTTCTCCTCTTCCTTGGGCCTCTTCCCTCAGTTTTTCCTTAAACTGAAAGGGTTTGAACATGAGTATTTCTAAGTTTCCAAGGCACGAAAATCCTGTGAATCCCTAATTCCATATCAGCCAGCTGCCAAAATAAATATCAAATAGAGTGGAAGAAAATGTGGATCTCAAGGTGAGGAAAGCCTTTCTAAGCATAAGGGGGAAAATCGATAAACCTGACACTGTAAGAATTCTGCATATTAAAAAACTCATAAACAGAATTTAAAAACAAATGAAAACTTAGAAAAATACGTACTCGGGGCGCCTGGGTGGCTCAGTCGTTAAGCGTCTGCCTTCGGCTCGGGTCATGGTCCCAGGGTCCTGGCATCGAGCCCCGCATCGGGCTCCCTGCTCCGCGGGAAGCCTGCTTCTCCCTCCCCCACTCCCCCTGCTTGTGTTCCCTCTCTGCTGTCTCTCTGTCAAATAAATAAATAAAATCTTTAAAAAAAAAAAGAAAGAAAAGTATACTGGTGATATATAGACAAAGAAGACAGCGTAAGAACATGAACAGCTTAATCCAATATAGGCAAAGAAATCATAGTCAATTCATTAAAAAAATGTACAATTACATCATAAACTTAATCAGCTGACTTCCTTCACCGGTTCCTTCCTTCGTCAGTTTTCAGTGATTGCTTTTGAAGTGATAATATCTCCAGCTGATAAGACTGAGGAAAGAGGCTTTCTTCTACTCTGCTGATGGAAGTGCAAATTGGTATCATCTTTCTGGGTAGCAGATTGGCAATATTTACTAATATCTTTAAAATGCGAACTTTGGCCCAGTGATTCACCAAATGCAGTGATGAGAGCTATAAGAGCTAGCTGGACAAGAATGTCCATTGCAGCATGACTTGTAATAACGAAACTTTGGGAACGATCTAGATCTTTAACCGCAGGGGTAGGGGGATGGTTAAATATTGTAGTACAAAATCCTTTGGAACACCACACGGCCGTTACAAATCATGCTTTGAAAACATTTAAGGATATGAGAAAATACTTGCAAACAAATGACGAAGCAATATATATGTAGTCTCTTCCCTTGAAAAACTTGGGTGTCATGAGAGAAAGCTCCAGTTCTTCCCCTGTGATCCCATGGACCCTAACTAAGTGAAACCCCTGGGCACTTTCCTATTCAATGCCTTTACACCTCACTGCAATTCTAGCATAAATGAGTCAGTCTCAAAATCACTTGTTGAGCTCTTGCCTTAGGGAACTGACAAAAACTGGTGGCTTTTAAAAGGAAATAGCCTCGGGGGTGTCTGGGTGGCGCAGTTGGCTAGGCCTCCGACTCTTGATTTTGTTTCGGGTAATGATCTTGGGGTCCTGAGTTTGAGCCGCGCCAGGCTCTGTGCTCAACGGGGAGTCTGCTTGAGATTCTCTCTCCCTCTCCCTCTGTTCTTCCCCACTCCCTGTGGGCTCTCTCTCTTTCTAAAAAATAAATATAGGGGCACCTGGGTGGCTCAGTCGTTAAGCATCTGCCTTCGGCTCAGGTCATGACCCCAGGGTCCTGGGATTGAGCCCCGCATCAGGCTCCCTGCTCTGCAGAAAGCCTGCTTCTCCCTCTCCCACTCCCCCTGCTTGTGTTCCCTCTCTCGCTGTGTCTCTCTCTGTCAAATAAATAAAGTCTTAAAAAATAGATAAATAATAAAAAATAAATATAAATAAAAGGAAATAGCCTCTATTCTCTTCTCCCAGCTACTTTACAATACAAATAAGCTCCGTTCCATATTTCTTGAAAAACAGCCTATATAATACTATAACTTTTCTAAATCCCTTAAGAGACTGCCCTAAATCTAGCAAGAGAAGCTTTCTTCTTTTTTTTCCTTTTTTTAAAAAATTTTATTATGTTCTGTTAGTCACCATACAATACATCATTAGTTTTTGATGTGGTGATCCACGATCCATTGTTTTCGTATAACACCCAGTGCTTCATGCCGTAGAACCTTTCTCTTTGATCAGTGAAACTTAATTCTCTCTGATGCTGAAAGTTAGATGCTGAGTAGAGGCCCCATGAGCATCCAAGGGGCCTAAATTAATGAGTTAATGTTGTTAAAAATAGAACCCGTAAGTATGGATAAAACCCCCTTTCTTACCATTTTCCTAGAACCCTATATGGTGAGACTGTATTATGTGAGATGTCAGATTTCCCCAGGAGGAAAACTACTCTATAATGAGAAGCAAGGTGTCCTGACTGTGTCCCCCCATTCATAGGTTAAAGCCCCGTCTCCCACGGTGTTGGTATTTAGAGGTGGGGCCTTTAGGAGGTAATTACGTTTAGAAGAGATCATGAGAGTGGAGACCCCATGATGGGGTTACTGTCCTCATAGGAAGAGGAAGAGAGACGAGAGCTGGCTCTCCCCCCCTCTCTCCCTCCTTCCCTCCTCCCACTTCATGTATGTGCACACGTGTGTCTCTCTCCCTCTCTCCCCCCCTCCCTCGACCTCCCTCCTTCCCTCCCTCTGCTCCCTGTGAGGACATAGCAAGAAGGCAGACATATGCAAGCCAGGAAAAGAGTCCTCACCTGGAACTGCACTGGTCTCCAGAACTAGGAGAAATACGTTTCTGTTGCTTAAGCCTCCCAGTCTATGGCATGTTGTTAGAGCAGCCCAAACAGACTGAGACATACGGTCACCCTCAGAATTCTGAGCCCCAGGTAATTTGGGAGCCATTCAGGGCACTAATGTGGTAAATTACTACAAAGCATGCCTGTAGGCCCCAGTAGCTTTCATTTATACCTAATTTAAACCAGAGGTTATTCACTGGGAGCCTGGAAGTTCTTATAAATTATGATTTGGGTATTTTTGTGCTCATTGCATGACACTTACATGATGCTTTAATAAGGCATTTTTCTGAGATGGGATTTTTGTTTACCAAAACCAAGCAACAAGCCAGTCCTACCAGGCAGACGTGTAGTTAGAAAGCGTGATGGAGAAGCTGTTGTGGGGGTGCGCTTTCCGACCATCATCTCAAGTTCTGTACCTGGTCAAAAGTTTGCACTGACTGGAGGGAGAAACAAGTGTCGTCATCCGTAAAAATAGTAACCATTCATAGCGTGTTTGTGTGTTCCGAGTACTGGGTTAATGCCCTACACTTGGTAGTAATCCCTATAATAAAAGTGTGAGCTGACCCACAAAGCTCCAAGAGGTTAATGAACATGCCCACGGTACATCTATTTTAAGTGACAAAACTGGAATTCACATTCACTAAGGAAATCCGATCAGCACAGCACAAACTTCAGGATGAGGATTATGAGGGCCAGTGCATCCTGACGGATGGTAGAGTCAGAATCCTTCAGGTCAAAGAACCCCATTGATTGACTCCAGCATCCGGATGGTGTGTGAAGTTACCGAATTGTCCCCGAGGCAGATGCAGACAGCGCCGTGCCCCAACACTCCTCAGTCACCCGGGTTTCCCTGCAGCTGCGGGTGAAGACAGTTTCCAGCTCCCGCTGCCTGAAGCCTTTCTTCACGGCCTGGGAGGTTGTTTGGCCACACAGGACAAGGTAGCTGGAAGTAGGAGACCTCACTTTCCCATAGGATGATTCTAAGGCAGGTGCCACACAGTTTTAGGGCGGTGCCCCATGGGATCCGGCCCCTGTGTCTACACCTGCCACCTGTTTGGTCCCGTGCAGGCTCCTCCCTTCCCTGACTCACACTCCTCTTCTCTCGTGCTCCCTGAGGTCACCTCCCTGAAAGACTCACCGCATCCCCGCTCTTGTCTCACGGTTGGCTTTTTGGAGCGGACTCAAATTAAGACCACTTCCTAAAGCCTCCAGTTAAAGGTTGACTCTTCCATCCCTGGAACACCGAGGGAACTCCCATGAAAGGCTTGACTGTGAAGGCGTCTGGCTGATTCCTTAAGGCCCGGTGTTCAGATGTCACTCATTTCATAACACGTTCAGAATCCTAATGTCCCTGCCTAACCATCCTGCCCTGATGCGCTCCCTCCGCTGAAGTCCTATGGCTCTTCGCTTCACTGACTTAGAGCCTTTGCTGCAAATGACACTGGATTAGACGGACAGTATAATTGTCCCATGATTCCTCATGGGCTAGGGGCGAGCCTTACGGAGCACACACAGGGCCTGATAGTTAAAGATGCCCAATACATGTTGAGTTGAACCCCGGCACGTGATCGGACAGGCCTGCTCGTGAAAGGGGATTTCAACTCAGCAAGTGTGACAAGAGCTTCAGAAACTTTGTAAACCAGAGTCACATGAAAAGATTTGAATTGTAATAATTCATTTCAAACTGTACAACTGTACGAATGTGGAAAAGGAGTGTTTTTGTTTATTAGGGTTGCCATAATAAAATACCATAGACTGGCTGGCGGAAATTTGCTTTCTCCCGGTTCTGGAGGCTGGACGTCCAAAGCCAAGGAGGTAGTTGGCCCGGTAGGTTTCTTCTCGGGCCTCTCTCCGCGGCTTGCAGATGGCTGCCTTCTCACGGCACGTTCTTGTAATGACACCAGTCATATCGGATTAGGGCCCACCCAAATGACCTCCTTTGACCTTAATTACCTCTTTAAAGGCTCTATCCACAAACATCGCTCATTCTGAAGTACAGGGGTTAGGGCGTCAACATATGAATTGGGGCGGGGGACACTTTTTAGCCCCTAACGAGTAGTCTATAAATCTCTCATAGACCATTTTGGGGGCATATGTCAATAAGAACGAAGATCTGGAAAGTCAGCATTTAACTATCTCAGACTGAGAAACTCCCACCATTCTGGGAAAGCAAATAGACCCAGTTTCTTCTTGTGGAATGAGGGTGAGCCAGAATGCTGGCTGAGGGACGATCCCAGCAGGTTGTCCAGACCCATGAAACACTGCCTCCAAAGATGAGATCCATGCCCTCCATTCCTAGAACTTGTGAATATATTACCTTACGTGGTGAAAGGGACCTTGTGGATGGAAGCTAGCGTTTTGATATGGGGAAATTACCCATGCTTCTGGCTTTGAATCTGGAGGAAGGGGCCAGGAGTTGGGGAATGCAGGCAGCCTCCAGAAGCTGGAAAAGGCAAAGAGATTCTCTTCTGGAGCCTCTAGAAGGAATGCAGCTTTGCTGATACCTTGATTTTAGTGCCCAGTGAGATCCATGTTGGACTTCGGACTTGCAGAACTGTGAGGTCATAAATTTATATTCTTTTAAGTGACTGAGTTCGTGGTGATTTGTTAGAGCAGCCACAAGAAACTGCTACAGACAGAAAAGGGTAATTTAAAAACAAAGTACCTCAAAGCAAGTCCGGGGATATCTTTCTTCAGGTTTTTTACTTCAGACATCAGAGAAGGAACCCATTCATGACACAGACTTTGCGGATTCCAGTTGTCTTTGACTTAGGAAATCTGATGTGGAAGAGAAAACAAGAAAAATGGCAATCTCTACCCCAGAATGAGGCCGGCTTAATTTAAACTAAGTATAACAGGGGCGCCTGGGTTAAGTCGGTTAAGCGTCTGCCCTTGGCTTAAGTCATGATCCTAGAGTCCTGGGATCGAGTCCCATGTTGGGCTCTCCCTCTCTGCTCTTCCCTCTCTTACTCTCTCACTCTCTCTCAGGTAAATAAGTAAAATCTTTAAAAATAAATAAAGTGTAACATTTCGGAACTCAGGAAGCCTCAGGGAGTGAGGACAGAGCCGTGGACCCCACAGCTAATCCACTCTGGAGTCCCTGGGCCCTTTCGGCACTCTGCCTTGAACATCTCCAAGTGCACGGGCTCAGGTGTGCAGAGGAGCTGAGCACACCTGGGCGGTGGCTGGGCTCCAGAGAAGGCCACGCCCACCGTGTGCCTTCTGACCTCAGGGTGGCGCAGAGGAGGCCAGGAAACCCTGAGCCGCCTCCGGTGCCGGCTTCCTCAAACCTGACCCTACTGACATTTGGAGCTGGATAGCTCTTTGTTAGGGGCAACTGTCCTGCACATTGTAGGATGTTTAACAGCATCTCTGGCCAATCTCACCCCACCCCACCCCTCTGGCTACTTCTCACCTCCACCCCAGCTGCCAACGAAGAATACCTTTGGGCATTGCCACATACCCCTGGGGAAGGGGCAAAAATTACCCCATGTCCATTAGCTCTGGCTAAATTCTGTACCCTCACAGGTGACAAGAGAAGAACAGGTAGGTCATCTAAATCCAGGCTGTCCAACACAAAGGTAAGGCAAGCCACATACATAATTTTTGGCATGTCCACGAGTTGAGCAATCATCACCACTATTTAATTCCAGAATATTCTCATCATCCTCAAAAGAAACCCATAGCCATTAACAGTCATTTCCTATTCTCCTTTCCCCCCAAGCACTGGGCAAACCCTAATTTCCTTTCGGTCTCTATAGATTTGCCTATTCTGGATATTTCATATAACTGGAATCATACAGTATGTGGCTTTTGTGTGTCTGCCTTCTTTCACTTAGAATATTATCATCAAGGGTCATCCATGTTGGATCATCTATCAACACTTCATTCCTTTTTATGGCTGAATAAGATCATACTGTATGGATATACCACATTTATTTTCATCCATTCATCAGCTGATGGACATCTGGGCTGTTTCCACTTTGTAGCTATCATGGATAATGCTGCTATGAACATTCAAGTACAAGGTTTTTGTGTGAACATATGTTTTCAGTTCTCTTGGGCGAATGCCCAGGAGTGGGGTTGCTAGGTGACTTTACATCTAACTTTTTTTATTTTTTAAAATTTTTTACATCTAACTTTTTGAGGAACGGCCATTCTGGTTTCCAAAGCCGCTGTACCATCTACATCCCTACCAGGAGCATCGAGGGGTGAGCCACACACATAAATTTAATTTTTTTGGAAGCTACATTTTAAAGTTATAAGACACAGGTGAAGTAAGGTTTAATTTTTTATTAACTAAATCATTTTTTATTAACGAAATATAACCAAAATATTATTTCAATATATAATCCATATAAAAATGAATGAGATATTTTACGTTCTTTTTTTTCTGGTATTAAGTTTTCAAAATTTTACACTTATATTGTATCTCAATTTGGATGCCAACTATTCACTGGAAACACGTGATCTGTATTTAGATTTCATGAAATTAACAATTGAAAGAGTAGATTCATATACCCAAATTGCTCCAAACCTCCTTAAAAATTTTACTGTATGTATCACACATGTCAGTTTTTGAATTTACATGTCAATTAGTAAAAATTAAATAAAATTTAAAATTCATTTCCTTCGTTGCTCTAGGAACATTTCAAGTGTTCATTAGCCACAAATGGCTAATGTCTTCAGATTGGACATCTCAGTTCTAAGTTATTTCTGTTATAATTGTGATTTTTTTTTTAAAGCATACTGCCCCAGGCCTCGGCCTTGGTTTCTTTTTTCCTCTCCTACAGCTGATTCAGTAACAAATTATAATTTTGTTTTTATTTTGAAAAATAGACTTTTCTTTTTCAGAATAGTTTTTGGCAAAATTGAGCAGAAGCTACAGAGAGTTCCCATGTACCTCCTGCCCCATACATGCACAGCCTCCCCAACTATCAGCATCCCCCACCAGACTGGGACATTTGTTATGGTCGATGAACCTCCATTGACACATCATCATCACCCAGAGTCCATGGGTTACAGTAAGGTTCACTCTTGGTGGTGTACATTCTGTGGGTTTGGACAAATGTATAGTGACATGCACCCACCATTATGGTATGTGGTTCTATTTTTTTTTTAAGAAGGTGGGTGGGGGAGAGAGAGAGAGCAAGGTGGGGCAGAAGGAGAGGGAGAGAGAGAATCTTAAGCAGGCTCCATGCCCAGCACAGAGCCTGACTCAGGACTCGATCCCATGACCCTGAGATCATGACCTGAGTTGAAATCAAGAGTTGACGGAGCCACCCAGGTGCCCCTGTGGTTCTGTTTTTAAAGGAAAGGGCTGCTTCCTGTATCCCATATATTCCTAGCCATGGTCTACCTGTTTGGACCAAGCGGCAAACAGTAGCAATTGTCACCCCACGAACCCCTCCAGCCTTGCAGCCCTAACCCCGTGGAGCCTTTACTCTTAACACCAAGTTCTAAGGCAGCCCCCCGTGGCCAGGGCCTTCATGTTCCAGTTGGCATCCTGGCAGCCCTGCTGCTTGTCGGGCAGGCTCCACCGTGTCTCTTGTATCACTTTAAAAACAACATGCCACCCCGCCCCCGAGCCATCTATCAGGTTACTCAGGACAAAAGGGGACACTTTCCAGTTGCCTTGCTTGGAAAATCAGATGTGGAATAGAAAGCTGGAGCCTGGTTGGGGGGAGCGACTGCTTTTCCCTTAAAAGAGAGTTTTCATCATAAGATGCCTAAGGGCTTCCGCCTGAAGGTCAAGATTCAGCAGCAGCATCTGCTCAGAGGCAGGGAATCTACAGCCCATTCCCTCGAGGATTTGGGGCTCAAACAGTATAGCGCTTCTTGTGCTCTCACACGCATGCAGGTCACCTGAGATGTTGTTGGAAAGCAGCTTCTGATTTAGCAGGTCTGGGCAGGCGCCTGGGATTCTGCATTTCCAGTAAGTTCCCAGGGATTTCCAGTGACCACACTTTGAGTGACCAAGGCTTTCCCCAGAAAGTGCTCAGTGTGCCCTGCCTTTCTACCCTCCTCCATCACACTCAACTGGCCAATAGCTAATAATAGCTGATGTCGATTGAGTATAAATATGTGCCAGACACTGTGCTAAGACTTGGGTCAGCTTATGAATTATCTCAACAGCCCAACAAGAGAAATCCTGTGGCTGTCCAGGCTCTGGGTCAGGGCGGGGGACGGGGGTGGGGTGCAGCCTGGCTTTAAACAGAGTCTGCCTGACCCCAGGCCCTCAGCCCTAACCACATTACATACCCTCCTAATTCCATTTTAGGTCTGAGTTCCTGAACGGTCTTGAGAACGAAAATAACCTTGATAACTGTGGTTGCCGCTGGCGAAGGCGACTGAGTGGGTGGCAGGGGTAGGAAGGACACTTACTGGTCACTCATGCCCTCTCCCCATGTACCTTGTGAATGTTGTACTGTGTGTGTCTGACCTACTCAAATAAAGTGATGAATAGTTTGAAAAAACATAAGCCCATGGTCTTCATAGTCAGAACCATAGACCAATATGGGGTCATTATCAGACCAGTTCCCCAGGGCAAGGGGATCAGATATCTTTCTCCAAACTGGGCATTCGACATCATTGGTGAGATGGAGAAGGTTCTTCAGGCTCCAGCTGTAGCCTTCCCATCCTCTGGGAATGTGCACAGCATTCTCTTCTAAGACACTCCCCACGGGCTACCGCAAGAATCTTCCTGAAACCTAAATCTGGGAATATCGTTCCCTTCGTTTAAAACGACAACACCTTCCCAGTCCCGGCCAAACCTTGGGGGACCCTCTCTCTACAGAACTAAATCTGAACGCTTTGCACGACATGTATGGATCTCCATAGCCAGGCAGTAGGCTCTTGCCGTGGTCTCCCTGCTCTCCTGCCCTTTCCACGAACTCCATATGCTAGTCATTCCAGATAACCGGGGTCTTCCCTGCTCCAGTGTCTTATTCATGCTCTTTCATTGATCTGCTCTCCCGATGGCACATTTGCTGACCTCCTTAACCTTCTCTGCTTCCTTACGTGCAAAGTAGGTTCCAAGAAGACAGTCTTTGCTGGCTGTTGTCCTTTTCCCAGCAGCTATGATGAGGTCTGGCACACGGAGAGCTTTCTGTAAGTGTTCGCCGAATAAAGGAATGAAAGAATTAAGAAACGGAATGCATAGGCAGCGCATAAATGGAGTCTGGATCTTTCCCTGAGATGTTTGTCCCTTCCTCTCTCCCTGAAGAATTAATTTCTCCCATAACGTTTTATTCCTACCTCTCTGCTAGCATTCACCTTATAGTAGAGCTGTGTGTTTGATCAGCTGGGCTGCTACTGTGTGAGCCGCGTGGAGACAGACTCTGGGTCTGATTCATCCGTGAGTGCCCAGGACAAACACAGTGTTGAATTAAATCTCATTAAAGAGGCAAGACAAACATGAACAATCATATCCCGCCACCCCCTCCAGTCTGCTGCCTCCACCGCAGTTGCCGAGCTGGGGAGGGGGTGGGGGCGGGTTGGTGGTAAAATTGCAAATTCTGTAAGTTCCCCTTTCTGCTGATGCTTGAAAAATTATCTTTCTGAGTCAGCACAGGTATTTTGATACTGCCTTGAGATTTCGGGCCTTTTTTTTTTTTTAATTTTTTAAGTGATGGTTTAAAAACAAGTGCTTTCGCATTTACCATCAAACTGATGGTGTTGGGTGGGAAAATAACCATCATGAGAACTGCTTGCTCCTTCATCGCATACATGTCTAGCTCAGGGCCTAACTCTGACAACAAACCCATCAGCAGCTGGAAGAATGTCCAGCTCAGGCCGAGCCTGGTCCCTGTAAGGACTCTCTGAAGTGGCTGTCACTGATTATAGGGTCCAGAAGCCGGGCAGTGACGAGACAGAGATAAACCCTTGGTTGTACTGAATTCCACCATCCCGACAGACTGCTTACCACTGAAGCAAAAGCAGAACTTCCAGAAGAGAGCCTCCCTACAATGATCCTGAGGCTAGAACATCATTCTAAACCTCAAGTCCACACCCCCCCCCCCCCCCCCGCCCCGTCAAGGGACAAAGCGTCACTGCTGAGCCAGCTGGAGCCTGTAGGGAGGGAAGGCCGGTAGGACAAGCCTATGGGTTGTTGTAGTGGGTTGAAAATTGTCCTCCCAAATTTATGTCCACCTGGAACCTCAGAATGTGACCTTATTTGGAACTGGGGTTTTTGCAAATGTAATTAGTTAAGAGGAGGTCAAAAGACAGGAAGGATCCTTCTCTAGAGGCTTCAGAGGGAGCATGGTCCTGGGGACACCTTGATTTCAAGCTTCTGGCCTCCAGATCTGAGAGAATAATGCGTGTTCTAAGTCACCCAGTTGGTGGTCATTTGTTTCCAGAGCTCTAGAAAACTGATACGGTCACCAATGGTGTGTCCAGAAGATGTGTCAGAAAGAAAAATTCTGTTTTTCCATTTCTGCCTCCAGAACCCATTTCCAAAGTAGGTCAGGGGACTAGGGTCGCCTTAAGGGTGAAGTGAAGATGGTGGTAAGGGTTGTGCTGAGGAAAGCAAACAGATGGAAAGAAAAAGGTGTCTGTTCTTATTTTTGTTGAGGCAGGACAATAATTTTTAGTTGGATTTTGTTGAGACAGGAGTTTTCTAAATTCCTTTCTTCTTAGATCAGGGAGCTGTATGTCTGCACACTCAGTGGGACCGTGTGAGGGTTCGGACAAGGGTACGCAGCCCTTGGAAAGTGCCCTCGGAGATGCTGGGACAAAAGGCAGACGGAGTCAGGGCCCAGAGGGGCACATCCACGCAGACTTTACATCTTCCGGCATCAGGATTGTGTTGGCACCAGCTAAGGGAAACTGCGAGAACAGATCTTTCCCCTGCTTCCATTTTGGGACACGGGGAGTAGCCACCACCCATGTACCAGTATGGACAACTCAGACACCATTTCCTACAGGGGTGGGAGCAGAACCAGGCAGAACTGAGGGCCTGAGCATTCCCTAAAGGAATGTTCAAGTTATTGGAGCAGAGGTGGGGCCTAGGCAGGGAGAAAACTGTTAACTCCCCACACAGTCCTCAAATTCCTACATGTGATTGAAAGCTCAAGAGGAAGACAAGATTAGTTACAGGAAAAAAGAAAAAATACAGGACTTGTATTTACTCATGCATCAGGGAAGAAATATATGAATTTTCAAACCACCATCAGTGCAAATATCAGCTCAGCATATTTTCTGCTCTCCCGGCTCAAATCACTGCATTGAAACCCAGACATTATCTTTCTTTCTTGGGTCTCCTAGCATCTCCCTAACAACTTCAGCTTCCCGAAACTTCTTTCTGAATCATTCTGTTTCCTCCACATCTACAATGGGCGAGTGGGTTTTGATGGCTCCCTGAATTTCTGGTCTCATCATCATATTCCTCCTTGCTCTCCATCCAGCCTTTGGTTCCATTCATCTTTACAGGGCAGGTGTTTTCAACTTAACCTTTCAGCTGCACATTGCAGCCGTTCAACACTGTGTCCGTGGTCACCTTCTTCACCTTCAGTGCCTGGTGCCCACTGGTGCAACTATGCTGATGTCTTCTGGATAGTCTGTATTTGGAACCTCAGTTGCTCATGGTAGAAACAAAAGGTGCTTCTCTCTCTCTACTCAAAAAAGAACAGATGGCTCAGTTTACATCTAAAGAAGACTGAGGCCAACCAAGCAACAAATTATTAGAGATGAAGAAGACTTATATTTTAGTAGAAAATACATATTAACCAAAGCACAAGGCCCTCGGGCAACTTTTCAGGTAGCGGATCAACATCTCAACAGAGAACGAGAAGAGAACCATACTCCAGAGAGGCAAAATCTTCCTGCCTAGGTTGGCAAAAAAACATTGGCCCAAGAACAAATTGGATGGATTGCACTGATTTGGCCTATTTTCTGAGCACCTGCTATGTGCCTCGCACCAAGCTGAGTAAGACTACCTAGGAAATTTTGCTTCTGCCTAACAAAGCTGTCTCCGAATCGAATCGGGTAGCTGTGTTGCCTTCTGGGTATCTATACCTTTCTAGAACTGAGCTCTCTGGGGGAGACATTTTCTAACCAGAAGCCAAAGCTGGGCACAGAGCTATCCTGCTGCTTACTATAAGAGACAGATGACAGAGAAGGGACTCTTCAAGCCCCCAGGCTTGCATTTTCTCCTCATTTTTGGTAATGACCATCTAAGACAAGTGACCTGCCTGTATTTACGTTTATATTCAGATTTTCCATGTGCCCATCACGGCTGTGCACTGCGAGGCCACGCTGCATAGGCAGGGTAGTAATGTAACCATGACAGGTATTTCCTGTTTCTAAAGTTTACAAGAACTTACTTTGTACAATGTATTATTGTCAGTGCGGTACAGTAATTGCTACTACGTTGGTTTTGATTTTGCTCACAAATTCTAGAAACTGTAAAGAGAGAGATTGATTTGAAAATGCTCTCCTAGAACCTAAGAGTTAGTCCCCCCCACCCCCACCCCGTTATCCCATCTGAAATCTACATAGAAGTTTCAGGCTGTGGGAAGTAAACGGTACCACGCAACTCACCCCCAGCGCATCACCAATAGCAGGAATTCAGTCCGTGGCCCCTGTGGGCCCCGAGGAGGAGATCAGTGGGCTCAAGGGGGTCTGGAAGCCCCTGCAATGATACACAAAATTGTGTAGGTAAAACAAGATCTGGGGGAAGAAGAAGAAGCCGTAACTTTTCTCAACCCCAGAAAGCATTAGCAGAGTTGGGGGCTGATCGTGCCTGCCCTTCTGTGGCTGTGAGGATTTTCATCAGACCGGACTAGGTCTGTGAGCCTCCAGAACTTGGCAGGTGGGCTTGAGGGGCCCTATGTCGGAGCAGCGCAGCCTACTGGGAACACAGAGCGCTCACTGCACCCAGGAGGGAGGAGCTGCAGTGCGGGAGAAAGGACGAAAATCAGCACATGGGGCCCCACGGTGACCAGCCCACCGTCTCCTCGCTGGTCCTCTCTGGGGTCCTCACGGGCTCCTTCTGGATCAGGTACGTGGGTATGACGCCAGGCTGTGTCTTCTCCTCTAAGAGCTCTCGTAGTTCACAGAGAGGATTAGATCTGGAAGCCTTGGAGTCCAAGGGAAATCTGGTTCCAAGGAGAAGGTGAGGTTTAAGCCTCATTTCAGTGTTTGTGTTGTTTACAAGGCGGCAGGACATAGAACACCAGGGGCCGTCCGGGCCAAGAGATGCTGTCCAGCCTCTCACTTTACTGTGGAAAAAGCTGCGTCCGAGGGACCCGGTGACCTCTCCAAAGCCACTTTCCATGGCACAGCAGATCCAGGACCAGAGCCGGGTTTTCTAAGGCTCACTCCTCCATTTCTCACCGATTCCACTTTCCTTTAACCTCTTCATCCAATCTCCATCTCCCCAAGACAGCAAAAAACCGAGAGACTCTTCAGAAAAGGAATTCAAGAAAAATCATGGGCCTTCCCAACTCCGTTTTCCTTATGTTTGCATATCTCCCCGGGAATTTCCACATACACCTGGGGAAAGACAAAGGCTGCTTTTCTGACTCGTACTTGGCAGTTGAATACTATAGAGGTCTTCTCGTGGGTTGGGATAGCTGGTGTATTTGTCCTTAACCTTACACAACCCCAAGTCCCAAAGGTGTACTTTTCTATGGCATTCTACAGACATTAACTATGTTAACACACGTAAAGCACTTAGCATAGTATCTGCCCCGTGTTAAGGGCCACACAGGGCTTAGTGATTGGTAGTGGTAATAGCACCTGCCTCCCATCACCTGAGAGGCACAAGATACAGGTAGATCTCCTGGCTCACACACTGATGGTCCTTCGCTCACACCATGTTTCCAGACAAAGATCCACCGAATGTACAAGAGCCCCTCGGCCCTAGGAAAGGACATTTGTTACAGAAACCCGGTCCCCTCCCAATAAAAAGATCCAAGTGGCATTTTACAAACTCTACCACCTTTCCAAGAAGTCAGGATGGGATTGGAACACCAGCGGGCTGCAGATTTCTGGTCTCCTGCGAGGGAATGGAATGAAAAGAAGCAGGTCAAATGACAGGGTGTTCAGGATCAGGTTTCAGGGTGAGGATTTTAGACGAGTGTCCTCCACGTTCTTCTGTGTTATTTTACCATTCAAAGCCCTTAAGTGAAGCTCCTTTCTGGGCAACCCGGCAACTCCTAAAAATAAACTCAAGTTCCTGAAATATTCTAGTTTGCCTGTAAGCTTGTTTTGGCTGGGCACCGGGCTATTTCAGTGTTGCCGCCCCAGGTGGTATGGATTTGATCTATCGGATGACCGAACGGCTGAATGACGCTGTGCCCATAGTGAGGGCTCAGCAGATACCGAGGAAAGGTGAGCCCTGGGGTGAGGCTGCAGCCGCCCAGGATGGCCGGGAGAGGGGAGGGTCCCGGGGAAAGTTCCTGGAACCACGAGGCGGGGGAAATTGATGATGCGTAGACAACTGGCGAGAGAACATGGTGCTATTTATGTCTAGTCTAGATAAGGAAGAAAGAGCGTTCAAAGAACATTTAAAAAGAAACGAGTTAGAGAAAGAAAATTATCCTCACCAGAGTACACGTCAGCCTCTGGCAGTGTTCCTAGCTGAAGCAAGGATCTAAGTGGCTTGACCCTCCTGGCTCTGGGTGGTTGTATTTGGCCCTTAGGACCCTGGCCTCTCCTTTGATGATCCATCTTCTCACATTTCCCCATTCTCCCCGCCCCGCCCTTAACTTCAAGTTCACCTTGCCTCAGGCCTTTTTGATCCCTTGGCATCCCTCCAGCCCCTGGAGTCCCCTTTCCAGGAGCCACACCCCTTGCCCTTTGTGACATTAGCCGTCAGACTAATATCTACCCAAAGCCACCCAGATGCCTCCAGAAAGTCTCCAGGGCCAACCTCATGTGCGTTTTCCTTTTCCTTCATCCCCCAGCAATGTATTTTCCTCTTGTGTCCATAGGAGAGTTCTTAGCCGCCGCGAACAGAACAGCCAACTACTACTACCTAAGGATCTTTGCCGCTCACTTCACCACAAGTCTGGGTGGAAGGTCTCAGTGTTGTTCCAGTGGCTCAAGGATGCCCGCAAGCTCCCAAGTCTTTTCTCTCATTCTGCTTCACCAGCCACAGTGTGTTGACTTCCATTTTTGTGATGGTTGTCTCTTGATGGGAAGATGATAGCCCGACACCAGGCATCACATCTTCGTGACAGGAAGAAGGATGGGAGCAGGCAAGGTACCTGCCCCGTCTGTGCCTTCTAATGAGGAAAGCAAAGCCTCCTCAGAAGTCCCTTAGCAGAACGCCCCTTGTGTCTCAGCAAGAACTAGCCCCTTGGCCCCATCTAGCTATGCATCTAGCTAATTATGTGGTTTTCCAGCTTTTTTGGCTGAAGGTAGCAAGGGAGAAGGGGATTGGGGATGCTGTTGAGTTAGTCAACCACAGTGCCTACCACATCTGCCACACTTCGCTCAGTAAAGGAGATTCCTGAGACTGCAGAGAAATGTCCAAGAACTATCTGAGCGTTGATACAAGTAACATAAGGGTACAACATCTGGGGGCGTCTGGGTGGCTCAGGTGGTTAAGTGTCCGACTTGATTTCGGCTCAGGTTATGATCTCCTGGCTCATGAGATCAAGCCCCATGTCAGGCTCCACGATCAGCGGAGAGTCTGCTTGAGATTCTTTCTCTCTGTCTCCCTCTGCCCCTCCTCACTCTGTCTCTGAAAAAAAAAAAAAAAAAAAAGAGTGCAACGTCTGGTCTTGGCACGGCAGGGATTGTATCCGTGGAGTAGAAGAGAATTCGGTGATGACCTTATTTCCTCTCCTGGAGCAGCACCGATAGCTAAAATCCATCCATTTGGCCGTTGGCTCAACTTGTCAAGAATTGTTATTTATCTTTTCCATGTACATCTTGTCTCTTCAGCTGGATTATAAGCTATTTGAGAAGAGGGATCTTATCTCTTCCCAACTTCTGTTGTTAGTGACTAAATTAGTCCCATGCACTTCATAGGCACTGAGGACTCGTTCGTGAAGAGGAGTGTAACTCTGAACACCACGGGCTGGATGAAGAGGTGACACACCTTTCCTAAGGGATCCTCCTCAGGAGGCCAAAGGTTTGAAAAGGCCAGCAAAGGAAACAATGCGTTTGTAGAATGGGAGGCATGTTGATAGAGAGGGGGTTGGAAAATGCTGTGCAAGCAGAGGGTAGGTTTTCAAGGCCAGTACTGCTTTCAAAAACAAGTTTGGAAGTGTTACTAAATTTGGTTCACCGTTTCCTTTCCTTGTATTCATTCATATGTTTATTCATGCAGCAAAATTAATGGAGCCCCTACTATGGGCTAAGGTTCTGGAAATTCAGAAATGAATAACAGAGTCCCTGCCCTTAGAGCTTGTGAGGAAGCTGACAGATAAACAAGGGGTCACGTTGCATAACAAAGACCATTACAGTCTTCCACCCAAAGTGTCTCAGGAGCCCAGAAATGCTAGCTTTCAAATTAAGGGGGAGTTCCCAGCTTCTTGGTGGCGTTTGCCTTATCTTCTCTTGTTAGAAAACTCGAGTTGGAAAGGGCTTTATAGCCAGACAGACTTGGCTTTCAAATGCTGGTTCTGCCATTCACGGTGGGACCTTGGGGAGATTTCTAGCCCCTGAACATCAGCGACCTCCTGTGTCGATTCTCAACTGACTGCCCCTCGGCTCCTCATGCACCCTTCCCAGGATGCTTACTGAGAATGGAATTTCATTAACCATTTCTCTGTTCAGGTAAGCCCAGTGTGAAGCCTTCTCAGCAGAGGGTGCTGCAAGGACACTGCAGGAGGACAACCCTTGGCATTTTCAGCATGGGGTGTGTGTGTGGGTGTGTGTTCACCCCTCAGAGCCGGCAGCAGCCGTGGGGCTCAGAACATGGCCCATCTGCAACCTTGTAGCCTTGGCCTAGGGATGATCTTGCAGCCCTCTCTACTCGGGAACCAGAGCTCTGTGTGGCCTCCTCTCTATACCAACATCTGACCTCCCGTGGCCCCAGATACACAGGGCTGTCATTCCCTGTCCCG